>NW_026061799.1:2406666-3008333 GCF_023897955.1 Schistocerca gregaria | reverse complement strand
AGTGCGCATGGTGACTGTTGTATTCAATCCCGATGCAATTTCTGTGTTTCATCAACACTCTGATACTCCACAGATTACAGGATGTCTCCAGATGTGCATCGGAAACTACTACTGGTCTTCCAGGGAACGATCAAAGCGTAGACTGTTTGGCACATTACTCCCGTGGAGGAAAGTTCTCATGGTGACTGTTGTATTCAATCCCGATGCAATTTCTGTGTTTCATCAGCACTGTGATAGTCCACAGATTACAGAATGCCTCCAGATGTGCATCGGTAACTAACACTGGTCATCCACTGAACGACCAAAGCGTAGACTGTTAGAGACATTACTCCCATGGAGAAAAATGCGCATTGTGATTGTTGTATTCAATCCCGATGCAATTTCTGTGTTTCTTCAACACTCTGATAGTCCACAGATTTCAGAATGTCTCCAGATGTGCATCGGAAACGACCACTGGTCTTCCAGGGACGATCAAAGCGTAGACTGTTTGAGACATTACTCCCATGGAGGAAACTGCGCATTGTGATTGTTGTATTCAATCCCGATGCTGTTTCTGTGTTTCATCAACACTCTGATAGTCCACAGATTACAGAATGCCTCCAGATGTGCATCGTAAACTGCTACTGGTCTTTCAGGGAACAATCAAAGTGTTGACTGTTCCAGACATTACTCCCACGGAGGAAACTGCGCATTGTGCTTGTTCCATTCAATCCCGATGCAATTTCTGTGTTTCATCAACACTCTGATAGTCCACAGATTACAGATTGTCTCCAGATGTGCATCGGAAACTACTACTGGTCTTCCAGGGAACGATCAAAGCGTAGACTGTTTGAGACATTACACCCGTGGAGGAAAATTCTCATGGTGGCTGTTGTATTCAATCCCGATGCAATTTCTGTGTATCATCAGCACTCTGATAATCCACAGATTACAGAATGCCACAAGATGTGCATCGGAAACTACTTTTTGTCATCCAGGCTAGATCAAAGAATAGACTGTTTGAGACATTACTCCCATGGAGGAAAGTGCGCATGGTGCCTATTGTATTCAATCCCGATGCAATTTCTGTGTTTCATCAACAGTCTGATAGTCCACAGAGTACAGAATGACTCCAGATGTGCATCGGAAACTACTACTGGTCTTCCAGGGAACGATCAAAGCGTAGACTGTTTGAGACATTACTCCCATGGAGGAAAGTGCGCATGATGACTGTTGTACTCAATCCCGATGCATTTTCTGTGTTTCATCAACACTCTGATAGTACCACAGATTACAGAAAGACTCCAGATGTGCATCGGAATGTACTACTGGTCTTCCTGGAAACGTTCAAAGCGTAGACTGTCTGAGACATTACTCCCATGGAGGAAAGTGCGCATGGTGACTTTTGTATTCAATCCCGATGCAATTTCTGTGTTTCATCAACATTCTGATAGTCCACAGATTACAGAATGCCTTCAGATGAGCATCGGAAACTACTTCTGGTCTTCCAGGGTACGATCAAAGAATAGACTTTCTGAGACATTAATCCCATGGAGGAAATTGCGCATAGTGACTGTTGTATTCAATCCCGATGCAATTTCTGTGTTTCATCAACACTTTGAAGGTCCACGGAGTACAGAATGCCTCCAGATGTGCATCAGAAACTACTACTGGTTTCCAGGGAACGATCAAAGCGTAGACTGTTTGAGACATTACTCCCATGGAGGAAAGTGCGCATGGTGTCTGTTGTATTCAATCCCGATGCAATTTCTGTGTTTCATCAACACTCTGATAGTCAACAGATTACAGAATGCCTCCAGATGTGTATCGGAAACTACTACTGGTCTTCCAGGGAACGATCAAAGCGTAAACTCTTTGTGACATTACTCTCATCGAGGAAAGTGCACATGGTGACTGTTGTATTCAATCCCGATGCAATTTATCTATTTCATCAACACTCTGATAGTCCACAGATTACAAAATGCCTCCAGATGTGAATCGGAAACTACTACTGGTCTTACAGGGAACGATCAAAGCGTAAACTCTTTGAGACATTTCTCCCATTGAGGAAAGTGCGCATGGTGACTGTTGTATTCAATCCCGATGCAATTTCTGTGTTTCATCAACACTCTGATACTCCACAGATTACAGGATGTCTCCAGATGTGCATTGGAAACTACTACTGGTCTTCCAGGGAACGATCAAAGCGTAGACTGTTTGAGACATTACTCCCGTGGAGGAAAGTTCTCATGGTGACTGTTGTATTCAATCCCGATGCCATTTCTGTGTTTCATCAGCACTCTGATAGTCCACAGATTACAGAATGCCTCCAGATGTGCATCGGTAACTAACACTGGTCTTCCACTGAACGACCAAAGCGTAGACTGTTAGAGACATTACTCCCATGGAGAAAAATGCGCATTGTGATTGTTGTATTCAATCCCGATGCTATTTCTGTGTTTCATCAACACTCTGATAGTCCACAGATTACAGAATGCTTCCAGATGTGCATCGCAAACTGCTACTGGTCTTCAGGGAACAATCTAAGCGTTGACTGTTTCAGACATTACTCCCATGAAGGAAAGTGCATATGGTGACTGTTTTATTCAATCCCGATGCAATTTCTGTGTTTCATCAGAACTCTGATAGTCCACAGATTACAGAATGCCTCCAGATGTGCATCGGAAACTACTTCTGGTCTTCCAGGGTAGATCAAAGAATAGACTGTTTGAGACATTACTCCCATGGAGCAAAGTGCGCATGGTGCCTGTTGTATTCAATCCCGATGCAATTTCTGTGTTTCATCAACAGTCTGTTAGTCCACAGATTACAGAATGTCTCCAGATGTGCATCGGAAACTACTACTGGTCTTCCAGGGAACGATCAAAGCGTAGCCTGTTTGAGAATTACTCCCATGGAGGAAAGTGCGGATGGTGACTGTTCTATTCACTCCCGATGCAATTTCTGTGTTTCATCAACACTTTGAAGGTCCACAGAGTACAGAATGACTCCAGATGTGCATCGGAAACTACTACTTTTCTTCCAGGGAACGATCAAAGCGTAGACTGTTTGAGACATTACTCCGGTGGAGGAAAGTGCGCATGGTGACTGTTGTACTCAATCCCGATGCATTTTCTGTGTTTCATTACACTCTGATAGTACCACAGATTACAAAAAGCCTCCAGATGTGCATCGGAATGTACTACTGGTCTTCCTGGAAACGATCAAAGCGTAGACTGTCTGAGACATTACTCCCATGGAGGAAAGTGCGAATGGTGACTTTTGTATTCAATCCCGATGCAATTTCTGTGTTTCATCAACATTCTGATATTCCACAGATTACAGAATGCCTTCAGATGAGCATCGGAAACTACTTCTGGTCTTCCAGGGTACGATCAAAGAATAGACTTTCTGAGACATTAATCCCATGGAGCAAACTGCGCATGGTGACTGTTGTATTCAATCCCGATGCAATTTCTGTGTTTCATCAACACTTTGAAGTTCCACGGAGTACAGAATGCCTCCAGATGTGCATCAGAAACTACTACTGGTCTTCCTGGGAACGATCAAAGCGTAGACTGTTTCAGACACTACTCCCATGGAGGAAAGTGCGCATGGTGACTGTTGTATTCAATCCCGATGCAATTTCTGTGTTTCATCAACAGTCTGATAGTCCACAGATTACAAATTGCCTCCAGATGTGCATCGGAATCTACTACTGGTCTTCCAGGGAACGATCAAAGCGTAGACTGTTTGAGACATTACTCCCATGGAGGAAAGTGCGCATGATGACTGTTGTACTCAATCCCGATGCATTTTCTGTGTTTCATCAACACTCTGATAGTACCACAGATTACAGAAAGCCTCCAGATGTGCATCGGAATGTACTACTGGTCTTCCTGGAAACGATCAAATCGTAGACTGTCTGAGACATTACTCCCATGGAGGAAAGTGCGCATGGTGACTGTTGTATTCAATCCTGATGCAATTTCTGTGTTTCATCAACACTTTGAAGGTCCACGGAGTACAGAATGCCTCCAGATGTGAATCGGAAACTACTACTGGTCTTACAGGGAACGATCAAAGCGTAAAATCTTTGAGACATTTCACCCATTGAGGAAAGTGCGCATGGTGACTGTTGTATTCAATCCCGATGCAATTTCTGTGTTTCATCAACACTCTGATACTCCACAGATTACAGGATGTCTCCAGATGTGCATCGGAAACTACTACTGGTCTTCCAGGGAACGATCAAAGCGTAGACTGTTTGGCACATTACTCCCGTGGAGGAAAGTTCTCATGGTGACTGTTGTATTCAATCCCGATGCAATTTCTGTGTTTCATCAGCACTCTGATAGTCCACAGATTACAGAATGCCTCCAGATGTGCATCGGTAACTAACACTGGTCTTCCACTGAACGACCAAAGCGTAGACTGTTAGAGACATTACTCCCATGGAGAAAAATGCGCATTGTGATTGTTGTATTCAATCCCGATGCAATTTCTGTGTTTCTTCAACACTCTGATAGTCCACAGATATCAGAATGCCTCCAGATGTGCATCGGAAACGACCACTGGTCTTCCAGGGACGATCAACGCGTAGACTGTTTGAGACATTACTCCCATGGAGGAAACTGCGCATTGTGATTGTTGTATTCAATCCCGATGCTGTTTCTGTGTTTCATCAACACTCTGATAGTCCACAGATTACAGAATGCCTCCAGATGTGCATCGTAAACTGCTACTGGTCTTTCAGGGAACAATCAAAGCGTTGACTGTTCCAGACATTACTCCCACGGAGGAAACTGCGCATTGTGCTTGTTGCATTCAATCCCGATGCAATTTCTGTGTTTCATCAACACTCTGATAGTCCACAGATTACAGATTGTCTCCAGATGTTCATCGGAAACTACTACTGGTCTTCCAGGGAACGATCAAAGCGTAGACTGTTTGAGACATTACACCCGTGGAGGGAAATTCTCATGGTGGCTGTTGTATTCAATCCCGATGCAATTTCTGTGTATCATCAGCACTCTGATAATCCACAGATTACAGAATGCCACAAGATGTGCATCGGAAACTACTTTTTGTCTTCCAGGCTAGATCAAAGAATAGACTGTTTGAGACATTACTCCCATGGAGGAAAGTGCGCATGGTGCCTATTGTATTCAATCCCGATGCAATTTCTGTGTTTCATCAACAGTCTGATAGTCCACAGAGTATAGAATGACTCCAGATGTGCATCGGAAACTACTACTGGTCTTCCAGGGAACGATCAAAGCGTAGACTGTTTGAGACATTACTCCCATGGAGGAAAGTGCGCATGATGACTGTTGTACTCAATCCCGATGCATTTTCTGTGTTTCATCAACACTCTGATAGTAATACAGATTACAGAAAGACTCCAGATGTGCATCGGAATGTACTACTGGTCTTCCTGGAAACGTTCAAAGCGTAGACTGTCTGAGACATTACTCCCATGGAGGAAAGTGCGCATGATGTCTGTTGTATTCAATCCCCATGCAATTTCTGTGTTTCATCAACACTCTGATAGTCAACAGATTACAGAATGCCTTTAGATGAGCATCGGAAACTACTTCTGGTCTTCCAGGGCGCGATCAAAGAATAGACTTTCTGAGACATTAATCCCATGGAGGAAATTGCGCATGGTGACTGTTGTATTCAATCCCGATGCAATTTCTGTGTTTCATCAACACTTTGAAGGTCCACGGAGTACAGAATGCCTCCAGATGTGCATCAGAAACTACTACTGGTTCCCAGGGAACGATCAAAGCGTAGACTGTTTGAGACATTACTCCCATGGAGGAAAGTGCGCATGGTGTCTGTTGTATTCAATCCCGATGCAATTTCTGTGTTTCATCAACACTCTGATAGTCAACAGATTACAGAATGCCTCCAGATGTGTATCGGAAACTACTACTGGTCTTCCAGGGAACGATCAAAGCGTAAACTCTTTGTGACATTACTCTCATCGAGGAAAGTGCACATGGTGACTGTTGTATTCAATCCCGATGCAATTTCTCTATTTCATCAACACTCTGATAGTCCACAGATTACAAAATGCCTCAAGATGTGAATCGGAAACTACTACTGGTCTTACAGGGAACGATCAAAGCGTAAACTCTTTGAGACATTTCTCCCATTGAGGAAAGTGCGCATGGTGACTGTTGTATTCAATCCCGATGCAATTTCTGTGTTTCATCAACACTCTGATACTCCACAGATTACAGGATGTCTCCAGATGTGCATCGGAAACTACTACTGGTCTTCCATTGAACGATCAAAGCGTAGACTGTTTGAGACATTACTCCCGTGGAGGAAAGTTCTCATGGTGACTGTTGTATTCAATCACGATGCCATTTCTGTGTTTCATCAGCACTCTGATAGTCCACAGATTACAGAATGCCTCCAGATGTGCATCGGTAACTAACACTGGTCTTCCACTGAACGACCAAAGCGTAGACTGTTAGAGACATTACTCCCATGGAGAAAAATGCGCATTGTGATTGTTGTATTCAATCCTGATGCAATTTCTGTGTTTCTTCAACACTCTATAGTCCACAGATTACAGATTGTCTCCAGATGTGCATCGGAAACTACTACTGGTCTTCCAGGGAACGATCAAAGCGTAGCCTGTTTGAGAATTACTCCCATGGAGGAAAGTGCGGATGGTGACTGTTCTATTCACTCCCAATGCAATATCTGTGTTTCATCAACATTTGAAGGTCCACAGATTACAGAATGACTCCAGATGTGCATCGGAAACTACTACTGGTCTTCCAGGGAACGATCAAAGCGTAGACTGTTTGAGAATTACTCCCATGTACGAAAGTGCGCATGGTGACTGTTGTATTCAATCGCGATGCAATTTCTGTGTTTCATCAACACTCTGATAGTCCACAGATTACAGAATGCCACCAGATGTGCATCGGAAACAACTACTGGTCGTCCAGGGAACGATCAAAGCGTAAACTCTTTGTGACACTACTCTCATGGAGGAAATGCGCATGGTGACTGTTGTATTCAATCCCGATGCAATTTCTGTGTTTCATCATCACCTTGAATTTCCACAGATTACAGAATGCCTCCAGATGTGCATCGGAAGTTACTACTGGTCTTACAGCGAACGATCAAAGAGTAAACTCTTTGAGACATTACTCCCATAGAGGAAAGTGCCCCTGGAGACTGTTGTATTCAATCCCGATGCATTTTCTATGTTTCATCAACACTCTGATATTCCACAGATTACATAAAGCCTCCAGATGTGCATCGGAAACTACTATTGGTCTTCCAGGGAACGATCACAGCGTAGACTGTTTTAGACATTACTCCCATGGAGGAAAGTGCGCCTGGTGGCTGTTGTATTCAATCCCGATGCAATTTCTGTGTTTCATCATCACCTTGAAGGTCCACAGATTACAGAATGCCTCCAGATGTGCATCGGAAACTACTACTGGTCTTCCTGGGAACGATCAAAGCGTAGACTGTTTCAGAAATTACTCTTATGGAGGAAAGTGCGCATGGTGACTGTTGTATTCAATACCGATGTTTATTCAGTGTTTCATCGACACTTTGAAGGTCCACGGATTACAGAATGCCTCCAGATGTGCATCGGAAACTACTACTGGCCTTCCAGGGAACGAACAAATCGTAGACTGTTTCAGAAAATACTCCCATGGGGGAAAGTGCGCATGGTGACTGTTGTATTCAATACCGAGGCAATTTCTGCGTTTCATCATCACCTTGAAGGTCCACAGATTACAGAATGCCTCCAGATGTGCATCGGAAACTACTACTGGTCTTCCAGGGAACGATCATAGCGTAGACTGTTTGAGAATTACTCCCATGGAGGAAAGTGCGCATGGTGACTGTTGTATTCAATACCGATGCTATTTCAGTGTTTCATCGACACTTTGAAGGTCCACGGATTACAGAATGCCACCAGATGTGCATCGGAAACCACTACTGGTCTCCCAGTGAACGATCATAGCGTAGACTGTTTCAGACATTACTAACATGGAGGAAAGTGCGGATGTTGACTGTTGTATTCAATCCCGAGGCAATTTCTGTGTTTCATCAACACTCTGATAGTCCTCAGATTAGAGACTGTCTTTAGCTGTGCATCAGAAACTGCTACTGGTCTACCTGGGAACGATCAAAGCGTAGACTGTTCCAGACATTACTCCCATGGAGGAAAGTGCGCATGGTGACTGTTGTATTCAATCCCGATGCAATTTCTGTGTTTCATCAACACTCAGATAGTCCACAGATTACAGAATGCCTCCAGATGTGAATCGGAAACTACTACTGCTCTTCCAGGGAACGATCAAAGCGTAGACTGTCTGAGACATTACTCCCATGGAGGAAAGTGCGAATGGTGACTTTTGTATTCAATCCCGATGCAATTTCTGTGTTTCATCAACATTCTGATATTCCACAGATTACAGAATGCCTTCAGATGAGCATCGGAAACTACTTCTGGTCTTCCAGGGTACGATCAAAGAATAGACTTTCTGAGACATTAATCCCATGGAGCAAACTGCGCATGGTGACTGTTGTATTCAATCCCGATGCAATTTCTGTGTTTCATCAACACTTTGAAGTTCCACGGAGTACAGAATGCCTCCAGATGTGCATCAGAAACTACTACTGGTCTTCCTGGGAACGATCAAAGCGTAGACTGTTTCAGACACTACTCCCATGGAGGAAAGTGCGCATGGTGACTGTTGTATTCAATCCCGATGCAATTTCTGTGTTTCATCAACAGTCTGATAGTCCACAGATTACAAATTGCCTCCAGATGTGCATCGGAATCTACTACTGGTCTTCCAGGGAACGATCAAAGCGTAGACTGTTTGAGACATTACTCCCATGGAGGAAAGTGCGCATGATGACTGTTGTACTCAATCCCGATGCATTTTCTGTGTTTCATCAACACTCTGATAGTACCACAGATTACAGAAAGCCTCCAGATGTGCATCGGAATGTACTACTGGTCTTCCTGGAAACGATCAAATCGTAGACTGTCTGAGACATTACTCCCATGGAGGAAAGTGCGCATGGTGACTGTTGTATTCAATCCTGATGCAATTTCTGTGTTTCATCAACACTTTGAAGGTCCACGGAGTACAGAATGCCTCCAGATGTGAATCGGAAACTACTACTGGTCTTACAGGGAACGATCAAAGCGTAAAATCTTTGAGACATTTCACCCATTGAGGAAAGTGCGCATGGTGACTGTTGTATTCAATCCCGATGCAATTTCTGTGTTTCATCAACACTCTGATACTCCACAGATTACAGGATGTCTCCAGATGTGCATCGGAAACTACTACTGGTCTTCCAGGGAACGATCAAAGCGTAGACTGTTTGGCACATTACTCCCGTGGAGGAAAGTTCTCATGGTGACTGTTGTATTCAATCCCGATGCAATTTCTGTGTTTCATCAGCACTCTGATAGTCCACAGATTACAGAATGCCTCCAGATGTGCATCGGTAACTAACACTGGTCTTCCACTGAACGACCAAAGCGTAGACTGTTAGAGACATTACTCCCATGGAGAAAAATGCGCATTGTGATTGTTGTATTCAATCCCGATGCAATTTCTGTGTTTCTTCAACACTCTGATAGTCCACAGATATCAGAATGCCTCCAGATGTGCATCGGAAACGACCACTGGTCTTCCAGGGACGATCAACGCGTAGACTGTTTGAGACATTACTCCCATGGAGGAAACTACGCATTGTGATTGTTGTATTCAATCCCGATGCTGTTTCTGTGTTTCATCAACACTCTGATAGTCCACAGATTACAGAATGCCTCCAGATGTGCATCGTAAACTGCTACTGGTCTTTCAGGGAACAATCAAAGCGTTGACTGTTCCAGACATTACTCCCACGGAGGAAACTGCGCATTGTGCTTGTTGCATTCAATCCCGATGCAATTTCTGTGTTTCATCAACACTCTGATAGTCCACAGATTACAGATTGTCTCCAGATGTTCATCGGAAACTACTACTGGTCTTCCAGGGAACGATCAAAGCGTAGACTGTTTGAGACATTACACCCGTGGAGGGAAATTCTCATGGTGGCTGTTGTATTCAATCCCGATGCAATTTCTGTGTATCATCAGCACTCTGATAATCCACAGATTACAGAATGCCACAAGATGTGCATCGGAAACTACTTTTTGTCTTCCAGGCTAGATCAAAGAATAGACTGTTTGAGACATTACTCCCATGGAGGAAAGTGCGCATGGTGCCTATTGTATTCAATCCCGATGCAATTTCTGTGTTTCATCAACAGTCTGATAGTCCACAGAGTATAGAATGACTCCAGATGTGCATCGGAAACTACTACTGGTCTTCCAGGGAACGATCAAAGCGTAGACTGTTTGAGACATTACTCCCATGGAGGAAAGTGCGCATGATGACTGTTGTACTCAATCCCGATGCATTTTCTGTGTTTCATCAACACTCTGATAGTAATACAGATTACAGAAAGACTCCAGATGTGCATCGGAATGTACTACTGGTCTTCCTGGAAACGTTCAAAGCGTAGACTGTCTGAGACATTACTCCCATGGAGGAAAGTGCGCATGATGTCTGTTGTATTCAATCCCCATGCAATTTCTGTGTTTCATCAACACTCTGATAGTCAACAGATTACAGAATGCCTTTAGATGAGCATCGGAAACTACTTCTGGTCTTCCAGGGCGCGATCAAAGAATAGACTTTCTGAGACATTAATCCCATGGAGGAAATTGCGCATGGTGACTGTTGTATTCAATCCCGATGCAATTTCTGTGTTTCATCAACACTTTGAAGGTCCACGGAGTACAGAATGCCTCCAGATGTGCATCAGAAACTACTACTGGTTCCCAGGGAACGATCAAAGCGTAGACTGTTTGAGACATTACTCCCATGGAGGAAAGTGCGCATGGTGTCTGTTGTATTCAATCCCGATGCAATTTCTGTGTTTCATCAACACTCTGATAGTCAACAGATTACAGAATGCCTCCAGATGTGTATCGGAAACTACTACTGGTCTTCCAGGGAACGATCAAAGCGTAAACTCTTTGTGACATTACTCTCATCGAGGAAAGTGCACATGGTGACTGTTGTATTCAATCCCGATGCAATTTCTCTATTTCATCAACACTCTGATAGTCCACAGATTACAAAATGCCTCAAGATGTGAATCGGAAACTACTACTGGTCTTACAGGGAACGATCAAAGCGTAAACTCTTTGAGACATTTCTCCCATTGAGGAAAGTGCGCATGGTGACTGTTGTATTCAATCCCGATGCAATTTCTGTGTTTCATCAACACTCTGATACTCCACAGATTACAGGATGTCTCCAGATGTGCATCGGAAACTACTACTGGTCTTCCATTGAACGATCAAAGCGTAGACTGTTTGAGACATTACTCCCGTGGAGGAAAGTTCTCATGGTGACTGTTGTATTCAATCACGATGCCATTTCTGTGTTTCATCAGCACTCTGATAGTCCACAGATTACAGAATGCCTCCAGATGTGCATCGGTAACTAACACTGGTCTTCCACTGAACGACCAAAGCGTAGACTGTTAGAGACATTACTCCCATGGAGAAAAATGCGCATTGTGATTGTTGTATTCAATCCTGATGCAATTTCTGTGTTTCTTCAACACTCTATAGTCCACAGATTACAGATTGTCTCCAGATGTGCATCGGAAACTACTACTGGTCTTCCAGGGAACGATCAAAGCGTAGCCTGTTTGAGAATTACTCCCATGGAGGAAAGTGCGGATGGTGACTGTTCTATTCACTCCCAATGCAATATCTGTGTTTCATCAACATTTGAAGGTCCACAGATTACAGAATGACTCCAGATGTGCATCGGAAACTACTACTGGTCTTCCAGGGAACGATCAAAGCGTAGACTGTTTGAGAATTACTCCCATGTACGAAAGTGCGCATGGTGACTGTTGTATTCAATCGCGATGCAATTTCTGTGTTTCATCAACACTCTGATAGTCCACAGATTACAGAATGCCACCAGATGTGCATCGGAAACAACTACTGGTCGTCCAGGGAACGATCAAAGCGTAAACTCTTTGTGACACTACTCTCATGGAGGAAATGCGCATGGTGACTGTTGTATTCAATCCCGATGCAATTTCTGTGTTTCATCATCACCTTGAATTTCCACAGATTACAGAATGCCTCCAGATGTGCATCGGAAGTTACTACTGGTCTTACAGCGAACGATCAAAGAGTAAACTCTTTGAGACATTACTCCCATAGAGGAAAGTGCCCCTGGAGACTGTTGTATTCAATCCCGATGCATTTTCTATGTTTCATCAACACTCTGATATTCCACAGATTACATAAAGCCTCCAGATGTGCATCGGAAACTACTATTGGTCTTCCAGGGAACGATCACAGCGTAGACTGTTTTAGACATTACTCCCATGGAGGAAAGTGCGCCTGGTGGCTGTTGTATTCAATCCCGATGCAATTTCTGTGTTTCATCATCACCTTGAAGGTCCACAGATTACAGAATGCCTCCAGATGTGCATCGGAAACTACTACTGGTCTTCCTGGGAACGATCAAAGCGTAGACTGTTTCAGAAATTACTCTTATGGAGGAAAGTGCGCATGGTGACTGTTGTATTCAATACCGATGTTTATTCAGTGTTTCATCGACACTTTGAAGGTCCACGGATTACAGAATGCCTCCAGATGTGCATCGGAAACTACTACTGGCCTTCCAGGGAACGAACAAATCGTAGACTGTTTCAGAAAATACTCCCATGGGGGAAAGTGCGCATGGTGACTGTTGTATTCAATACCGAGGCAATTTCTGCGTTTCATCATCACCTTGAAGGTCCACAGATTACAGAATGCCTCCAGATGTGCATCGGAAACTACTACTGGTCTTCCAGGGAACGATCATAGCGTAGACTGTTTGAGAATTACTCCCATGGAGGAAAGTGCGCATGGTGACTGTTGTATTCAATACCGATGCTATTTCAGTGTTTCATCGACACTTTGAAGGTCCACGGATTACAGAATGCCACCAGATGTGCATCGGAAACCACTACTGGTCTCCCAGTGAACGATCATAGCGTAGACTGTTTCAGACATTACTAACATGGAGGAAAGTGCGGATGTTGACTGTTGTATTCAATCCCGAGGCAATTTCTGTGTTTCATCAACACTCTGATAGTCCTCAGATTAGAGACTGTCTTTAGCTGTGCATCAGAAACTGCTACTGGTCTACCTGGGAACGATCAAAGCGTAGACTGTTCCAGACATTACTCCCATGGAGGAAAGTGCGCATGGTGACTGTTGTATTCAATCCCGATGCAATTTCTGTGTTTCATCAACACTCAGATAGTCCACAGATTACAGAATGCCTCCAGATGTGAATCGGAAACTACTACTGCTCTTCCAGGGAACGATCAAAGCGTAGACTGTTTGAGACATTACTCCCATGGAGAAAAGTGCGCATGGTGACTGTTGTATTCAAATCCGATGCAATTTCTGTGTTTCATCGACACTTTGAAGGTCCACAGATTACAGAATGCCTCCAGATGTGCATCGGAAACGACTACTGGTCATCCAGGGAACGATCAAAGAGTAGACTGTTTTAGACACTACTCCCATGGAGGAAAGTGCAAATGGTGACTGTTGTATTCAATCCCGATGCAATTTCTGTGTTTCATCAACAGTCTGATAGTCCACAGATTACAGAATTCCTCCAGATGTGCATCGGAAATTACTTCTAGTCATCCAGGGAACGATCAAAGCGTAGACCGTTTGATACACTACTCCCATGGAGGAAAGTGCGCATGGTGACTGTTATATTCTAGCCCTATGCAATTTCTGTGTTTCATCAACACTCAGATCGTCCACAGATTACAGAATTCCTCCAGATGTGCATCGGAAACTACTACCGGTCTTACAGGGAACGATCAGATCGTAGCCTGCTTGAGAATTACTCGCATGGTGGAAAGTGGGGATGGTGACTGTTGTATTCACTCCCGATGCAAAATCTGTGTTACATTAACAGTTTGAAGGTCCACAGATAAAGAATGACTCCAGATGTGCATCGGAAACCACTACTGGTCTTCCAGTGAACGATCATAGCGTAGACTGTTTCAGACATTACTCTTATGGAGGAAAGTGCGCATGGTGACTGTTGTATTCAATACCGATGCTATTTCAGTGTTTCATCGACACTTTGAAGGTCCACGGATTACAGAATGCCTCCACATGTGCATCGGAAACTACTACTGGTCTTACAGGGAAAGATCTAATCGTAGACTGTTTGAAACATTGCTCCCAGGGGGGAAAGTGCGCATGGTGACTGTTGTATTCAATCCCGATGCAATTTCTGTGTTTCATCAACACTTTGAAGGTCCACGGAGTACAGAATGCCTCCAGATGTGCATCGGAAACCACTACTGGTCTTCCAGTGAACGATCATAGCGTAGACTGTTTCAGACATTACTGAAATGGAGGTAAGTGCGGATGTTGACTGTTGTATTCAATCCCGATGCAATTTCTGTGTTTCATCAACACTCTGATACTCCACAGATTACAGAATGCCTCCAGATGTGCATCGGAAGATACTACTGGTCTTCCAGCGAACGATCAAAGTGTAAACTCTTAGAGACATTACTCCCATGGAGGAAAGTGTCCATGGAGACTGTTGTATTCAATCCCGATGCATTTTCTGTGTTTCATCAACACTCTGATAGTCCACAGATTACAGAAGGCCTCCAGATGTGCATCGGAAACTACTACTGGTCTTCCTGGGAACGATAACAGCGTAGACTGTTTGAGACATTACTCCCATGGAGGAAAGTGCGCATGGTGGCTGTTGTATTCAATCCCGATGCAATTTCTGTGTTTCATCAACACTCAGATAGTCCACAGATTACAGAATGCCTCCAGATGTGAATCGGAAACTACTACTGCTCTTCCAGAGAACGATCAAAGCGTAGACTCTTTGAGACATTACTCCCATGGAGAATAGTGCGCATGGTGACTGTTGTATTCAAATCCGATGCAATTTCTGTGTTTCATCAACACTTTGAAGGTCCACAGATAAAGAATGACTCCAGATGTGCATCGGAAACTACTTCTGGTCTTCCAGGGTACGATCAAAGCGTAGACTGTTTCAGACATTACTCTTATGGAGGAAAGTACGCATGGTGACTGTTGTATTCAATACCGATGCTATTTCAGTGTTTCATCGACACTTTGAAGGTCCACGGATTACAGAAGGCCTCCAGATGTGCATCAGAAACTACTACTGGTCTTCCAGGGAAAGATTAAATCGTAGACTGTTTGAAACATTGCTCCCTGGGAGGAAAGTGCGCATGGTGACTGTTGTATTCAATCCCGATGCAATTTCTGTGTTTCATCAACATTTGAAGGTCCACAGATTACAGAATGACTCCAGATGTGCATTGGAAACTACTACTGGTCTTCGAGGGAACGATCAAAGCGTAGACTGTTTGAGACATTACTCCCATGGAGGAAAGTGCGCATGGTGACTGTTGTACTCAATCCCGATGCATTTTCTGTGTTTCATCAACACTCTGATAGTACCACATATTACAGAATGCCTCCAGATGTGCATCGGAATCTACTACTGCTCTTCCTGGAAACGATCCAAGCGTAGACGGTCTGAGACATTACTCCCATGGAGGAAAGTGCGCATGGTGACTTTTGTACTCAATCCCGATGCAATTTCTGTGTTTCATCAACACTCTGATAGTCCACAGATTACAGAATGACTCCAGATGTGCATCGGAAACTACTTCTGGTCTTCCAGGGTAGATCAAAGGATAGACTGTTTGAGACATTACTCCCATGGAGGAAAGTGCGCATGGGGCCTGTTGTATTCAATCCCGATGAAATTTCTGTGTTTCATCAATAGTCTGATAGTCCACAGATTACAGAATGCCTCCAGATGTGCATCGTAAACTACTACTGGTCTTCCAGGGAACGATCAAAACGTAGACTGTTTCAGACATTACTCCCATGGAGGAAATTGCGCATGGTGATTGTTGTATTCAATCCCGATGCAATTTCTGTGCTTCATCAACACTCTGATAGTCCACAGATTACAGATTGTCTCCAGATATGCATCGGAAACTAATACTGGTCTACCAGGGAACGATCAAAGCGTAGACTGTTAGGGACATTACACCCATGAGGAAAGTGCGCATGGTGACTGTTGTATTCAATCCCGATGCAGTTTCTGTGTTTCATCAGCACTCTGATAGTCCACAGATTACAGAATGCCTCCAGATGTGCATCGGAAACTACTACTGGTCTTCCTGGGAACGATCAAAGCATAGACTGTTTCAGACACTACTCCCATGGAGGAAAGTGCGCATGGTGACTGTTGTACTCAATCCCGATGCATTTACTGTGTTTCATTAACACTCTGATAGTACCACAGATTTCAGAATGCCTCCAGATGTGCATAGAAAACTACTACTGGTCTTCCTAAAACGATCAAGACGTAGACTGTCTGAGACATTACTCCCATGGAGTAAAGTGCGCCTGGTGACTGTTGTATTCAATCCCGATGCAATTTTTGTTGTTCATCAACACTCTGATAGTCCACAGATTACAGAATGTCTCCAGATGTGCATCGGAAACTACTACTGGTCTTCCAGGGAACGATCAAAGCGTAGACTGTTTGAGGCATTACTCCCATGGAGGAATGTGCGCATGGTGACAGTTGTATTCAATCCCGATGCAATTTCTGTGTTTCATCATTATTCTGATAGTCCACAGATTACAGAATGCCTTCAGATGTGCATCGGAAACTAATTCTGGTCTTCCAGGGTACGATCAAAAAATAGACTGTTTGAGACATTACTCCCATGGAGGAAAGTGCGCATGGTGACTGTTGTATTCAATCCCGATGCAATTTCTGTTGTTCATCAACACTCTGATAGTCCACAGATTACAGAATGACTCCAGATGTGCATCGGAAACTACTACTGGTCTTCCTGGGAAAGTTCAAAACGTAGACTGTCTGAGACAATACCCCCATGGAGGAAAGTGAGCATGGTGGTTGTTTTACTCAATCCCGATGCATTTTCTGTGTTTCATCAACACTCTGATAGTCCACAGATTACAGAATGCCTTCAGATGTGCATCGGAAACTAATTCTGGTCTTCCAGGGTACGATCAAGAAATAGACTGTTTGAGACATTACTCCCATGGAGGAAAGTGCGCATGGTGACTGTTGTATTCAATCCCGATGCAATTTCTGTTGTTCATCAACACTCTGATAGTCCACAGATTACAGAATGACTCCAGATGTGCATCGGAAACTACTACTTGTCTTCCTGGGAAAGTTCAAAACGTAGACTGTCTGAGAAATTACCCCCATGGAGGAAAGTGAGCATGGTGGTTGTTTTACTCAATCCCGATGCATTTTCTGTGTTTCATCAACACTCCGATAGTCCACAGATTACAGAATGCCTCCAGATGTACATCGTAAACTACTCCTGGTCTTCCAGGGTACGATCAAAGAATAGACTGTTTGAGACATTACTCCAATGGAGGAAAGTGCGCATGGTGCCTGTTGTAATCAATCCTGATGCAATTACTGTGTTTCATCAACAGTCTGATAGTCCACAGATTACAGAATGCCCCCAGATGTGCATCGCAAACTAGTACTGGTCTTCCAGGGAACGATCAAAACGTAGACTGTTTGAGACATTACTCCTATGGAGGAAAGTGCGCATGGTGACTGTTGTATTCAATCCCGATGCAATTTCTGTGTTTCATCAACACTCTGATAGTCCACAGATTATAGAATGCCTCCAGATGTGCATCGGAAACTACTACTGGTCTTCCAGGGAACGATCAAAGCATAGACTGTTTGAGACATTTCTCCCATGAAGGAAAGTTCTCATGGTGACTGTTGTATTCAATCCCGATGCAATTTCTGTGTCTCATCAGCACTTCTACAGTCCACAGATTACAGAATGCCTCCAGATGTGCATCGGAAACTACTACTGGTTTTTCTGGGAGCGATCAAAACGTATACTGTTTCAGACATTACTCCTACGGAGGAAAGTGGGCATGGTGACTGCTGTATTCAATCCCGATGCAATTTCTGTGATTCATCAACACTTTGAAGGTCCACAGATTACAGAATGCCACCAGATGTGCATCGGAAATTACTACTGGTCTTCCACGGAACGATCAAAGCGTAGCCTGTTTGAGAATTACTCCCATGGAGGAAAGTGCGGATGGTGACTGTTGTATTCAATCCCGATGCAATTTCTGTGTTTCATCAGCAATCTGATAGTCCACAGATTACAGAATGCCTCCAGATATCCATCGGAAACTACTCATGGCCTTCCAGGGAACGATCAAAGCGTAAACTCTTTGAGACATTACTCCCATGGAGGAAAGTGCACATGGTGACACTTGTATTCATTCCCGATGCATTTTCTGTGTTTCATCAGCACTCTGATAGTCCACAGATTACAGAGTGCCTACAGATGTGCATCGGAAACTACTACTGGTCTTCCAGGGAACGATCAAAGCGTAGTCTGTTGGAGACATTACTCCCATGGAGGAAAGTGGGCGTGGTGACTGTTGTATTCAATCCCGATTGAATTTCTGTGTTTCATCAACACTCTGATAGTCAACAGATTTCAGATTGTGTCCAGATGTACATCGGAAACTACTACTGGTCTTCCATGGAACGATCAAAGCGTAGACTGTTTGAGAATTACCCACATGGAGGAAAGTGCGACTGGTGACTGTTGTACTCAATCCCGATGCAATTTCTGTGTTTCATCATCATTCTGATAGTATACAGATTACAGAATGCCTCCAGATGTGCATCGGTAACTACTACTGGTCTTCCAGGGAACGATCAAAGCGTAGACTGATTCAGACATTACTCCCATGGAGGAAAGTGCTCATGGTGACAGTTGTATTCAATCCCGAGGCTATTTCTGCGTTTCATCAACACTTTGAAGGTTCACAGATTACAGAATGCCTCCTGATGTGCATCGGAAACTACTACTGGTCTTCCATGGAACGATCAAAGCGTAGACTGTTTGAGAATTACCCCCATGGAGGAAAGTGCGACTGGTGACTGTTGTATTCAATCCCGACGCAATTTCTGTGTTTCATCAACCCACAGATAGTCAACAGATTACAGAATGCCTCCAGATGTGAATCGGAAACTACTACTGCTCTTCCAGAGAACGATCAAAGCGTAGACTCTTTGAGA
This sequence comes from Schistocerca gregaria, assembly GCF_023897955.1. Classification (NCBI taxonomy): domain Eukaryota; kingdom Metazoa; phylum Arthropoda; class Insecta; order Orthoptera; family Acrididae; genus Schistocerca; species Schistocerca gregaria. The sequence goes on along the minus strand of NW_026061799.1, from coordinate 2,989,056 downwards.
CATTACTCCCATGGAGAATAGTGCGCATGGTGACTGTTGTATTCAAATCCGATGCAATTTCTGTGTTTCATCAACACTTTGAAGGTCCACAGATAAAGAATGACTCCAGATGTGCATCGGAAACTACTTCTGGTCTTCCAGGGTACGATCAAAGCGTAGACTGTTTCCGACATTACTCTTATGGAGGAAAGTACGCATGGTGACTGTTGTATTCAATACCGATGCTATTTCAGTGTTTCATCGACACTTTGAAGGTCCACGGATTACAGAATGCCTCCAGATGTGCATCAGAAACTACTACTGGTCTTCCAGGGAAAGATTAAATCGTAGACTGTTTGAAACATTGCTCCCTGGGAGGAAAGTGCGCATGGTGACTGTTGTATTCAATCCCGATGCAATTTCTGTGTTTCATCAACATTTGAAGGTCCACAGATTACAGAATGACTCCAGATGTGCATTGGAAACTACTACTGGTCTTCGAGGGAACGATCAAAGCGTAGACTCTTTGAGACATTACTCCCATGGAGGAAAGTGCGCATGGTGACTGTTGTACTCAATCCCGATGCATTTTCTGTGTTTCATCAACACTCTGATAGTACCACATATTACAGAATGCCTCCAGATGTGCATCGGAATCTACTACTGCTCTTCCTGGAAACGATCCAAGCGTAGACGGTCTGAGACATTACTCCCATGGAGGAAAGTGCGCATGGTGACTTTTGTACTCAATCCCTATGCAATTTCTGTGTTTCATCAACACTCTGATAGTCCACAGATTACAGAATGACTCCAGATGTGCATCGGAAACTACTTCTGGTCTTCCAGGGTAGATCAAAGGATAGACTGTTTGAGACATTACTCCCATGGAGGAAAGTGCGCATGGGGCCTGTTGTATTCAATCCCGATGAAATTTCTGTGTTTCATCAATAGTCTGATAGTCCACAGATTACAGAATGCCTCCAGATGTGCATCGTAAACTACTACTGGTCTTCCAGGGAACGATGAAAACGTAGACTGTTTCAGACATTACTCCCATGGAGGAAATTGCGCATGGTGATTGTTGTATTCAATCCCGATGCAATTTCTGTGCTTCATCAACACTCTGATAGTCCACAGATTACAGATTGTCTCCAGATATGCATCGGAAACTAATACTGGTCTACCAGGGAACGATCAAAGCGTAGACTGTTAGGGACATTACACCCATGAGGAAAGTGCGCATGGTGACTGTTGTATTCAATCCCGATGCAGTTTCTGTGTTTCATCAGCAACTCTGATAGTCCACAGATTACAGAATGCCTCCAGATGTGCATCGGAAACTACTACTGGTCTTCCTGGGAACGATCAAAGCATAGACTGTTTCAGACACTACTCCCATGGAGGAAAGTGCGCATGGTGACTGTTGTATTCAATCCCGATGCAATTTCTGTGTTTCATCAACAGTCTGATAGTCCATAGATTACAAATTGCCTCCAGATGTGCATCGGAAACTACTACTGGTCTTCCAGGGAACGATCAAAGCGTAGCCTGTTTGAGAATTACTCCCATGGAGGAAAGTGCGGATGGTGACTGTTGTATTCAATCCCGATGCAATTTCTGTGTTTCATCAACACTATGAAGGTCCACAGATTACAGAATGTCTCCAGATGTGCATCGGAAACTACTACTGGTCTTCCAGGAAACGATCAAAGCGTAGACTGTTTGAGACATTACTCCCATGGAGGAAAGTGCGCATGGTGACAGTTGTACTCAATCCCGATGCATTTACTGTGTTTCATTAACACTCTGATAGTACCACAGATTTCAGAATGCCTCCAGATGTGCATCGAAAACTACTACTGGTCTTCCTAAAACGATCAAGACGTAGACTGTCTGAGACATTACTCCCATGGAGGAAAGTGCGCCTGGTGACTGTTGTATTCAATCCCGATGCAATTTTTGTTGTTCATCAACACTCTGATAGTCCACAGATTACAGAATGTCTCCGGATGTGCATCGGAAACTACTACTGGTCTTCCAGGGAACGATCAAAGCGTAGACTGTTTGAGGCATTACTCCCATGGAGGAGTGTGCGCATGGTGACAGTTGTATTCAATCCCGATGCAATTTCTGTGTTTCATCATTATTCTGATAGTCCACAGATTACAGAATGCCTTCAGATGTGCATCGGAAACTAATTCTGGTCTTCCAGGGTACGATCAAAAAATAGACTGTTTGAGACATTACTCCCATGGAGGAAAGTGCGCATTGTGACTGTTGTATTCAATCCCGATGCAATTTCTGTTGTTCATCAACACTCTGATAGTCCACAGATTACAGAATGACTCCAGATGTGCATCGGAAACTACTACTGGTCTTCCTGGGAAAGTTCAAAACGTAGACTGTCTGAGACATTACCCCCATGGAGGAAAGTGAGCATGGTGGTTGTTTTACTCAATCCCGATGCATTTTCTGTGTTTCATCAACACTCTGATAGTCCACAGATTACAGAATGCCTTCAGATGTGCATCGGAAACTAATTCTGGTCTTCCAGGGTACGATCAAGAAATAGACTGTTTGAGACATTACTCCCATGGAGGAAAGTGCGCATGGTGACTGTTGTATTCAATCCCGATGCAATTTCTGTTGTTCATCAACACTCTGATAGTCCACAGATTACAGAATGACTCCAGATGTGCATCGGAAACTACTACTGGTCTTCCTGGGAAAGTTCAAAACGTAGACTGTCTGAGAAATTACCCCCATGGAGGAAAGTGAGCATGGTGGTTGTTTTACTCAATCCCGATGCATTTTCTGTGTTTCATCAACACTCCGATAGTCCACAGATTACAGAATGCCTCCAGATGTACATCGTAAACTACTCCTGGTCTTCCAGGGTACGATCAAAGAATAGACTGTTTGAGACATTACTCCAATGGAGGAAAGTGCGCATGGTGCCTGTTGTAATCAATCCTGATGCAATTACTGTGTTTCATCAACAGTCTGATAGTCCACAGATTACAGAATGCCCCCAGATGTGCATCGCAAACTAGTACTGGTCTTCCAGGGAACGATCAAAACGTAGACTGTTTGAGACATTACTCCTATGGAGGAAAGTGCGCATGGTGACTGTTGTATTCAATCCCGATGCAATTTCTGTGTTTCATCAACACTCTGATAGTCCACAGATTATAGAATGCCTCCAGATGTGCATCGGAAACTACTACTGGTCTTCCAGGGAACGATCAAAGCATAGACTGTTTGAGACATTTCTCCCATGAAGGAAAGTTCTCATGGTGACTGTTGTATTCAATCCCGATGCAATTTCTGTGTCTCATCAGCACTTCTACAGTCCACAGATTACAGAATGCCTCCAGATGTGCATCGGAAACTACTACTGGTTTTTCTGGGAGCGATCAAAACGTATACTGTTTCAGACATTACTCCCACGGAGGAAAGTGGGCATGGTGACTGCTGTATTCAATCCCGATGCAATTTCTGTGATTCATCAACACTTTGAAGGTCCACAGATTACAGAATGCCACCAGATGTGCATCGGAAATTACTACTGGTCTTGGTGACTGTTGTATTCAATCCCGATGCAGTTTCTGTGTTTCATCAGCACTCTGATAGTCCACAGATTACAGAATGCCTCCAGATGTGCATCGGAAACTACTACTGGTCTTCCTGGGAACGATCAAAGCATAGACTGTTTCAGACACTACTCCCATGGAGGAAAGTGCGCATGGTGACTGTTGTATTCAATCCCGATGCAATTTCTGTGTTTCATCAACAGTCTGATAGTCCATAGATTACAAATTGCCTCCAGATGTGCATCGGAAACTACTACTGGTCTTCCAGGGAACGATCAAAGCGTAGCCTGTTTGAGAATTACTCCCATGGAGGAAAGTGCGGATGGTGACTGTTGTATTCAATCCCGATGCAATTTCTGTGTTTCATCAACACTATGAAGGTCCACAGATTACAGAATGTCTCCAGATGTGCATCGGAAACTACTACTGGTCGTCCAGGAAACGATCAAAGCGTAGACTGTTTGAGACATTACTCCCATGGAGGAAAGTGCGCATGGTGACAGTTGTACTCAATCCCGATGCATTTACTGTGTTTCATTAACACTCTGATAGTACCACAGATTTCAGAATGCCTCCAGATGTGCATAGAAAACTACTACTGGTCTTCCTAAAACGATCAAGACGTAGACTGTCTGAGACATTACTCCCATGGAGTAAAGTGCGCCTGGTGACTGTTGTATTCAATCCCGATGCAATTTTTGTTGTTCATCAACACTCTGATAGTCCACAGATTACAGAATGTCTCCAGATGTGCATCGGAAACTACTACTGGTCTTCCAGGGAACGATCAAAGCGTAGACTGTTTGAGGCATTACTCCCATGGAGGAATGTGCGCATGGTGACAGTTGTATTCAATCCCGATGCAATTTCTGTGTTTCATCATTATTCTGATAGTCCACAGATTACAGAATGCCTTCAGATGTGCATCGGAAACTAATTCTGGTCTTCCAGGGTACGATCAAAAAATAGACTTTTTGAGACATTACTCCCATGGAGGAAAGTGCGCATGGTGACTGTTGTATTCAATCCCGATGCAATTTCTGTTGTTCATCAACACTCTGATAGTCCACAGATTACAGAATGACTCCAGATGTGCATCGGAAACTACTACTGGTCTTCCTGGGAAAGTTCAAAACGTAGACTGTCTGAGACATTACCCCCATGGAGGAAAGTGAGCATGGTGGTTGTTTTACTCAATCCCGATGCATTTTCTGTGTTTCATCAACACTCTGATAGTCCACAGATTACAGAATGCCTTCAGATGTGCATCGGAAACTAATTCTGGTCTTCCAGGGTACGATCAAGAAATAGACTGTTTGAGACATTACTCCCATGGAGGAAAGTGCGCATGGTGACTGTTGTATTCAATCCCGATGCAATTTCTGTTGTTCATCAACACTCTGATAGTCCACAGATTACAGAATGACTCCAGATGTGCATCGGAAACTACTACTGGTCTTCCTGGGAAAGTTCAAAACGTAGACTGTCTGAGAAATTACCCCCATGGAGGAAAGTGAGCATGGTGGTTGTTTTACTCAATCCCGATGCATTTTCTGTGTTTCATCAACACTCCGATAGTCCACAGATTACAGAATGCCTCCAGATGTACATCGTAAACTACTCCTGGTCTTCCAGGGTACGATCAAAGAATAGACTGTTTGAGACATTACTCCAATGGAGGAAAGTGCGCATGGTGCCTGTTGTAATCAATCCTGATGCAATTACTGTGTTTCATCAACAGTCTGATAGTCCACAGATTACAGAATGCCCCCAGATGTGCATCGCAAACTAGTACTGGTCTTCCAGGGAACGATCAAAACGTAGACTGTTTGAGACATTACTCCTATGGAGGAAAGTGCGCATGGTGACTGTTGTATTCAATCCCGATGCAATTTCTGTGTTTCATCAACACTCTGATAGTCCACAGATTATAGAATGCCTCCAGATGTGCATCGGAAACTACTACTGGTCTTCCAGGGAACGATCAAAGCATAGACTGTTTGAGACATTTCTCCCATGAAGGAAAGTTCTCATGGTGACTGTTGTATTCAATCCCGATGCAATTTCTGTGTTTCATCAGCACTTCTACAGTCCACAGATTACAGAATGCCTCCAGATGTGCATCGGAAACTACTACTGGTTTTTCTGGGAGCGATCAAAACGTATACTGTTTCAGACATTACTCCCACGGAGGAAAGTGGGCATGGTGACTGCTGTATTCAATCCCGATGCAATTTCTGTGATTCATCAACACTTTGAAGGTCCACAGATTACAGAATGCCACCAGATGTGCATCGGAAATTACTACTGGTCTTCCACGGAACGATCAAAGCGTAGCCTGTTTGAGAATTACTCCCATGGAGGAAAGTGCGGATGGTGACTGTTGTATTCAATCCCGATGCAATTTCTGTGTTTCATCAGCAATCTGATAGTCCACAGATTACAGAATGCCTCCAGATATCCATCGGAAACTACTCATGGCCTTCCAGGGAACGATCAAAGCGTAAACTCTTTGAGACATTACTCCCATGGAGGAAAGTGCACATGGTGACACTTGTATTCATTCCCGATGCATTTTCTGTGTTTCATCAGCACTCTGATAGTCCACAGATTACAGAGTGCCTACAGATGTGCATCGGAAACTACTACTGGTCTTCCAGGGAACGATCAAAGCGTAGTCTGTTGGAGACATTACTCCCATGGAGGAAAGTGGGCGTGGTGACTGTTGTATTCAATCCCGATTGAATTTCTGTGTTTCATCAACACTCTGATAGTCAACAGATTTCAGATTGTGTCCAGATGTACATCGGAAACTACTACTGGTCTTCCATGGAACGATCAAAGCGTAGACTGTTTGAGAATTACCCCCATGGAGGAAAGTGCGACTGGTGACTGTTGTACTCAATCCCGATGCAATTTCTGTGTTTCATCATCATTCTGATAGTATACAGATTACAGAATGCCTCCAGATGTGCATCGGTAACTACTACTGGTCTTCCAGGGAACGATCAAAGCGTAGACTGATTCAGACATTACTCCCATGGAGGAAAGTGCTCATGGTGACAGTTGTATTCAATCCCGAGGCTATTTCTGCGTTTCATCAACACTTTGAAGGTTCACAGATTACAGAATGCCTTCTGATGTGCATCGGAAACTACTACTGGTCTTCCATGGAACGATCAAAGCGTAGACTGTTTGAGAATTACCCCCATGGAGGAAAGTGCGACTGGTGACTGTTGTATTCAATCCCGACGCAATTTCTGTGTTTCATCAACCCACAGATAGTCAACAGATTACAGAATGCCTCCAGATGTGAATCGGAAACTACTACTGCTCTTCCAGAGAACGATCAAAGCGTAGACTCTTTGAGACATTACTCCCATGGAGAATAGTGCGCATGGTGACTGTCGTATTCAAATCCGATGCAATTTCTGTGTTTCATCAACACTTTGAAGGTCCACAGATAAAGAATGACTCCAGATGTGCATCGGAAACTACTTCTGGTCTTCCAGGGTACGATCAAAGCGTAGACTGTTTCAGACATTACTCTTATGGAGGAAAGTACGCATGGTGACTGTTGTATTCAATACCGATGCTATTTCAGTGTTTCATCGACACTTTGAAGGTCCACGGATTACAGAATGCCTCCAGATGTGCATCAGAAACTACTACTGGTCTTCCAGGGAAAGATTAAATCGTAGACTGTTTGAAACATTGCTCCCTGGGAGGAAAGTGCGCATGGTGACTGTTGTATTCAATCCCGATGCAATTTCTGTGTTTCATCAACATTTGAAGGTCCACAGATTACAGAATGACTCCAGATGTGCATTGGAAACTACTACTGGTCTTCGAGGGAACGATCAAAGCGTAGACTGTTTGAGACATTACTCCCATGGAGGAAAGTGCGCATGGTGACTGTTGTACTCAATCCCGATGCAATTTCTGTGTTTCATCAACACTCTGATAGTCCACAGATTACAGAATGACTCCAGATGTGCATCGGAAACAACTTCTGGTCTTCCAGGGTAGATCAAAGGATAGACTGTTTGAGACATTACTCCCATGGAGGAAAGTGCGCATGGGGCCTGTTGTATTCAATCCCGATGAAATTTCTGTGTTTCATCAATAGTCTGATAGTCCACAGATTACAGAATGCCTCCAGATGTGCATCGTAAACTACTACTGGTCTTCCAGGGAACGATCAAAACGTAGACTGTTTCAGACATTACTCCCATGGAGGAAATTGCGCATGGTGATTGTTGTATTCAATCCCGATGCAATTTCTGTGCTTCATCAACACTCTGATAGTCCACAGATTACAGATTGTCTCCAGATATGCATCGGAAACTAATACTGGTCTACCAGGGAACGATCAAAGCGTAGACTGTTAGGGACATTACACCCATGAGGAAAGTGCGCATGGTGACTGTTGTATTCAATCCCGATGCAGTTTCTGTGTTTCATCAGCACTCTGATAGTCCACAGATTACAGAATGCCTCCAGATGTGCATCGGAAACTACTACTGGTCTTCCTGGGAACGACCAAAGCATAGACTGTTTCAGACACTACTCCCATGGAGGAAAGTGCCATGGTGACTGTTGTATTCAATCCCGATGCAATTTCTGTGTTTCATCAACAGTCTGATAGTCCATAGATTACAAATTGCCTCCAGATGTGCATCGGAAACTACTACTGGTCTTCCAGGGAACGATCAAAGCGTAGCCTGTTTGAGAATTACTTCCATGGAGGAAAGTGCGGATGGTGACTGTTGTATTCAATCCCGATGCAATTTCTGTGTTTCATCAACACTATGAAGGTCCACAGATTACAGAATGTCTCCAGATGTGCATCGGAAACTACTACTGGTCTTCCAGGAAACGATCAAAGCGTAGACTGTTTGAGACATTACTCCCATGGAGGAAAGTGCGCATGGTGACAGTTGTACTCAATCCCGATGCATTTACTGTGTTTCATTAACACTCTGATAGTACCACAGATTTCAGAATGCCTCCAGATGTGCATAGAAAACTACTACTGGTCTTCCTAAAACGATCAAGACGTAGACTGTCTGAGACATTACTCCCATGGAGGAAAGTGCGCCTGGTGACTGTTGTATTCAATCCCGATGCAATTTTTGTTGTTCATCAACACTCTGATAGTCCACAGATTACAGAATGTCTCCAGATGTGCATCGGAAACTACTACTGGTCTTCCAGGGAACGATCAAAGCGTAGACTGTTTGAGGCATTACTCCCATGGAGGAATGTGCGCATGGTGACAGTTGTATTCAATCCCGATGCAATTTCTGTGTTTCATCATTATTCTGATAGTCCACAGATTACAGAATGCCTTCAGATGTGCATCGGAAACTAATTCTGGTCTTCCAGGGTACGATCAAAAAATAGACTGTTTGAGACATTACTCCCATGGAGGAAAGTGCGCATGGTGACTGTTGTATTCAATCCCGATGCAATTTCTGTTGTTCATCAACACTCTGATAGTCCACAGATTACAGAATGACTCCAGATGTGCATCGGAAACTACTACTGGTCTTCCTGGGAAAGTTCAAAACGTAGACTGTCTGAGACATTACCCCCATGGAGGAAAGTGAGCATGGTGGTTGTTTTACTCAATCCCGATGCATTTTCTGTGTTTCATCAACACTCTGATAGTCCACAGATTACAGAATGCCTTCAGATGTGCATCGGAAACTAATTCTGGTCTTCCAGGGTACGATCAAGAAATAGACTGTTTGAGACATTACTCCCATGGAGGAAAGTGCGCATGGTGACTGTTGTATTCAATCCCGATGCAATTTCTGTTGTTCATCTACACTCTGATAGTCCACAGATTACAGAATGACTCCAGATGTGCATCGGAAACTACTACTGGTCTTCCTGGGAAAGTTCAAAACGTAGACTGTCTGAGAAATTACCCCCATGGAGGAAAGTGAGCATGGTGGTTGTTTTACTCAATCCCGATGCATTTTCTGTGTTTCATCAACACTCCGATAGTCCACAGATTACAGAATGCCTCCAGATGTACATCGTAAACTACTCCTGGTCTTCCAGGGTACGATCAAAGAATAGACTGTTTGAGACATTACTCCAATGGAGGAAAGTGCGCATGGTGCCTGTTGTAATCAATCCTGATGCAATTACTGTGTTTCATCAACAGTCTGATAGTCCACAGATTACAGAATGCCCCCAGATGTGCATCGCAAACTAGTACTGGTCTTCCAGGGAACGATCAAAACGTAGACTGTTTGAGACATTACTCCTATGGAGGAAAGTGCGCATGGTGACTGTTGTATTCAATCCCGATGCAATTTCTGTGTTTCATCAACACTCTGATAGTCCACAGATTATAGAATGCCTCCAGATGTGCATCGGAAACTACTACTGGTCTTCCAGGGAACGATCAAAGCATAGACTGTTTGAGACATTTCTCCCATGAAGGAAAGTTCTCATGGTGACTGTTGTATTCAATCCCGATGCAATTTCTGTGTCTCATCAGCACTTCTACAGTCCACAGATTACAGAATGCCTCCATATGTGCATCGGAAACTACTACTGGTTTTTCTGGGAGCGATCAAAACGTATACTGTTTCAGACATTACTCCCACGGAGGAAAGTGGGCATGGTGACTGCTGTATTCAATCCCGATGCAATTTCTGTGATTCATCAACACTTTGAAGGTCCACAGATTACAGAATGCCACCAGATGTGCATCGGAAATTACTACTGGTCTTCCACGGAACGATCAAAGCGTAGCCTGTTTGAGAATTACTCCCATGGAGGAAAGTGCGGATGGTGACTGTTGTATTCAATCCCGATGCAATTTCTGTGTTTCATCAGCAATCTGATAGTCCACAGATTACAGAATGCCTCCAGATATCCATCGGAAACTACTCATGGCCTTCCAGGGAACGATCAAAGCGTAAACTCTTTGAGACATTACTCCCATGGAGGAAAGTGCACATGGTGACACTTGTATTCATTCCCGATGCATTTTCTGTGTTTCATCAGCACTCTGATAGTCCACAGATTACAGAGTGCCTACAGATGTGCATCGGAAACTACTACTGGTCTTCCAGGGAACGATCAAAGCGTAGTCTGTTGGAGACATTACTCCCTTGGAGGAAAGTGGGCGTGGTGACTGTTGTATTCAATCCCGATTGAATTTCTGTGTTTCATCAACACTCTGATAGTCAACAGATTTCAGATTGTGTCCAGATGTACATCGGAAACTACTACTGGTCTTCCATGGAACGATCAAAGCGTAGACTGTTTGAGAATTACCCCCATGGAGGAAAGTGCGACTGGTGACTGTTGTACTCAATCCCGATGCAATTTCTGTGTTTCATCATCATTCTGATAGTATACAGATTACAGAATGCCTCCAGATGTGCATCGGTAACTACTACTGGTCTTCCAGGGAACGATCAAAGCGTAGACTGATTCAGACATTACTCCCATGGAGGAAAGTGCTCATGGTGACAGTTGTATTCAATCCCGAGGCTATTTCTGCGTTTCATCAACACTTTGAAGGTTCACAGATTACAGAATGCCTCCTGATGTGCATCGGAAACTACTACTGGTCTTCCATGGAACGATCAAAGCGTAGACTGTTTGAGAATTACCCCCATGGAGGAAAGTGCGACTGGTGACTGTTGTATTCAATCCCGACGCAATTTCTGTGTTTCATCAACCCACAGATAGTCAACAGATTACAGAATGCCTCCAGATGTGCATCGGAAGCTACTACTGGTCTTCCAGGGAACGATCAAAGCGTAGACTGTTTGAGACATTACTCCGATGGAGGAAAGTGCTCACTGTGACTGTTGTATTCAATCCCGATGCAATTTCTGTGCTTCATCAGCACTCTGATAGTCCACAGAATATAGAATGCCTACAGATGTGCATCGGAAACTACTACTGGTCTTCCAGGGAACGATCAAAGCGAAGACTGTTAGAGACATTACTCCCATGGAGGAAAGTGCGCATGGTGCCTGATTTATTAAATCCCGATGGAATTTCTGTGTTTCATCAACAGTCTGATAGTCCACAGATTACAGAATGCCTCCAGATGTGCATCGGAAACTACTACTGGTCTTCAAGGGAACGATCAAAGCGTAGACTGTTTGAGACATTCCTCCCATGGAGAAAAGTGCGCATGGTGACTGTTGTATTCAATCCCGACGCAAGTTCTGTGTTTCATCAACCCACAGATAGTCAACAGATTACAGAATGCCTCCAGATGTGCATCGGAAGCTACTACTGGTCTTCCAGGGAATGATCAAAGCGTAGACAGATAGAGACATTACTCCCATGGAGGAATGTGCGCATGGTGACCGTTGTATTCAATCCCGCTGCAATTTCTGTGTTTCATCAACACTCTGATAGTCCACAGATTACAGATTGATTCCAGATGTGATTCGGTAACTACTACTGGTCTTCCAGGGAACGATCAAAGCGAAGACTGTTTGAGATATTATTCCCATGGAGGAAAGTGCGCATGGTGATTGTTGTATTCAATCCCGATGCAATATCTGTGTTTCATCAACACTCTGATAGTCCACAGATTACAGAATGCCTCCAGATGTGCATCGGAAACTACTACTGGTCTTCCAGGGAACGATCGGAGCGTAGACTGTTTGAGACATTACTTCCATAGAGTAAAGTGCGCATGGTGTCTGTTGTATTCAATTCCGATGCAATTTCTGTGTTTCGTCAACAGTCTGATAGTTCACAGATTACAGAATGCCTCCATATGTGCATCGGAAACTACTACTGGTCTTCAAGGGAACGATCAAAGCGTAGACTGTTTAAGACATTCCTCCCATGGAGGAAAGTACGCATGGTGACTCTTGTATGCAGTCCTGATGCAATTTCTGTGTTTCATCAACAATCTGATAGTCCACAGATTACAGAATGCCTCCAGATGTGCATCGGTAACTACTACTGGTCTTCCAAGGAACGATCAAAGCGTAGACTGTTTGAGACATTGCTCCTATGGAGGAAAATGCGCATGGTGACTGTTGTATTCAATCCCGAGGCAATTTCTGTGTTTCATCAACACTCTGATAGTCCACAGATTACAGAATGCCTCCAGATGTGCATCGGAAACTACTACTGGTCTTCCAGGGATAGATCAAAAAGTAAACTCCTTGAGACATTACTCCCAATGAGGAAAGTGCACATGGTGACTGTTTTATTCATTCCCGATGCATTTTCTGTGTTTCATCAACTCTCTGATAGTCCACAGATTACAGATTGTCTCCAGATGTGCATCGGAAACTACTACTGGTCTTCCAGGGAACGATCAAAGCATAGACAGTTTGAGACATTACCCCGATGGAGGGAGGTGTTATGGTTACTGTTGTATTCAATCCCGATGCAATTTCGGTGTTTCATCAGCACTCTGATAGTCCACAGATTACAGAATGCCTACAGATGTGCATCGGAAGCTACTACTGGTCTTCCAGGGAACGATCAACGCGTAGACTGTTAGAGACATTACTCCCATGGAGGAAAATGCGCGTGGTGACTGTTGTATTCAATCCCGATTGAATTTCTGTGTTTCATCAACACTCTGATAATCCACGGATTACAGATTGTCTCCAAATGTACATCGGAAACTACTACTGGTCCTCCCGGGAACGATCAAAGCGTAGACTGATGCAGACATTACTCCCATGGAGGAAAGTGGGCATGGTGACTGTTGTATTCAATCCCGATGCAATTTCTGTGTTTCATCAACATTTTGAAGGTCCACAGATTACAGAATGCCTCCAGATGTGGATCGGGAACTACTACTGGTCTTCCAGGGAACGATCAAAGCGTAGACTGTTTCAGACATTACTCCCATGGAGGAAAGTGCGCATGGTGACAGTTGTATTGAATCCCGAGGCACTTTCTGTGTTTTTCAACACTTTGAAGGTCCACAGATTACAGATTTCCTCCAGATGTGCATCGGAAACTATTACTGGTCTTCCAGGGAACGATCAAAGCGTAGACTGTTTGAGAATTACTCCCATGGAGGAAGGTGCGCATGGTTACTGTTGTATTCAATCCCAAACCAATTCCTGTGTTCCTAAACACTCTGATAGTCCACAGATTACGGAATGCCTCCAGATGTGCATCGGAAGCTACTACTGGTCTTCCAGGGAACGATCAAGGCGTAAACTCTTTGAGTCATTACTCCCATGGGAGGAAGTGCCCATGGAGACTGTTGTATTCAATCCCGATGCATTTTCTGTGTTTCATCAACACCCTGATATTCCACAGATTACAGAATGCCTCCAGATGTTAATCGGAAACTACTACTGGTCTCCCAGGGAACGATCGAAGCGTAGACTGTTTGAGACATTACTTCCATAGAGTAAAGTGGGCATGGTGTCTGTTGTATTCAATTCCGATGCAATTTCTGTGTTTCGTCAACAGTCTGATAGTCCACAGATTACAGAATGCCTCCAGATGTTAATCGGAAACTACTACTGGTCTTCAAGGGAACGATCAAAGCGTAGACTGTTAAAGACACTCCTCCCATGGAGGAAAGTGCGCATGGTGACTTTTATATGCAGTCCCGATGCAATTTCTGTGTTTCATCAACAATCTGATAGTCCACAGATTACAGAATGCCTACAGATGTGCATCGGAAACTACTACTGGTCTTCCAGGGAATGAACAAAGCGTAGACTGTTAGAGACATTACTCCCATGGAGAAAGGTGCGCATGGTGACTGCTGTATCCAATCCCGATGCAATTTCTGTGTTTCATCAACACTCTGACAGTCCACAGATTACAGAATGCCTCCAGATGTGCATCGGAAACTACCCACTGGTCTTCCAGCTACGATCAAAGTGTAGACTGTTTGAGACATTACTCCCATGGGGGAAAGTGCGCATTGTGACTGTTGTATTCAATCCCGATGCAATTTCTGTGCTTCATCAGCACTCTGATAGTCCACAGAATATAGAATGCCTACAGATGTGCATCGGAAACTACTACTGGTCTTCCAGGGAACGATCAAAGCGAAGACTGTTAGAGACATTACTCCCATGGAGGAAAGTGCGCATGGTGCCTGATTTATTAAATCCCGATGGAATTTCTGTGTTTCATCAACAGTCTGATAGTCCACAGATTACAGAATGCCTCCAGATGTGCATCGGAAACTACTACTGGTCTTCAAGGGAACGATCAAAGCGTAGACTGTTTGAGACATTCCTCCCATGGAGAAAAGTGCGCATGGTGACTGTTGTATTCAATCCCGACGCAAGTTCTGTGTTTGATCAACCCACAGATGGTCAACAGATTACAGAATGCCTCCAGATGTGCATCGGAAGCTACTACTGGTCTTCCAGGGAATGATCAAAGCGTAGACAGATAGAGACATTACTCCCATGGAGGAATGTGCGCATGGTGACCGTTGTATTCAATCCCGCTGCAATTTCTGTGTTTCATCAACACTCTGATAGTCCACAGATTACAGATTGATTCCAGATGTGATTCGGTAACTACTACTGGTCTTCCAGGGAACGATCAAAGCGTAGACTGTTTGAGATATTATTCCCATGGAGGAAAGTGCGCATGGTGATTGTTGTATTCAATCCCGATGCAATATCTGTGTTTCATCAACACTCTGATAGTCCACAGATTACAGAATGCCTCCAGATGTGCATCGGAAACTACTACTGGTCTTCCAGGGAACGATCAAAGCGTAGACTGTTCGAGACATTACTCCCATGGAGGAAAGTGCTCATGGTGAATGTTGTATTCAATCCCGATGCAATTTCTGTGTTTCATTAGCACTCTGATAGTCCACAGATTACAGAATGCCTACAGACGTGCATCGGAAACTACTACTGGTCTTCCAGGGAATGATCAAAGCGTAGACTGTTAGAGACATTAATCCCATGGAGGAAAGTGCGCATGGTGACCGCTGTATTCAATCCCGATGCAATTTATGTGTTTCATGAACACTCTGACAGTCCACGGATTCCAGAATGCCTCCAGATGTGAATCTGAAACTACTACTGGTCTTCCAGGGAACGATGAAGGCGTAAAATCTTTGAGTCATTACTCCCATGGGAGGAAGTGCCCATGGAGACTGTTGTATTCAATCCCGATGCATTTTCTGTGTTTCATCAACACCCTGATAGTCCACAGATTACAGAATGCCTCCAGATGTTAATCGGAAACTACTACTGGTCTCCCAGGGAACGATCGAAGCGTAGACTGTTTGAGACATTACTTCCATAGAGTAAAGTGGGCTTGGTGTCTGTTGTATTCAATTCCGATGCAATTTCTGTGTTTCGTCAACAGTCTGATAGTCCACAGGTTACAGAATGCCTCCAGATGTTAATCGGAAACTACTACTGGTCTTCAAGGGAACGATCAAAGCGTAGACTGTTTAAGACACTCCTCCCATGGAGGAAAGTGCGCATGGTGACTTTAGTATGCAGTCCCGATGCAATTTCTGTGTTTCATCAACAATCTGATAGTCCACAGATTACAGAATGCCTACAGATGTGCATCGGAAACTACTACTGGTCTTCCAGGGAATGATCAAAGCGTAGACTGTTAGAGACATTACTCCCATGGAGAAAAGTGCGCATGGTGACTGCTGTATTCAATCCCGATGCAATTTCTGTGTTTCATCAACACTCTGACAGTCCACAGATTACAGAATGCCTCCAGATGTGCATCGGAAACTACCCACTGGTCTTCCAGCTACGATCAAAGTGTAGACTGTTTGAGACATTACTCCCATGGTGGAAAGTGCGCATGGTGACTGTTGTATTCAATCCCGATGCAATTTCTGTGTTTCATCAACGCTCTGATAGTCCACAGATTACAGATTGTCTCCAGATGTGCATCTGAAACTACTACTGGTCTTCCTGGGAACGATCAAAGCGTAGACTGTTTCAGACATTACTCCCATGGAGGAAAGTGCGTATGGTGACTATTGTATTCAATCCCGAAGCAATTTCTGTGTTTCATCAACAGTCTGATGGTCCACAGATTACAGAATGCCTCCAGATGTGCATCGGAAACTACTACTGGTCTTCCAGGGAACGATCGGAGCGTAGACTGTTTGAGACATTACTTCCATAGAGTAAAGTGCGCATGGTGTCTGTTGTATTCAATTCCGATGCAATTTCTGTGTTTCGTCAACAGTCTGATAGTTCACAGATTACAGAATGCCTCCATATGTGCATCGGAAACTACTACTGGTCTTCAAGGGAACGATCAAAGCGTAGACTGTTTAAGACATTCCTCCCATGGAGGAAAGTACGCATGGTGACTCTTGTATGCAGTCCTGATGCAATTTCTGTGTTTCATCAACAATCTGATAGTCCACAGATTACAGAATGCCTCCAGATGTGCATCGGTAACTACTACTGGTCTTCCAAGGAACGATCAAAGCGTAGACTGTTTGAGACATTGCTCCTATGGAGGAAAATGCGCATGGTGACTGTTGTATTCAATCCCGAGGCAATTTCTGTGTTTCATCAACACTCTGATAGTCCACAGATTACAGAATGCCTCCAGATGTGCATCGGAAACTACTACTGGTCTTCCAGGGATAGATCAAAAAGTAAACTCTTTGAGACATTACTCCCAATGAGGAAAGTGCACATGGTGACTGTTTTATTCATTCCCGATGCATTTTCTGTGTTTCATCAACTCTCTGATAGTCCACAGATTACAGATTGTCTCCAGATGTGCATCGGAAACTACTACTGGTCTTCCAGGGAACGATCAAAGCATAGACAGTTTGAGACATTACCCCGATGGAGGGAAGTGTTATGGTTACTGTTGTATTCAATCCCGATGCAATTTCGGTGTTTCATCAGCACTCTGATAGTCCACAGATTACAGAATGCCTACAGATGTGCATCGGAAGCTACTACTGGTCTTCCAGGGAGCGATCAACGCGTAGACTGTTAGAGACATTACTCCCATGGAGGAAAATGCGCGTGGTGACTGTTGTATTCAATCCCGATTGAATTTCTGTGTTTCATCAACACTCTGATAATCCACGGATTACAGATTGTCTCCAAATGTACATCGGAAACTACTACTGGTCCTCCCGGGAACGATCAAAGCGTAGACTGATGCAGACATTACTCCCATGGAGGAAAGTGGGCATGGTGACTGTTGTATTCAATCCCGATGCAATTTCTGTGTTTCATCAACATTTTGAAGGTCCACAGATTACAGAATGCCTCCAGATGTGGATCGGGAACTACTACTGGTCTTCCAGGGAACGATCAAAGCGTAGACTGTTTCAGACATTACTCCCATGGAGGAAAGTGCGCATGGTGACAGTTGTATTGAATCCCGAGGCACTTTCTGTGTTTTTCAACACTTTGAAGGTCCACAGATTACAGATTTCCTCCAGATGTGCATCGGAAACTATTACTGGTCTTCCAGGGAACGATCAAAGCGTAGACTGTTTGAGAATTACTCCCATGGAGGAAGGTGCGCATGGTTACTGTTGTATTCAATCCCAAACCAATTCCTGTGTTCCTAAACACTCTGATAGTCCACAGATTACGGAATGCCTCCAGATGTGCATCGGAAGCTACTACTGGTCTTCCAGGGAACGATCAAGGCGTAAACTCTTTGAGTCATTACTCCCATGGGAGGAAGTGCCCATGGAGACTGTTGTATTCAATCCCGATGCATTTTCTGTGTTTCATCAACACCCTGATATTCCACAGATTACAGAATGCCTCCAGATGTTAATCGGAAACTACTACTGGTCTCCCAGGGAACGATCGAAGCGTAGACTGTTTGAGACA
Organism: Schistocerca gregaria; assembly: GCF_023897955.1. Taxonomy (NCBI): domain Eukaryota; kingdom Metazoa; phylum Arthropoda; class Insecta; order Orthoptera; family Acrididae; genus Schistocerca; species Schistocerca gregaria. The sequence goes on along the minus strand of NW_026061799.1, from coordinate 2,970,671 downwards.
TTACTTCCATAGAGTAAAGTGGGCATGGTGTCTGTTGTATTCAATTCCGATGCAATTTCTGTGTTTCGTCAACAGTCTGATAGTCCACAGATTACAGAATGCCTCCAGATGTTAATCGGAAACTACTACTGGTCTTCAAGGGAACGATCAAAGCGTAGACTGTTAAAGACACTCCTCCCATGGAGGAAAGTGCGCATGGTGACTTTTATATGCAGTCCCGATGCAATTTCTGTGTTTCATCAACAATCTGATAGTCCACAGATTACAGAATGCCTACAGATGTGCATCGGAAACTACTACTGGTCTTCCAGGGAATGAACAAAGCGTAGACTGTTAGAGACATTACTCCCATGGAGAAAAGTGCGCATGGTGACTGCTGTATCCAATCCCGATGCAATTTCTGTGTTTCATCAACACTCTGACAGTCCACAGATTACAGAATGCCTCCAGATGTGCATCGGAAACTACCCACTGGTCTTCCAGCTACGATCAAAGTGTAGACTGTTTGAGACATTACTCCCATGGGGGAAAGTGCGCATTGTGACTGTTGTATTCAATCCCGATGCAATTTCTGTGTTTCATCAATGCTCTGATAGTCCACAGATTACAGATTGTCTCCAGATGTGCATCTGAAACTACTACTGGTCTTCCTGGGAACGATCAAAGCGTAGACTGTTTCAGACATTACTCCCATGGAGGAAAGTGCGCATGGTGTCTGTTGTATTCAATTCCGATGCAATTTCTGTGTTTCATCAACATTTTGAAGGTCCACAGATTACAGAATGCCTCCAGATGTGCATCGAAAACTACTACTGGTCTTCCAGGGAACGATCAAAGCGTAGACTGTTTGAGACATTGCTCCTATGGAGGAAAGTGCGCATGGTGACTGTTGTATTCAATCCCGAGGCAATTTCTGTGTTTCATCAACACTCTGATAGTCCACAGATTACAGAATGCCTCCAGATGTGCATCGGAAACTACTACTGGTCTTCCAGGGATAGATCAAAGCGTAAACTCTTTGAGACATTACTCCCAATGAGGAAAGTGCACATGGTGACTGTTTTATTCATTCCCGATGCATTTTCTGTGTTTCATCAACTCTCTGATAGTCCACAGATTACAGATTGTCTCCAGATGTGCATCGGAAACTACTACTATTCTTCCAGGGAACGATCAAAGCATAGACAGTTTGAGACATTACCCCGATGGAGGGAAGTGTTATGGTTACTGTTGTATTCAATCCCGATGCAATTTCTGTGTTTCATCAGCACTCTGATAGTCCACAGATTACAGAATGCCTACAGATGTGCATCGGAAGCTACTACTGGTCTTCCAGGGAACGATCAACGCGTAGACTGTTAGAGACATTACTCCCATGGAGGAAAATGCGCGTGGTGACTGTTGTATTCAATCCCGATTGAATTTCTGTGTTTCATCAACACTCTGATAATCCACGGATTACAGATTGTCTCCAGATGTACATCGGAAACTACTACTGGTCTTCCCGGGAACGATCAAAGCGTAGACTGATTCAGACATTACTCCCATGGAGGAAAGTGGGCATGGTGACTGTTGTATTCAATCCCGATGCAATTTCTGTGTTTCATCAACATTTTGAAGGTCCACAGATTACAGAATGCCTCCAGATGTGGATCGGGAACTACTACTGGTCTTCCAGGGAACGATCAAAGCGTAGACTGTTTCAGACATTACTCCCATGGAGGAAAGTGCGCATGGTGACAGTTGTATTGAATCCCGAGGCACTTTCTGTGATTTTCAACACTTTGAAGGTCCACAGATTACAGATTTCCTCCAGATGTGCATCGGAAACTATTACTGGTCTTCCAGGGAACGATCAAATCGTAGCCTGTTTGAGAATTACTCCCATGGAGGAAAGTGCGGATGATGACTGTTGTATACTCTCCCGATGTAATTTCTGTTTATCATCAACACTTCAAAGCTCCACAGATTACAGAATGATTTCAGATGTGCATCGGAAACTACTACTGGTCTTCCAGGGAACGATCAAGGCGTAAACTCTTTGAGTCATTACTCCCATGGGAGGAAGTGCCCATGGAGACTGTTGTAATCAATCCCGATGCATTTTCTGTGTTTCATCAACACCCTGATATTCCACAGATTACAGAATGCCTCCAGATGTTAATCGGAAACTACTACTGGTCTCCCAGGGAACGATCGAAGCGTAGACTGTTTGAGACATTACTTCCATAGAGTAAAGTGGGCATGGTGTCTGTTGTATTCAATTCCGATGCAATTTCTGTGTTTCGTCAACAGTCTGATAGTCCACAGATTACAGAATGCCTCCAGATGTTAATCGGAAACTACTACTGGTCTTCAAGGGAACGATCAAAGCGTAGACTGTTTAAGACACTCCTCCCATGGAGGAAAGTGCGCATGGTGACTTTTGTATGCAGTCCCGATGCAATTTCTGTGTTTCATCAACAATCTGATAGTCCACAGATTACAAAATGCCTACAGATGTGCATCGGAAACTACTACTGGTCTTCCAGGGAATGATCAAAGCGTAGACTGTTAGAGACATTACTCCCATGGAGAAAAGTGCGCATGGTGACTGCTGTATCCAATCCCGATGCAATTTCTGTGTTTCATCAACACTCTGACAGTCCACAGATTACAGAATGCCTCCAGATGTGCATCGGAAACTACCCACTGGTCTTCCAGCTACGATCAAAGTGTAGACTGTTTGAGACATTACTCCCATGGGGGAAAGTGCGCATTGTGACTGTTGTATTCAATCCCGATGCAATTTCTGTGTTTCATCAATGCTCTGATAGTCCACAGATTACAGATTGTCTCCAGATGTGCATCTGAAACTACTACTGGTCTTCCTGGGAACGATCAAAGCGTAGACTGTTTCAGACATTACTCCCATGGAGGAAAGTGCGTATGGTGACTATTGTATTCAATCCCGAAGCAATTTCTGTGTTTCATCAACAGTCTGATGGTCCACAGATTACAGAATGCCTCCAGATGTGCATCGGAAACTACTACTGGTCTTCCAGGGAACGATCGGAGCGTAGACTGTTTGAGACATTACTTCCATAGAGTAAAGTGCGCATGGTGTCTGTTGTATTCAATTCCGATGCTATTTCTGTGTTTCGTCAACAGTCTGATAGTTCACAGATTACAGAATGCCTCCAGATGTGCATCGGAAACTACTACTGGTCTTCCAGGGAACGATCAAAGCGTAGACTGTTTCAGACATTACTCCCATGGAGGAAAGTATGCATGGTGACAGTTGTATTGAATCCCGAGGCACTTTCTGTGTTTTTCAACACTTTGAAGGTCCGCAGATTACAGATTTCCTCAAGATGTGCATCGGAAACTATTACTGGTCTTCCAGGGAACGATCAAATCGTAGCCTGTTTGAGAATTACTCCCATGGAGGAAAGTGCGGATGATGACTGTTGTATACACTCCCGATGTAATTTCTGTTTATCATCAACACTTCGAAGCTCCACAGATTACAGAATGATTTCAGATGTGCATCGGAAACTACTACTGGTCTTCCAGGGGACGATCAAAGCGTAGACTGTTTCAGACATTACTCCCATGGAGGAAAGTACGCATGGTGACTCTTGTATGCAGTCCTGATGCAATTCCTGTGTTTCATCAACAATCTGATAGTCCACAGATTACAGAATGCCTCCAGATGTGCATCGGTAACTACTACTGGTCTTCCAGGGAACGATCAAAGTGTAGACTGTTTGAGACATTGCTCCTATGGAGGAAAGTGCGCATGGTGACTGTTGTATTCAATCCCGAGGCAATTTCTGTGTTTCATCAACACTCTGATAGTCCACAGATTACAGAATGCCTCCAGATGTGCATCGGAAACTACTACTGGTCTTCCAGGGATAGATCAAAGCGTAAACTCTTTGAGACATTACTCCCAATGAGGAAAGTGCACATGGTGACTGTTTTATTCATTCCCGATGCATTTTCTGTGTTTCATCAACTCTCTGATAGTCCACAGATTACAGATTGTCTCCAGATGTGCATCGGAAACTACTACTGGTCTTCCAGGGAACGATCAAAGCATAGACAGTTTGAGACATTACCCCGATGGAGGGAAGTGTTATGGTTACTGTTGTATTCAATCCCGATGCAATTTCTGTGTTTCATCAGCACTCTGATAGTCCACAGATTACAGAATGCATACAGATGTGCAACGGAAGCTACTACTGGTCTTCCAGGGAACGATCAACGCGTAGACTGTTAGAGACATTACTCCCATGGAGGAAAATGCGCGTGGTGACTGTTGTATTCAATCCCGATTGAATTTCTGTGTTTCATCAACACTCTGATAATCCACGGATTACAGATTGTCTCCAGATGTACATCGGAAACTACTACTGGTCCTCCCGGGAACGATCAAAGCGTAGACTGATTCAGACATTACTCCCATGGAGGAAAGTGGGCATGGTGACTGTTGTATTCAATCCCGATGCAATTTCTGTGTTTCATCAACATTTCGAAGGTCCACAGATTACAGAATGCCTCCAGATGTGGATCGGGAACTACTACTGGTCTTCCAGGAAACGATCAAAGCGTAGACTGTTTCAGACATTACTCCCATGGAGGAAAGTGCGCATGGTGACAGTTGTATTGAATCCCGAGGCACTTTCTGTGTTTTTCAACACTTTGAAGGTCCACAGATTACAGATTTCCTCCAGATGTGCATCGGAAACTATTACTGGTCTTCCAGGGAACGATCAAAGCGTAGACTGTTTGAGAATTACTCCCATGGAGGAAGGTGCGCATGGTTACTGTTGTATTCAATCCCAAAGCAATTCCTGTGTTCCTAAACACTCTGATAGTCCACAGATTACGGAATGCCTCCAGATGTGCATCGGAAGCTACTACTGGTCTTCCAGGGAACGATCAAAGCGTAAACTCTTTGAGTCATTACTCCCATGGGAGAAAGTGCCCATGGGAACTGTTGTATTCAATCCCGATGCAATTTCTGTGTTTCATCAACACTCTGATAGTCCACAGATTACAGAATACCTCCAGATGTGCATCGGAAACTACTACTGGTCTTCCAGGGAACGATCAAAGCGTAGTCTGTTTGAGACATTACTCCCATGGAGGAAAGTGCTCATGGTGAATGTTGTATTCAATCCCGATGCAATATCTGTGTTTCATCAGCACTCTGATAGTCCACAGATTACAGAATGCCTACAGATGTGCATCTGAAACTACTACTGGTCTTCCAGGGAATGATCAAAGCGTAGACTGTTAGAGACATTACTCCCATGGAGGAAAGTGCGCATGGTGACTGCTGTATTCAATCCCGATGCAATTTCTGTGTTTCATCAACACTCTGACAGTCCACAAATTACAGAATGCCTCCAGATGTGCATCGGAAACTACCCACTGGTCTTCCAGCTACGATCAAAGTGTAGACTGTTTGAGACATTACTCCCATGGAGGAAAGTTCGCATGGTGACTGTTGTATTCAATCCCGATGCAATTTCTGTGTTTCATCAACGCTCTGATAGTCCACAGATTACAGATTGTCTCCAGATGTGCATCTGAAACTACTACTGGTCTTCCTGGGAACGATCAAAGCGTAGACTGTTTCAGACATTACTCCCATGGAGGAAAGTGCGTATGGTGACTGTTGTATTCAATCCCGAAGCAATTTCTGTGTTTCATCAACAGTCTGATAGTCCACAGATTACAGAATGCCTCAAGATGTGCATCGGAAACTACTACTGGTCTTCCAGGGAACGATCAAATCATAGCCTGTTTGAGAAATACTCCCATGGAGGAAAGTGCGGATGGTGATTGTTGTATTCACTCCCGATGTAATTTCTGTTTATCATCAACACTTCGAAGGTCCACAGATGACAGAATGATTACAGATGTGCATGTGAAACCACTACTGGTCTTCCAGAGAACGATCAAAGCGTAGACTGTTTGAGTATTTCTCCCATGGAGGAAAGTGCGCATGGCTACTCTTGTATTCAATCCGAAAGCAATTTCTGTGTTCCTAAACACTCTGATAGTCCACAGATTCCAGAATGACTCCAGATGTGCATCGGAAGCTACTTCTGGTCTTCCAGGGAACGATCAAAGCGTAAACTCTTTGAGTCATTACACCCATGGGAGGAAGTGCCCATGGAGACTGTTGTATTCACTCCCGATGCATTTTCTGTGTTTCATCAACACTCTGATAGTCCACAGATTACAGAATGCCTCCAGATGTGCATCGGAAACTACTACTGGCCTTCCAGGGAACTTTCAACGCGTAGACTGTTAGATACATTACTCCCACGGAGGAAAGTGCGAATGGTGACTGTTGTTTTCAATCCCGATGCAATTCTAGTGTTTCGTCAGCACTCTGATAGTCCACAGATAAAGAATGCCTCCAGATGTGTATCGGAAACTACTACTGGTCTTCCAGGGAACGATCAAAGCGTAGACTGTTTCAGACATTACTCCCATGGAGGAAAGTGCGCATGGTGACTGTTGTATTCAATACCGATGCAATTTCTGTGTTTCATCGACACTTTGAAGGTCCACGGATTACACATTGCCTCCAGATATGCATCGGAAAGTACTACTGATCTTCCAGGGAATGATCAAAGCGTAGACTGTTTGAAACATTGCTCCCATGGAGGAAAGTGCGCATGGTGACTGTTGTATTCAATCCCGATGCAATTTCTCTGTTTCATCAACACTCTGATAGTCCAAAGATTACAGAATGCCTCCAGATGTGTATCGGTAACTACTACTGGTCTTCAAGGGAACGATCAAAGCGTAGACTGTTTGAGACATTCCTCCCATGGAGGAAAGTGCGCATGGTGACTCTTGTATTCAATCCCGATGCAATATCTGTGTTTCATCAACAGTCTGATAGTCCACAGATTACAGAATGCCTCCATATGTGCATCGGAAACTACTACTGGTCTTCCAGGGAACGATCAAATCGTAGCCTGTTTGAGAATTACTCCCATGGAGGAAAGTGCGGATGGTGACTGTTGTATTCACTTCCGATGTAATTTGTGTGTTTCATCAACACTTCGAAGGTCCACAGATTGCAGAATGATTCCAGATGTGCTTCTGAAACTACTACTGGTCTTCCAGGGAACGATCAAAGCGTAGACTGTTTGAGACATTACCGCAATGGAGGGAAGTGCTCATGGTGACAGTTGTATTCAATCCCGATACAATTTCTGTGTTTCATCAACACTCTGATAGTCCACAGATTACAGAATGCCTACAGATGTGCATCGGAAACTACTACTGGTCTTCCAGGGAACGATCAAAGCGTAGACTGTTTCAGACATTACTCCCATGGAGGAAAGTGCGCATGGTGACAGTTGTATTGAATCCCGAGGCACTTTCTGTGTTTCATCAACACTTTGAAGGTCCACAGATTACAGAATGCCTCCAGATGTGCATCGGAAACTACTACTGGTCTTCCTGGGAACGATCAAAGCGTAGAATGTTTGAGAATTACCCCCATGGAGGAAAGTGCGAATGGTGACTATTGTATTCAATCCCGATGCAATTTCTGTGTTTCATCAACACTCTGATAGTCCACAGGTTACAGAATGCCTCCAGATGTGCATCGGAAACAACAACTGGACTTCCAGGGAACGATCAAATCGTAGACTGTTAGAGACATTACTCCCATGGTGGAAAGTGCGCATGTTGACTGTTGTATTCAATCCCGATGCAATTTCTGTGTTTCCTCAACACTCTGGTAGTCCACAGGTTACAGAATGCCTTCAGATGTGCATCGGAAACTGACACTGGTCTTCCAGGGAATGATCAAAGCGTAGACTGTTAGAGACATTACTCCCATGGAGGAAAGTGCGCATGGTGACTGCTGTATTCAATCCCGATGCAATTTCTGTGTTTCATCAACACTCTGACAGTCCACAGATTACAGAATGCCTCCAGATGTGCATCGGAAACTACCCACTGGTCTTCCAGCTACGATCAAAGTGTAGACTGTTTGAGACATTACTCCCATGGAAGAAAGTTCGCATGGTGACTGTTGTATTCAATCCCGATGCAATATCTGTGTTTCATCAACGCTCTGATAGTCCACAGATTACAGAATGCCTCCAGATGTGAATCGGAAACTACTACTGGTCTTCCAGGGAACGATCAAATCGTAGACTGTTTGAGACAATACTCCCATGGAGGTAAGTGCGTGTGGTGACTATTGTATTCAATCCCGATGCAATTTCTGTGTTTCATCAACACATTCAAGGTCCACAGATTATAGAATGCCTCCAGATGTGCATCGAAAACTACTTGTGGTCTTCCAGGGAACGATCAAAGCGTAGACTGTTTGAGACATTACTCCCATGGAGGAAAGTGCGCATGGTGATTGTGGTATTCAATCCCGATGCAATTTCCGTGTTTGATCAACACTCAGATAGTCCACAGATTACAGATTGTCTCCAGATCTGCATCTGAAACTATTACTGGTCTTCCTGGGAACGATCAAAGCGTAGACTGTTTCAGACATTACTCCCATGGAGGAAAGTGCGTGTGGTGACTATTGTATTCAATCCTGATGCAATTTCTGTGTTTCATCAACAGTCTGATGGTCCACAGATTACAGAATGCCTCAAGATGTGCATGGGAAACTACTACTGGTTTTCCAGGGAACGATCAAAGCGTAGTCTGTTTGAGACTTTACTATTGTGGATGAAAGTGTGCATGGTGAAATTCGTATTCAATCCCGATTCAATTTCCGTGTTTCAACAACACTCTGATACTCCACAGATTACAGAATGCCTCCAGATGTGCATCGGAAACTACTTCTGGTCTTCCAGGGAACGATCAAAGCGAAAACTCTTTGAGTCATTACTCCCATGGGAGGAAGTGCCCATGGAGGCTGTTGTATTCACTCCCGATGCATTTTCTGTGTTTCATCAGCACTCTGACAGTCCACAGATAACAGCATGCCTCCAGATGTGCATCGGAAACTACTACTGGTCTTCCAGGGAACGATCAAAGCATAGACTGTTTGAGACATTACCCCGATGGAGGGAAGTGCTATGGTGACTGTTGAATTCAATCCCGATGCAATTCTAGTGCTTCGTCAGCACTCTGATAGTCCACAGATAAAGAATGCCTCCAGATGTGCATCGGAAACTACTACTGGTCTTCCAGGGAACGATCAAAGCGTAGACTGTTTCAGACATTACTCCCATGGGGGAAAGTGCGCATGGTGACTGTTGTATTCAATACCGATGCAATTTCTGTGTTTCATCGACACTTTGAAGGTCCACGGATTACAGATTGCCTCCAGATGTGCATCGGAAAGTACTACTGATCTTCCAGGGAATGATCAAAGCGTAGACTGTTTGAGACATTCCTCCCATGGAGGAAAGTGCGCATGGTGACTCTTGTATTCAATCCCGCGGCAATTTCTGTGTTTCATCAACACTCTGATAGTCCACAGATTACAGAATGCCTCCAGATGTGCATCGGAAACTACTACTGGTCTTCGAGGGAACGATCAAAGCGTAGACTGTTTGAGACATTACCGCGCTGGAGGGAAGTGCTCATGGTGACTGTTGTATTCAATCCCGATGCAATTTCTGTGTTTCATCAACACTCTGGTAGTCCACAGATTACAGAATGCCTTCAGATGTGCATCGGAAACTGATACTGGTCTTCCAGGGAATGATCAAAGCGTAGACTGTTAGAGACATTACTCCCATGGAGGAAAGTGCGCATGGTGACTGCTGTATTCAATCCCGATGCAATTTCTGTGTTTCATCAACACTCTGACAGTCCACAGATTACAGAATGCCTCCAGATGTGCATCGGAAACTACCCACTGGTCTTCCAGCTACGATCAAAGTGTAGACTGTTTGAGACATTACTAGCATGGAGGAAAGTTCGCATGGTGACTGTTGTAATCAATCCCGATGCAATTTCTGTGTTTCATCAACGCTCTGATAGTCCACAGATTACAGATTGTCTCCAGATGTGCATCTGAAACTACTACTGGTCATCCTGGGAACGATCAAAGCGTAGACTGTTTCAGACATTACTCCCATGGAGGAAAGTGCGTATGGTGACTGTTGTATTCAATCGCGAAGCAATTTCTGTGTTTCATCAACAGTCTGATAGTCCACAGATTACAGAATGCCTCAAGATGTGCATCGGAAACTACTACTGGTCTTCCAGGGAACGATCAAATCATAGCCTGTTTGAAAATTACTCCCATGGAGGAAAGTGCGGATGGTGATTGTTGTATTCACTCCCGATGTAATTTCTGTTTATCATCAACACTTCGAAGGTCCACAGATGACAGAATGATTCCATAAGTGCATGTGAAACCACTACTGGTCTTCCAGAGAACGATCAAAGCATAGACTGTTTGAGTATTTCTCCCATGGAGGAAAGTGCGCATGGTTACTCTTGTATTCAATCCCAAAGCAATTTCTGTGTTCCTAAACACTCTGATAGTCCACAGATTCCAGAATGACTCCAGATGTGCATCGGAAGCTACTTCCGGTCTTCCAGGGAACGATCAAAGCGAAAACTCTTTGAGTCATTACTCCCATGGGTGGAAGTGCCCATGGAGGCTGTTGTATCACTCCCGATGCATTTTCTGTGTTTCATCAACACTCTGATAGTCCACAGATTACAGAATGCCTCCAGATGTGAATCGGAAACTACTACTGGTCTTCCAGGGAACGATCGAAGCGTAGACTGTTTGAGACATTACTTCCATAGAGTAAAGTGCGCATGGTGCCTGTTGTATTCAATTCCGATGCAATTCTAGTGTTTCGTCAGCACTCTGATAGTCCACAGATAAAGAATGCCTCCAGATGTGCATCGGAAACTACTACTGGTCTTCCAGGGAACGATCAAAGCGTAGACTGTTTCAGACATTACTCCCATGGGGGAAAGTGCGCATGGTGACTGATGTATTCAATACCGATGCAATTTCTGTGTTTCATCGACACTTTGAAGGTCCACGGATTACAGATTGCCTCCAGATGTGCATCGAAAAGTACTACTGATCTTCCAGGGAATGATCAAAGCGTAGACTGTTTGAAACATTGCTCCCATGGAGGAAAGTGCGCATGGTGAATGTTGTATTCAATCCCGATGCAATTTCTCTGTTTCATCAACACTGTGATAGTCCAAAGATTACAGAATGCCTCCAGATGTGTATCGGTAACTACTACTGGTCTTCATGGGAACGATCAAAGCGTAGACTGTTTGAGACATTCCTCCCATGGAGGAAAGTGCGTATGGTGACTCTTGTATTCAATCCCGCGGCAATTTCTGTGTTTCATCAACACTCTGATGGTCCACAGATTATAGAATGCCTCCAGATGTGCATCGGAAACTACTACTGGTCTTCCAGGGAACGATCAAAGCGTAGACTGTTTGAGACATTACCGCGATGGAGGGAAGTGCTCATGGTGACTGTTGTATTCAATCCCGATACAATTTCTGTGTTTCATCAACACTCTGATAGTCCACAGATTACAGAATGCCTACAGATGTGCATCGGAAACTACTACTGGTCTTCCAGGGAACGATCAAGGCGTAGACTGTTTCAGACATTACTCCCATGGAGGAAAGTGCGCATGGTGACAGTTGTATTGAATCCCGAGGCACTTTCTGTGTTTCATCAACACTTTGAAGGTCCACAGATTACAGAATGCCTCCAGATGTGCATCGGAAACTACTACTGGTCTTCCAGGGAACGATCAAAGTGTAAACTCTTTGAGACATTACTCCCATGGTGGAAAGTGCGCATGGTGACTGTTGTATTCAATCCCGATGTAAATTCTGTGTTTCATCAACACTCTGGTAGTCCACAGATTACAGAATGCCTTCAGATGTGCATCGGAAACTGACACTGGTCTTCCAGGGAATGATCAAAGCGTAGACTGTTAGAGACATTACTCCCATGGAGGAAAGTGCGCATGGTGACTGCTGTATTCAATCCCGATGCAATTTCTGTGTTTCATCAACACTCTGACAGTCCACAGATTACAGAATGCCTCCAGATGTGCATCGGAAACTACCCACTGGTCTTCCAGCTACGATCAAAGTGTAGACTGTTTGAGACATTACTCCCATGGAGGAAAGTTCGCATGGTGACTGTTGTATTCAATCCCGATGCAATTTCTGTGTTTCATCAACGCTCTGATAGTCCACAGATTACAGAATGCCTCCAGATGTGAATCGGAAACTACTACTGGTCTTCCAGGGAACGATCAAGTCGTAGACTGTTTGAGACAATACTCCCATAGAGGGAAGTGCGTGTGGTGACTGTTGTATTTAATCCCGATGCAATATCTGTGTTTCATCAACAGTCTGATAGTCCACAGATTACAGAATGCCTCCAGATGGGCATCGAAACTACTACTGGTCTTCCAGGGAACGATCAAATCGTAGCCTGTTTGAGAATTACTCCCATGGAGGAAAGTGCGGATGGTGACTGTTGTATTCAATACCGAGGCAATTTCAGTGTGTCATCAATACTTTGAAGGTCCACAAATTACAGAATTCCTCCAGATGTGCATCGGAAACTACTACTGGTCTTCCAGGGAACGATCAAAGCGTAGACTGTTTGAGAATTACTCCCATGGAGGAAAGTGCGCATGGTGACTGTTGTATTCAATCCCGATGCAATTTCTGTGTTTCGTCAACAGTCTGATAGTCCAAAGATTGCAGAATGCCTCCAGAAGTGCATCGGAAACTGCTACTGGTCTTCCAGGGAACGATCAAAGCGTAGACTATTTTAAACATTGATCCTATGGATTAAAGTGCGCATGGTGACTGTTGTATTCAATCCCGATACAATTTCTGTGTTTAACCAACACTGTGATAGTCCACAGATTACAGAATGCCTCCAGATGTGCATCGGAAACTACTACTGGTCTTCCAGGGAACGTTCAAAGCCTAGACTGCTTGAGACATTACTAACATGGAGAAAAGAGCGGATGGTGACTGTTGTATTCAATCCCGATGCAATTTCTGTGTTTCATCAACACTCTGGTAGTCCACAGGTTACAGAATGCCTTCAGATGTGCATCGGAAACTGACACTGGTCTTCCAGGGAATGATCAAAGCGTAGACTGTTAGAGTCATTACTCCCATGGAGGAAAGTGCGCATGGTGACTGCTGTATTCAATCCCGATGCAATTTCTGTGTTTCATCAACACTCTGACAGTCCACAGATTACAGAATGCCTCCAGATGTGCATCGGAAACTACCCACTGGTCTTCCAGCTACGATCAAAGTGTAGACTGTTTGAGACATTACTCCCATGGAGGAAAGTTCGCATGGTGACTGTTGTATTCAATCCCGATGCAATATCTGTGTTTCATCAACGCTCTGATAGTCCACAGATTACAGAATGCCTCCAGATGTGAATCGGAAACTACTACTGGTCTTCCAGGGAACGATCAAATCGTAGACTGTTTGAGACAATACTCCCATGGAGGTAAGTGCGTGTGGTGACTATTGTATTCAATCCCGATGCAATTTCTGTGTTTCATCAACACATTCAAGGTCCACAGATTATAGAATGCCTCCAGATGTGCATCGAAAACTACTTGTGGTCTTCCAGGGAACGATCAAAGCGTAGACTGTTTGAGACATTACTCCCATGGAGGAAAGTGCGCATGGTGATTGTGGTATTCAATCCCGATGCAATTTCCGTGTTTGATCAACACTCAGATAGTCCACAGATTACAGATTGTCTCCAGATCTGCATCTGAAACTATTACTGGTCTTCCTGGGAACGATCAAAGCGTAGACTGTTTCAGACATTACTCCCATGGAGGAAAGTGCGTGTGGTGACTATTGTATTCAATCCTGATGCAATTTCTGTGTTTCATCAACAGTCTGATGGTCCACAGATTACAGAATGCCTCAAGATGTGCATGGGAAACTACTACTGGTTTTCCAGGGAACGATCAAAGCGTAGTCTGTTTGAGACTTTACTATTGTGGATGAAAGTGTGCATGGTGAAATTCGTATTCAATCCCGATTCAATTTCCGTGTTTCAACAACACTCTGATACTCCACAGATTACAGAATGCCTCCAGATGTGCATCGGAAACTACTTCTGGTCTTCCAGGGAACGATCAAAGCGAAAACTCTTTGAGTCATTACTCCCATGGGAGGAAGTGCCCATGGAGGCTGTTGTATTCACTCCCGATGCATTTTCTGTGTTTCATCAACACTCTGATAGTCCACAGATTACAGAATGCCTCCAGATGTGAATCGGAAACTACTACTGGTCTTCCAGGGAACGATCGAAGCGTAGACTGTTTGAGACATTACTTCCATAGAGTAAAGTGCGCATGGTGTCTGTTGTATTCAATTCCGATGCAATTTCTGTGTTTCGTCAACAGTGTGATAGTCCACAGATTACAGAATGCCTCCTGATGTGCATCGCAAACTACTACTGGTCTTCCAGGGAACGATCAAAGCGTAGACTGTTTGAGACATTGCTCCTATGGAGGAAAGGGCGCATGGTGACTGTTGTATTCAATCCCGAGGCAATTTCTGTGTTTCATCAACACTCTGATAGTCCACAGATTACAGAATGCCTCCAGATGTGCATCGGAAACTACTACTGGTCTTCCAGGGAAAGATCAAAGCATAAAATCTTTGAGACATTACTCCCATGGAGGAAAGTGCACATGGTGACTGTTTTATTCATTCCCGATGCATTTTCTGTGTTTCATCAGCACTCTGACAGTCCACAGATAACAGCATGCCTCCAGATGTGCATCGGAAACTACTACTGGTCTTCCAGGGAACGATCAAAGCATAGACTGTTTGAGACATTACCCCGATGGAGGGAAGTGCTATGGTGACTGTTGAATTCAATCCCGATGCAATTCTAGTGCTTCGTCAGCACTCTGATAGTCCACAGATAAAGAATGCCTCCAGATGTGCATCGGAAACTACTACTGGTCTTCCAGGGAACGATCAAAGCGTAGACTGTTTCAGACATTACTCCCATGGGGGAAAGTGCGCATGGTGACTGTTGTATTCAATACCGATGCAATTTCTGTGTTTCATCGACACTTTGAAGGTCCACGGATTACAGATTGCCTCCAGATGTGCATCGGAAAGTACTACTGATCTTCCAGGGAATGATCAAAGCGTAGACTGTTTGAGACATTCCTCCCATGGAGGAAAGTGCGCATGGTGACTCTTGTATTCAATCCCGCGGCAATTTCTGTGTTTCATCAACACTCTGATAGTCCACAGATTACAGAATGCCTCCAGATGTGCATCGGAAACTACTACTGGTCTTCCAGGGAACGATCAAAGCGTAGACTGTTTGAGACATTACCGCGCTGGAGGGAAGTGCTCATGGTGACTGTTGTATTCAATCCCGATGCAATTTCTGTGTTTCATCAACACTCTGGTAGTCCACAGATTACAGAATGCCTTCAGATGTGCATCGGAAACTGACACTGGTCTTCCAGGGAATGATCAAAGCGTAGACTGTTAGAGACATTACTCCCATGGAGGAAAGTGCGCATGGTGACTGCTGTATTCAATCCCGATGCAATTTCTGTGTTTCATCAACACTCTGACAGTCCACAGATTACAGAATGCCTCCAGATGTGCATCGGAAACTACCCACTGGTCTTCCAGCTACGATCAAAGTGTAGACTGTTTGAGACATTACTAGCATGGAGGAAAGTTCGCATGGTGACTGTTGTAATCAATCCCGATGCAATTTCTGTGTTTCATCAACGCTCTGATAGTCCACAGATTACAGATTGTCTCCAGATGTGCATCTGAAACTACTACTGGTCATCCTGGGAACGATCAAAGCGTAGACTGTTTCAGACATTACTCCCATGGAGGAAAGTGCGTATGGTGACTGTTGTATTCAATCGCGAAGCAATTTCTGTGTTTCATCAACAGTCTGATAGTCCACAGATTACAGAATGCCTCAAGATGTGCATCGGAAACTACTACTGGTCTTCCAGGGAACGATCAAATCATAGCCTGTTTGAAAATTACTCCCATGGAGGAAAGTGCGGATGGTGATTGTTGTATTCACTCCCGATGTAATTTCTGTTTATCATCAACACTTCGAAGGTCCACAGATGACAGAATGATTCCAGAAGTGCATGTGAAACCACTACTGGTCTTCCAGAGAACGATCAAAGCATAGACTGTTTGAGTATTTCTCCCATGGAGGAAAGTGCGCATGGTTACTCTTGTATTCAATCCCAAAGCAATTTCTGTGTT
Source organism: Schistocerca gregaria (assembly GCF_023897955.1). NCBI lineage: Eukaryota > Metazoa > Arthropoda > Insecta > Orthoptera > Acrididae > Schistocerca > Schistocerca gregaria. The sequence continues at coordinate 2,954,390 of NW_026061799.1, read as the reverse complement.
CCTAAACACTCTGATAGTCCACAGATTCCAGAATGACTCCAGATGTGCATCGGAAGCTACTTCCGGTCTTCCAGGGAACGATCAAAGCGAAAACTCTTTGAGTCATTACTCCCATGGGTGGAAGTGCCCATGGAGGCTGTTGTATCACTCCCGATGCATTTTCTGTGTTTCATCAACACTCTGATAGTCCACAGATTACAGAATGCCTCCAGATGTGAATCGGAAACTACTACTGGTCTTCCAGGGAACGATCGAAGCGTAGACTGTTTGAGACATTACTTCCATAGAGTAAAGTGCGCATGGTGCCTGTTGTATTCAATTCCGATGCAATTCTAGTGTTTCGTCAGCACTCTGATTGTCCACAGATAAAGAATGCCTCCAGATGTGCATCGGAAACTACTACTGGTCTTCCAGGGAACGATCAAAGCGTAGACTGTTTCAGACATTACTCCCATGGGGGAAAGTGCGCATGGTGACTGATGTATTCAATACCGATGCAATTTCTGTGTTTCATCGACACTTTGAAGGTCCACGGATTACAGATTGCCTCCAGATGTGCATCGAAAAGTACTACTGATCTTCCAGGGAATGATCAAAGCGTAGACTGTTTGAAACATTGCTCCCATGGAGGAAAGTGCGCATGGTGAATGTTGTATTCAATCCCGATGCAATTTCTCTGTTTCATCAACACTGTGATAGTCCAAAGATTACAGAATGCCTCCAGATGTGTATCGGTAACTACTACTGGTCTTCATGGGAACGATCAAAGCGTAGACTGTTTGAGACATTCCTCCCATGGAGGAAAGTGCGTATGGTGACTCTTGTATTCAATCCCGCGGCAATTTCTGTGTTTCATCAACACTCTGATGGTCCACAGATTATAGAATGCCTCCAGATGTGCATCGGAAACTACTACTGGTCTTCCAGGGAACGATCAAAGCGTAGACTGTTTGAGACATTACCGCGATGGAGGGAAGTGCTCATGGTGACTGTTGTATTCAATCCCGATACAATTTCTGTGTTTCATCAACACTCTGATAGTCCACAGATTACAGAATGCCTACAGATGTGCATCGGAAACTACTACTGGTCTTCCAGGGAACGATCAAGGCGTAGACTGTTTCAGACATTACTCCCATGGAGGAAAGTGCGCATGGTGACAGTTGTATTGAATCCCGAGGCACTTTCTGTGTTTCATCAACACTTTGAAGGTCCACAGATTACAGAATGCCTCCAGATGTGCATCGGAAACTACTACTGGTCTTCCAGGGAACGATCAAAGTGTAAACTCTTTGAGACATTACTCCCATGGTGGAAAGTGCGCATGGTGACTGTTGTATTCAATCCCGATGTAAATTCTGTGTTTCATCAACACTCTGGTAGTCCACAGATTACAGAATGCCTTCAGATGTGCATCGGAAACTGACACTGGTCTTCCAGGGAATGATCAAAGCGTAGACTGTTAGAGACATTACTCCCATGGAGGAAAGTGCGCATGGTGACTGCTGTATTCAATCCCGATGCAATTTCTGTGTTTCATCAACACTCTGACAGTCCACAGATTACAGAATGCCTCCAGATGTGCATCGGAAACTACCCACTGGTCTTCCAGCTACGATCAAAGTGTAGACGGTTTGAGACATTACTCCCATGGAGGAAAGTTCGCATGGTGACTGTTGTATTCAATCCCGATGCAATTTCTGTGTTTCATCAACGCTCTGATAGTCCACAGATTACAGAATGCCTCCAGATGTGAATCGGAAACTACTACTGGTCTTCCAGGGAACGATCAAGTCGTAGACTGTTTGAGACAATACTCCCATGGAGGGAAGTGCGTGTGGTGACTGTTGTATTTAATCCCGATGCAATATCTGTGTTTCATCAACAGTCTGATAGTCCACAGATTACAGAATGCCTCAAGATGTGCATCGAAACTACTACTGGTCTTCCAGGGAACGATCAAATCGTAGCCTGTTTGAGAATTACTCCCATGGAGGAAAGTGCGGATGGTGACTGTTGTATTCACTTCAGATGTAATTTGTGTGTTTCATCAACACTTCGAAGGTCCACAGATTGCAGAATGATTCCAGATGTGCATCGGAAACTATTACTGGTCTTCCGGGGAACGATCAAAGCGTAGACTGTTTCAGTCATTACTCCCATGGAGGAAAGTGCGCATGGTGACTGTTGTATTCAATACCGAGGCAATTTCAGTGTGTCATCAATACTTTGAAGGTCCACAAATTACAGAATTCCTCCAGATGTGCATCGGAAACTACTACTGGTCTTCCAGGGAACGATCAAAGCGTAGACTGTTTGAGAATTACTCCCATGGAGGAAAGTGCGCATGGTGACTGTTGTATTCAATCCCGATGCAATTTCTGTGTTTCGTCAACAGTCTGATAGTCCAAAGATTGCAGAATGCCTCCAGAAGTGCATCGGAAACTACTACTGGTCTTCCAGGGAACGATCAAAGCGTAGACTATTTTAAACATTGATCCTATGGATTAAAGTGCGCATGGTGACTGTTGTATTCAATCCCGATACAATTTCTGTGTTTAACCAACACTGTGATAGTCCACAGATTACAGAATGCCTCCAGATGTGCATCGGAAACTACTACTGGTCTTCCAGGGAACGATCAAAGTGTAAACTCTTTGAGACATTACTCCCATGGAGGAAAGTGCACATGGTGACTGTAGTATTCATTCCCGATGCATTTTCTGTGTTTCATCAACACTCTGATAGTCCACAGATAACAGAATGCCTCCAGATGTGCATCGGAAACTACTACTGGTCTTCCAGGGAACGTTCAAAGCCTAGACTGCTTGAGACATTACTAACATGGAGAAAAGAGCGGATGGTGACTGTTGTATTCAATCCCGATGCAATTTCTGTGTTTCATCAACACTTTGAAGGTCCACAGATTATAGAATGCCTAAAGATGTGCATCGAAAACTACTTGTGGTCTTCCAGGGAACGATGAAAGAATAGACTGTTTAAGACATTACTCCCTTGGAGGAAAGTGCGCATGGAGCCTGTTGTATTCAATCCCGATGCAATTTCTGTGTTTCATCAACAGTCTGATAGTCCACAGATAACAGAGTGCCTCCAGATGTGCATCGGAAACTACTACTGGTCTTCCTGGGATTGATCAAAGCGTAGACCGTTTCAGACATTACTCCCATGGAGGAAAGTGCGCATGGTGACTGTTGTATTCAATCCCGATGCAATATCTGTGTTTCATCAACAGTCTGATAGTCCACAGATTACAGAATGCCTCCATATGTGCATCGGAAACTACTACTGGTCTTCCAGGGAACGATCAAATCGTAGCCTGTTTGAGAATTACTCCCATGGAGGAAAGTGCGGATGGTGACTGTTGTATTCACTTCCGATGTAATTTGTGTGTTTCATCAACACTTCGAAGGTCCACAGATTGCAGAATGATTCCAGATGTGCATCGGAAACTATTACTGGTCTTCCGGGGAACGATCAAAGCGTAGACTGTTTCAGTCATTACTCCCATGGAGGAAAGTGCGCATGGTGACTGTTGTATTCAATACCGAGGCAATTTCAGTGTTTCATCAATACTTTGAAGGTCCACAAATTACAGAATTCCTCCAGATGTGCATCGGAAACTACTACTGGTCTTCCAGGGAACGATCAAAGCGTAGACTGTTTGAGAATTACTCCCATGGAGGAAAGTGCGCATGGTGACTGTTGTATTCAATCCTGATGCAATTTCTGTGTTTCGTCAACAGTCTGATAGTCCAAAGATTACAGAATGCCTCCAGAAGTGCAACGGAAACTACTACTGGTCTTCCTGGGAACGAACAAATGGTAGACTGTTAGAGACATTACTCCCATGGAGGAAAGTGCGCATGGTGACTGTTGTATTCATCCCGATGTAATTTCTGGGTTTCATCAACACTTTGAAGGTCCACAGATAAAGAATGCCGCCAGATGTGCATCGAAAACTACTACTGCTCTTCCAGGGAACGATCAAAGCGTAGACTGTTTCAGACATTACTCCCATGGAGGAAAGTGCGCATGGTGACTGTTGTATTCAATCCCGATGCAATTTGTGTGTTTCATCAACACTCTGATAGTCCAAAGATTACTCAATGCCTCCAGATGTGCATCGGTAACTACTACTGGTCTACAAGGGAACGATCAAAGCGTAGATTGTTTGAGACATTACTCCCATGGAGGAAAGTGCGCATAATGACTCTTGTATTCAGTCCCGATGCAATTTCTGTGTTTCTTCAACAATCTCATAGTCCACAGATTACATAATGCCTCCAGATGTGCATCGGTAACTACTACTGGTCTTCCAGCGAACGATCAAAGCGTAGACTGTTTGAGACATTGATCCTATGGAGGAAAGTGCGCATGGTGACTGTTGTATTCAATCCCGATGCAATTTCTGTGTTTAACCAACACTGTGATAGTCCACAGATTACAGAATGCCTCCAGATGTGCATCGGAAACTACTACTGGTCTTCCAGGGAACGATCAAAGCGTAAACTCTTTGAGACATTACTCCCATTTAGGAAAGTGCACATGGTGACTGAAGTATTCATTCCCGATGCATTTTCTGTGTTTCATCAACACTCTGATAGTCCACACATAACAGAATGCCTCCAGATGTGCATCGGAAACTACTACTGGTCTTCCAGGGAACGATCAAAGCGTAGACTGTATGAGACATTACTCTGAAGCAGGGAAGTGCTCATGGTGACTGTTGTATTCAATATCGATGCAATTTCTGTGTTTCATCAACACTGTGATAGTCCACAGAAAACAGAATGCCTCCAGATGTGCATCGGAAGCTACTTCAGGTCATCCAGGGAACGATCAAATCGTAGACTGTTAGAGACATTACTCCCATGGTGAAAAGTGCGCATGGTGACTGTTGTATGCAATCCCGATGCCATTTCTGTGTTTCATGAACACTCAGATAGTCCACACATTGCAGAATGCCTCTAGATGTGCATCGGAAACTACTACTGGTCTTCCAGGGAACGTTCAAAGCCTAGACTGCTTGAGACATTACTAACATGGAGAAAAGAGCGGATGGTGACTGTTGTATTCAATCCGGATGCAATTTCTGTGTTTCATCAACACTTTGAAGGTCACAGATTATAGAATGCCTCCAGATGTGCATCGAAAACTACTTGTGGTCTTCCAGGGAACGAAGAAAGAATAGACTGTTTAAGACATTACTCCCTTGGAGGAAAGTGCGCGTGGTGATTGTTGTATTCAATCCCGATACAATTTCTGTGTTTCATCGACAATCTGATAGTCAACAGATTACAGAATGCCTCCAGATGTGCATCAGAAACTACTACTGGTTTTCCAGGGAATGATCAAAAGCGTAGTCTGTTTGAGACTCTACTTTCATGGAGGAAAGTGTGCATGGTGACATTTGTATTCAATCCCGATGCAACTTCTGTGTTTCATTAACACTCTGATAGTCCACAGATTACAGATTGTCTCCAGATCTGCATCTGAAACTACTACTGGTCTTCCTGGGAACGATCAAAGCGTAGACTGTTTGAGAATTACTCCCATGGAGGAAAGTGCGTATGGTGACTGTTGTATTCAATCCCGATGCAATATCTGTGTTTCATCAACAGTCTGATAGTCCACAGATTACAGTATGCCTCCAGATGTGCATCGGAAACTACTACTGGTCTTCCAGGGAACGTTCAAATCGTAGCCTGTTTGAGAATTACTCCCATGGAGGAAAGTGCGGATGGTGACTGTTGTATTCACTTCCGATGTAATTTCTGTGTTTCATCAACACTTCGAAGGTCCACAGATTGCAGAATGATTCCAGATGTGCATCGGAAACTATTACTGGTCTTCCGGGGAACGATCAAAGCGTAGACTGTTTCAGTCATTACTCCCATGGAGGAAAGTGCGCATGGTGACTGTTGTATTCAATACCGAGGCAATTTCAGTGTTTCATCAATACTTTGAAGGTCCACAAATTACAGAATTCCTCCAGATGTGCATCGGAAACTACTACTGGTCTTCCAGGGAACGATCAAAGCGTAGACTGTTTGAGAATTACTCCCATGGAGGAAATTGCGCATGGTGACTGTTGTATTCAATCCCGATGCAATTTCTGTGTTTCGTCAACAGTCTGATAGTCCAAAGATTACAGAATGCTTTCAGAAGTGCATCGGAAACAACTACTGGTCTTCCTGGGAACGAACAAATGGTAGACTGTTAGATACATTACTCCCATGGAGGAAAGTGCGCATGGTGACTGTTGTATTCATCCCGATGCAATTTCCGGGTTTCATCAACACTTTGAAGCTCCACAGATATAGAATGCCGCCAGATGTGCATCGGAAACTACTACTGGTCTTCCAGGGAACGATCAAATCGTAGATTTTTTGAGACATTACTCCCATGAAGGAAAGTGCTCATAATGACTCTTGTATTCAGTCCCGATGCAATTTCTGTGTCTCTTCAACAATCTCATAGTCCAGAGATTACATAATGCCTCCAGATGTGCATCGGAAACTACTACTGGTCTTCCAGGGAACGATCAAAGCGTAAACTCTTTGAGACATTACTCCCATGGAGGAAAGTGCACATGGTGACTGTAGTATTCATTCCCGATGCATTTTCTGTGTTTCATCAACACTCTGATAGTCCACAGATAACAGAATGCCTCCAGACGTGCATCGGAAACTACTACTGGTCTTCCAGGGAACGATCAAAGCGTAGACTGTTTGAGACATTACTCCGATGGAGGGAAGTGCTCATGGTGACTGTTGTATTCAATCCCGATGCAATTTCTGTGTTTCATCAACACTGTGATAGTCCACAGAAAACCGAATCCTCCAGATGTGCATCGGAAACTGCTTCAGGTCATCCAGGGAACGATCAAAGCTTAGACTGTTTGAGATATTACTCTCATGGAGGAAAGTGCTCATGGTGACTGTTGTATTCAATCCCGATGCAATTTCTGTGATTCATCAGCTCTCTGATAGTCCACAGATTACAGAATGCCTCCAGATGTGCATTGGAAACTACTACTGGTCTTCCAGGGAACGATCAAATCGTAGACTGTTAGAGACATTACTCCCATGGAGGAAAGTGCGCATAGTGATTGCTGTATTCAATCCCGATGCAATTTCTATGTTTCATGAACACTCTGATAGGCCACAGATTACAGAATGCCTCCAGATGTGCATCGGACACTACCACTGGTCTTCCAGGGACTATCAAAGTGTAGACTGTTTGAGACATTACTCCCATGGAGGAAAGTGGGCATGGTGATTGTTGTATTCAATCCCGATGCAATTTCTGTGTTTCGTCAACGCTCTGATAGTCCACAGATTACAGAATGACTCCAGATGTGCATCGGAAACTACTATTGGTCTTCCAGTGAACGATCAAAGCGTAGACCGTTTGAGACATTGCTCCTATGGAAGAAAGTGCACATGGTGACTGTTGTATTCAATCCCGACGCAATTTCTGTGTTTCCTCAACACTGTGATTGTCCACAGATTACAGAATGCCTCCAGATGTGCATCGGAAACTACTACTGGTCTTCCAGGGAACGATCAAAGCGTAGACTGTTTGAGACATTGATCCTATGGAGGAAAGTGCGCATGGTGACTGTTGTATTCAATCCCGATGCAATTTCTGTGTTTAACCAACACTGTGATAGTCCACAGATTACAGAATGCCTCCAGATGTGCATCGGAAACTACTACTGGTCTTCCAGGGAACGATCAAAGCGTAAACTCTTTGAGACATTACTCCCATTTAGGAAAGTGCACATGGTGACTGAAGTATTCATTCCCGATGCATTTTCTGTGTTTCATCAACACTCTGATAGTCCACAGATAACAGAATGCCTCCAGATGTGCATCGGAAACTACTACTGGTCTTCCAGGGAACGATCAAAGCGTAGACTGTATGAGACATTACTCTGAAGCAGGGAAGTGCTCATGGTGACTGTTGTATTCAATATCGATGCAATTTCTGTGTTTCATCAACACTGTGATAGTCCACAGAAAACAGAATGCCTCCAGATGTGCATCGGAAGCTACTTCAGGTCATCCAGGGAACGATCAAAGCGTAAACTCTTTGAGACATTACTCCCATTTAGGAAAGTGCACATGGTGACTGTTGTATGCAATCCCGATGCCATTTCTGTGTTTCATGAACACTCAGATAGTCCACAGATTGCAGAATGCCTCTAGATGTGCATCGGAAACTACTACTGGTCTTCCAGGGAACGTTCAAAGCCTAGACTGCTTGAGACATTACTAACATGGAGAAAAGAGCGGATGGTGACTGTTGTATTCAATCCGGATGCAATTTCTGTGTTTCATCAACACTTTGAAGGTCACAGATTATAGAATGCCTCCAGATGTGCATCGAAAACTACTTGTGGTCTTCCAGGGAACGAAGAAAGAATAGACTGTTTAAGACATTACTCCCTTGGAGGAAAGTGCGCGTGGTGATTGTTGTATTCAATCCCGATGCAATTTCTGTGTTTCATCGACAATCTGATAGTCCACAGATTACAGAATGCCTCCAGATGTGCATCAGAAACTACTACTGGTTTTCCAGGGAATGATCAAAAGCGTAGTCTGTTTGAGACTCTACTTTCATGGAGGAAAGTGTGCATGGTGACATTTGTATTCAATCCCGATGCAACTTCTGTGTTTCATTAACACTCTGATAGTCCACAGATTACAGATTGTCTCCAGATCTGCATCTGAAACTACTACTGGTCTTCCTGGGAACGATCAAAGCGTAGACTGTTTGAGAATTACTCCCATGGAGGAAAGTGCGTATGGTGACTGTTGTATTCAATCCCGATGTAATATCTGTGTTTCATCAACAGTCTGATAGTCCACAGATTACAGAATGCCTCCAGATGTGCATCGGAAACTACTACTGGTCTTCCAGGGAACGTTCAAATCGTAGCCTGTTTGAGAATTACTCCCATGGAGGAAAGTGCGGATGGTGACTGTTGTATTCACTTCCGATGTAATTTCTGTGTTTCATCAACACTTCGAAGGTCCACAGATTGCAGAATGATTCCAGATGTGCATCGGAAACTATTACTGGTCTTCCGGGGAACGATCAAAGCGTAGACTGTTTCAGTCATTACTCCCATGGAGGAAAGTGCGCATGGTGACTGTTGTATTCAATACCGAGGCAATATCAGTGTTTCATCAATACTTTGAAGGTCCACAAATTACAGAATTCCTCCAGATGTGCATCGGAAACTACTACTGGTCTTCCAGGGAACGATCAAAGCGTAGACTGTTTGAGAATTACTCCCATGGAGGAAATTGCGCATGGTGACTGTTGTAATCAATCCCGATGCAATTTCTGTGTTTCGTCAACAGTCTGATAGTCCAAAGATTACAGAATGCTTTCAGAAGTGCATCGGAAACTACTACTGGTCTTCCTGGGAACGAACAAATGGTAGACTGTTAGATACATTACTCCCATGGAGGAAAGTGCGCATGGTGACTGTTGTATTCATCCCGATGCAATTTCTGGGTTTCATCAGCACTTTGAAGCTCCACAGATAAAGAATGATGCCAGATGTGCATCGGAAACTACTACTGGTCTTCCAGGGAACGATCAAAGCGTAGATTGTTTGAGACATTACTCCCATGAAGGAAAGTGCTCATAATGACTCTTGTATTCAGTCCCGATGCAATTTCTGTGTCTCTTCAACAATCTCATAGTCCAGAGATTACATAATGCCTCCAGATGTGCATCGGAAACTACTACTGGTCTTCCAGGGAACGATCAAAGCGTAAACTCTTTGAGACATTACTCCCATGGAGGAAAGTGCACATGGTGACTGTAGTATTCATTCCCGATGCATTTTCTGTGTTTCATCAACACTCTGATAGTCCACAGATAACAGAATGCCTCCAGATGTGCATCGGAAACTACTACTGGTCTTCCAGGGAACGATCAAAGCGTAGACTGTTTGAGACATTATTCCGATGGAGGGAAGTGCGCATGGTGACTGCTGTATTCAAACCTGATGCAATTTCTGTGTTTCTTAAACACTCTGATAGTCCACAGATTACAGAATGCCTTCAGATGTGCATCGGAAACTACAACTGGTCTTCCAGGGACGAACAAAGCGTAGACTGTTTGAGACATTACTCCCATGGAGGAAAGTGCGTATGGTGACTGTTGTATTCAATCCCGATGCAATTTCTGTGTTTCATCAACACTCTGATAGTATACAGATTACAGATTGTCTCCAGATGTGCATCGGAAACTACTACTGGTCTTCCAGGGAACGATCAAAGCGTAGACTGTTTGAGACATTACTCCCATGGAGGAAAGTGCGCATAGTGATTGCTGTATTCAATCCCGATGCAATTTCTATGTTTCATGAACACTCTGATAGGCCACAGATTACAGAATGCCTCCAGATGTGCATCGGACACTACCACTGGTCTTCCAGGGACTATCAAAGTGTAGACTGTTTGAGACATTACTCCCATGGAGGAAAGTGGGCATGGTGATTGTTGTATTCAATCCCGATGCAATTTCTGTGTTTCATCAACGCTCTGATAGTCCACAGGTTACAGATTGTCTCCAGATGTGCATCGGAAACTACTACTGGTCTTCCTGGGAACGATCAAAACGTAGACTGTTTGAGAATTACTTCCATGGAGGAAAGAGCGCATGGTAACTCTTGTATTCAATCCCGATGCAATTTCTGTGTTTCATCAACACTCTGATAGTCCACAGATTACAGAATGACTCCAGATGTGCATCGGAAACTACTATTGGTCTTCCAGTGAACGATCAAAGCGTAGACCGTTTGAGACATTGCTCCTATGGAAGAAAGTGCACATGGTGACTGTTGTATTCAATCCCGACGCAATTTCTGTGTTTCCTCAACACTGTGATTGTCCACAGATTACAGAATGCCTCCAGATGTGCATCGGAAACTACTACTGGTCTTCCAGGGAACGATCAAAGCGTAAACTCTTTGAGACATTACTTTCATGGAGGAAAGTGCACATGGTGACTGTAGTATTCATTCCCGATGCATTTTCTATGTTTCATCAACACTCTGATAGTCCACAGATAACAGAATGCCTCCAGATGTGCATCGGAAACTACTACTGGTCTTCCAGGGAACGATCAAAGCGTAGACCGTTTGAGACATTACTGCGATGGAGGGAAGTGCTCATGGTGGCTGTTGTATTCAATCCCGATGCAATTTCTGTGTTTCATCAACACTGTGATAGTCCACAGAAAACAGAATGCCTCCAGATGTGCATCGGAAACTACATCTGGTCATCCAGGGAACGATCAAATCGTAGACTGTTAGAGACATTACTCCCATGGTGGAAAGTGCGCATGGTGACTGTTATATGCAATCCCGATGCCATTTCTGTGTTTCATGAACACTCAGATAGTACACTGATTGCAGAATGCCTCCAGATGTGCATCGGAAACTACTACTGGTCTTCCAGGGAACGATTAAAGCCTAGACTGCTTGAGACATTACTAACATGGAGAAAAGTGCGGATGGTGACTGTTGTATTCAATCCCGATGCGATTTCTGTGTTTCATCAACACTTTGAAGGTCCACAGATTATAGAATGCCTCCAGATGTGCATCGAAAACTACTTGTGGTCTTCCAGGGAACGAAGAAAGAATAGACTGTTTAAGACATTACTCCCTTGGAGGAAAGTGCGCGTGGTGATTGTTGTATTCAATCCCGTTGCAATTTCTGTGTTTCATCGACAATCTGATAGTCCACAGATTACAGATTGTCTCCAGATCTGCATCTGAAACTACTACTGGTCTTCCTGGGAACGATCAAAGCGTAGATTGTTTGAGACATTACTCCCATGAAGGAAAGTGCTCATAATGACTCTTGTATTCAGTCCCGATGCAATTTCTGTGTCTCTTCAACAATCTCATAGTCCAGAGATTACATAATGCCTCCAGATGTCCATCGGAAACTACTACTGGTCTTCCAGGGAACGATCAAAGCGTAAACTCTTTGAGACATTACTCCCATGGAGGAAAGTGCACATGGTGACTGTAGGATTCATTCCCGATGCATTTTCTGTGTTTCATCAACACTCTGATAGTCCACAGATAACAGAATGCCTCCAGATGTGCATCGGAAACTACTACTGGTCTTCCAGGGAACGATCAAAGCGTAGACTGTTTGAGACATTACTCCGATGGAGGGAAGTGCTCATGGTGACTGTTGTATTCAATCCCGATGCAATTTCTGTGTTTCATCAACACTGTGATAGTCCACAGAAAACAGAAGCCTCCAGATGTGCATCGGAAACTACTTCAGGTCATCCAGGGAACGATCAAAGCTTAGACTGTTTGAGATATTACTCTCATGGAGGAAGGTGCTCATGGTGACTGTTGTATTCAATCCCGATGCAATTTCTGTGTTTCATCAGCTCTCTGATAGTTCACAGATTACAGAATGCCTCCAGATGTGCATTGGAAACTACTACTGGTCTTCCAGGGAACGATCAAATCGTAGACTGTTAGAGACATTACTCCCATGGAGGAAAGTGCGCATAGTGATTGCTGTATTCAATCCCGATGCAATTTCTATGTTTCATCAACACTCTGATAGGCCACAGATTACAGAATGCCTCCAGATGTGCATCGGACACTACCACTGGCCTTCCAGGGACTATCAAAGTGTAGACTGTTTGAGACATTACTCCCATGGAGGAAAGTGGGCATGGTGATTGTTGTATTCAATCCCGATGCAATTTCTGTGTTTCATCAACGCTCTGATAGTCCACAGGTTACAGATTGTCTCCAGATGTGCATCGGAAACTACTACTGGTCTTCCTGGGAACGATCAAAACGTAGACTGTTTGAGAATTACTTCCATGGAGGAAAGAGCGCATGGTAACTGTTGTATTCAATCCCGATGCAATTTCTGTGTTTCATCAACACTCTGATAGTCCACAGATTACAGAATGACTCCAGATGTTCATCGGAAACTACTACTGGTCTTCCAGTGAACGATCAAAGCGTAGACTGTTTGAGACATTGCTCCTATGGAAGAAAGTGCGCATGGTGACTGTTGTATTCAATCCCGATGCACTTTCTGTGTTTCCTCAACACTGTGATTGTCCACAGATTACAGAATGCCTCCAGATGTGCATCGGAAACTACTACTGGTCTTCCAGGGAACGATCAAAGCGTAAACTCTTTGAGACATTACTTTCATGGAGGAAAGTGCACATGGTGACTGTAGTATTCATTCCCGATGCATTTTCTATGTTTCATCAACACTCTGATAGTCCACAGATTACAGAATGCCTCCAGATGTGCATCGGAAACTACTACTGGTCTTCCAGGGAACGATCAAAGCGTAGACCGTTTGAGACATTACGCCGATGGAGGGAAGTGCTCATGGTGGCTGTTGTATTCAATCCCGATGCAATTTCTGTGTTTCATCAACACTGTGATAGTCCACAGAAAACAGAATGCCTCCAGATGTGCATCGGAAACTACATCTGGTCATCCAGGGAACGATCAAATCGTAGACTGTTAGAGACATTACTCCCATGGTGGAAAGTGCGCATGGTGACTGTTGTATGCAATCCCGATGCCATTTCTGTGTTTCATGAACACTCAGATAGTACACTGATTGCAGAATGCCTCCAGATGTGCATCGGAAACTACTACTGGTCTTCCAGGGAACGATTAAAGCCTAGACTGCTTGAGACATTACTAACATGGAGAAAAGTGCGGATGGTGACTGTTGTATTCAATCCCGATGCGATTTCTGTGTTTCATCAACACTTTGAAGGTCCACAGATTATAGAATGCCTCCAGATGTGCATCGAAAACTACTTGTGGTCTTCCAGGGAACGATCAAAGAATAGACTGTTTAAGACATTACTCTCTTGGAGGAAAGTGCGCATGGTGCCTGTTGTATTCAATCCCGATGCAATTTCTGTGTTTCATCAACAGTCTGAGAGTCCACAGATAACAGAATGCCTCCAGATGTGCATCGGAAACTACTACTGGTCTTCCAGGGAACGATCAAAGCGTAGACTGTTTGAGACATTATTCCGATGGAGGGAAGTGCTCATGGTGACTGTTGTATTCAATCCCGATGCAATTTCTGTGTTTCATCAACACTGTGATAGTCCACAGAAAACCGAAGCCTCCAGATGTGCATCGGAAACTACTTCAGGTCATCCAGGGAACGATCAAGGCTTAGACTGTTTGAGATATTACTCTCATGGAGGAAAGTGCTCATGGTGACTGTTGTATTCAATCCCGATGCAATTTCTGTGTTTCATCAGCTCTCTGATAGTCCACAGATTACAGAATGCCTCCAGATGTGCATTGGAAACTACTACTGGTCTTCCAGGGAACGATCAAATCGTAGACTGTTAGAGACATTACTCCCATGGAGGAAAGTGCGCATAGTGATTGCTGTATTCAATCCCGATGCAATTTCTATGTTTCATGAACACTCTGATAGGCCACAGATTACAGAATGCCTCCAGATGTGCATCGGACACTACCACTGGTCTTCCAGGGACTATCAAAGTGTAGACTGTTTGAGACATTACTCCCATGGAGGAAAGTGGGCATGGTGATTGTTGTATTCAATCCCGATGCAATTTCTGTGTTTCATCAACGCTCTGATAGTCCACAGGTTACAGATTGTCTCCAGATGTGCATCGGAAACTACTACTGGTCTTCCTGGGAACGATCAAAACGTAGACTGTTTGAGAATTACTTCCATGGAGGAAAGAGCGCATGGTAACTCTTGTATTCAATCCCGATGCAATTTCTGTGTTTCATCAACACTCTGATAGTCCACAGATTACAGAATGACTCCAGATGTGCATCGGAAACTACTATTGGTCTTCCAGTGAACGATCAAAGCGTAGACCGTTTGAGACATTGCTCCTATGGAAGAAAGTGCACATGGTGACTGTTGTATTCAATCCCGACGCAATTTCTGTGTTTCCTCAACACTGTGGTTGTCCACAGATTACAGAATGCCTCCAGATGTGCATCGGAAACTACTACTGGTCTTCCAGGGAACGATCAAAGCGTAAACTCTTTGAGACATTACTTTCATGGAGGAAAGTGCACATGGTGACTGTAGTATTCATTCCCGATGCATTTTATATGTTTCATCAACACTCTGATAGTCCACAGATAACAGAATGCCTCCAGATGTGCATCGGAAACTACTACTGGTCTTCCAGGGAACGATCAAAGCGTAGACCGTTTGAGACGTTACTGCGATGGAGGGAAGTGCTCATGGTGGCTGTTGTATTCAATCCCGATGCAATTTCTGTGTTTCATCAACACTGTGATAGTCCACAGAAAACAGAATGCCTCCAGATGTGCATCGGAAACTACATCTGGTCATCCAGGGAACGATCAAATCGTAGACTGTTAGAGACATTACTCCCATGGTGGAAAGTGCGCATGGTGACTGTTATATGCAGTCCCGATGCCATTTCTGTGCTTCATGAACACTCAGATAGTACACTGATTGCAGAATGCCTCTAGATGTGCATCGGAAACTACTACTGGTCTTCCAGGGAACGATTAAAGCCTAGACTGCTTGAGACATTACTAACATGGAGAAAAGTGCGGATGGTGACTGTTGTATTCAATCCCGATGCGATTTCTGTGTTTCATCAACACTTTGAAGGTCCACAGATTATAGAATGCCTCCAGATGTGCATCGAAAACTACTTGTGGTCTTCCAGGGAATGATCAAAGAATAGACTGTTTAAGACATTACTCTCTTGGAGGAAAGTGCGCATGGTGCCTGTTGTATTCAATCCCGATGCAATTTCTGTGTTTCATCAACAGTCTGAGAGTCCACAGATAACAGAGTGCCTCCAGATGTGCATCGGAAACTACTACTGGTCTTCCGGGAATGATCAAAGCGTAGACTGTTTAAGACATTCCTCCCAGGGAGGAAAGTCCGCGTGGTGACTGTTGTACTCAATACCGATGCATTTTCTGTGTTTCAACAACACTCTGATAGTCCACAGATTACAGAATGCCTCCAGATGTGCATCGAAATCTACTACTGGTCTTCCTGGGAACGATCAAAACGTAGACTGTCTGAGACGTTACTCCCATGGAGGAAAGTGCTCATGGTGACTGTTGTATTCAATCCCGATGCAATTTCTGTGTTTCATCAGCACTCTGATGGTCCACAGATTACAGAATGCCTCCAGATGTGCATCGGAAACTACTACTGGTCTTCCAGGGAACGATCAAAGCGTAGACTGTATGAGACATTACTCTGAAGAAGGGAAGTGCTCATGGTGACTGTTGTATTCAATATCGATGCAATTTCTGTGTTTCATCAACACTGTGATAGTCCACAGAAAACAGAATGCCTCCAGATGTACATCGGAAGCTACTTCAGGTCATCCAGGGAACGATCAAATCGTAGACTGTTAGAGACATTACTCCCATGGTGAAAAGTGCGCATGGTGACTGTTGTATGCAATCCCGATGCCATTTCTGTGTTTCATGAACACTCAGATAGTCCACAGATTGCAGAATGCCTCTAGATGTGCATCGGAAACTACTACTGGTCTTCCAGGGAACGTTCAAAGCCTAGACTGCTTGAGACATTACTAACATGGAGAAAAGAGCGGATGGTGACTGTTGTATTCAATCCGGATGCAACTTCTGTGTTTCATCAACACTTTGAAGGTCACAGATTATAGAATGCCTCCAGATGTGCATCGAAAACTACTTGTGGTCTTCCAGGGAACGAAGAAAGAATAGACTGTTTAAGACATTACTCCCTTGGAGGAAAGTGCGCGTGGTGATTGTTGTATTCAATCCCGATGCAATTTCTGTGTTTCATCGACAATCTGATAGTCCACAGATTACAGAATGCCTCCAGATGTGCATCAGAAACTACTACTGGTTTTCCAGGGAATGATCAAAAGCGTAGTCTGTTTGAGACTCTACTTTCATGGAGGAAAGTGTGCATGGTGACATTTTTATTCAATCCCGATGCAACTTCTGTGTTTCATTAACACTCTGATAGTCCACAGATTACAGATTGTCTCCAGATCTGCATCTGAAACTACTACTGGTCTTCCTGGGAACGATCAAAGCGTAGACTGTTTGAGAATTACTCCCATGGAGGAAAGTGCGTATGGTGACTGTTGTATTCAATCCCGATGCAATATCTGTGTTTCATCAACAGTCTGATAGTCCACAGATTACAGAATGCCTCCAGATGTGCATCGGAAACTACTACTGGTCTTCCAGGGAACGTTCAAATCGTAGCCTGTTTGAGAATTACTCCCATGGAGGAAAGTGCGGATGGTGACTGTTGTATTCACTTCCGATGTAATTTCTGTGTTTCATCAACACTTCGAAGGTCCACAGATTGCAGAATGATTCCAGATGTGCATCGGAAACTATTACTGGTCTTCCGGGGAACGATCAAGGCGTAGACTGTTTCAGTCATTACTCCCATGGAGGAAAGTGCGCATGGTGACTGTTGTATTCAATACCGAGCTAATTTCAGTGTTTCATCAATACTTTGAAGGTCCACAAATTACAGAATTCCTCCAGATGTGCATCGGAAACTACTACTGGTCTTCCAGGGAACGATCAAAGCGTAGACTGTTTGAGAATTACTCCCATGGAGGAAATTGCGCATGGTGACTGTTGTATTCAATCCCGATGCAATTTCTGTGTTTCGTCAACAGTCTGATAGTCCAAAGATTACAGAATGCTTTCAGAAGTGCATCGGAAACTACTACTGGTCTTCCTGGGAATGAACAAATGGTAGACTGTTAGATACATTACTCCCATGGAGGAAAGTGCGCATGGTGACTGTTGTATTCATCCCGATGCAATTTCTGGGTTTCATCAACACTTTGAAGCTCCACAGATAAAGAATGCCGCCAGATGTGCATCGGAAACTACTACTGGTCTTCCAAGGAACGATCAAAGCGTAGATTGTTTGAGACATTACTCCCATGAAGGAAAGTGCTCATAATGACTCTTGTATTCAGTCCCGATGCAATTTCTGTGTCTCTTCAACAATCTCATAGTCCAGAGATTACATAATGCCTCCAGATGTCCATCGGAAACTACTACTGGTCTTCCAGGGAACGATCAAAGCGTAAACTCTTTGAGACATTACTCCCATGGAGGAAAGTGCACATGGTGACTGTAGGATTCATTCCCGATGCATTTTCTGTGTTTCATCAACACTCTGATAGTCCACAGATAACAGAATGCCTCCAGATGTGCATCGGAAACTACTACTGGTCTTCCAGGGAACGATCAAAGCGTAGACTGTTTGAGACATTACTCCGATGGAGGGAAGTGCTCATGGTGACTGTTGTATTCAATCCCGATGCAATTTCTGTGTTTCATCAACACTGTGATAGTCCACAGAAAACAGAATGCCTCCTGATGTGCATCGGAAACTACATCTGGTCATCCAGGGAACGATCAAATCGTAGACTGTTAGAGACATTACTCCCATGGTGGAAAGTGCGCATGGTGACTGTTGTATGCAATCCCGATGCCATTTCTGTGTTTTATGAACACTCAGATAGTACACTGATTGCAGAATGCCTCCAGATGTGCATCGGAAACTACTACTGGTCTTCCAGGGAACGATTAAAGCCTAGACTGCTTGAGACATTACTAACATGGAGAAAAGTGCGGATGGTGACTGTTGTATTCAATCCCGATGCGATTTCTGTGTTTCATCAACACTTTGAAGGTCCACAGATTATAGAATGCCTCCAGATGTGCATCGAAAACTACTTGTGGTCTTCCAGGGAACGATCAAAGAATAGACTGTTTAAGACATTACTCTCTTGGAGGAAAGTGCGCATGGTGCCTGTTGTATTCAATCCCGATGCAATTTCTGTGTTTCATCAACAGTCTGAGAGTCCACAGATAACAGAGTGCCTCCAGATGTGCATCGGAAACTACTACTGGTCTTCTGGGAATGATCAAAGCGTAGACTGTTTAAGACATTCCTTCCAGGGAGGAAAGTGCGCGTGGTGACTGTTGTACTCAATACCGATGCATTTTCTGTGTTTCAACAACACTCTGATAGTCCACAGATTACAGAATGCCTCCAGATGTGCATCGAAATCTACTACTGGTCTTCCTGGGAACGATCAATACGTAGACTGTCTGAGACGTTACTCCCATGGAGGAAAGTGCTCATGGTGACTGTTGTATTCAATCCCGATGCAATTTCTGTGTTTCATCAGCACTCTGATGGTCCACAGATTACAGAATGCCTCCAGATGTGCATCGGAAACTACTACTGGTCTTCCAGGGAACGATCAAAGCGTAGACTGTTAGAGACATTACTCAAATGGAGGAAAGTGCACATGGTGAGTGCTGTATTTAATTCCCATGCAATTTCTGTGTTTCATCAACACTCTGATAGTCCACTGATTACAGAATGCCTCCAGATGTGCATCGGACACTACCACTGGTCTTCCAGGGACGATCAAAGTGTAGACTGTTTGAGACATTACTCCCATGGAGGAAAGTGGGCATGGTGACTGTTGTATTCAATCCCGATGCAATTTTTGTGTTTCATCAACGCTCTGACAGTCCACAGGTTACAGATTGTCTCCAGATGTGGATCGGAAACTACTACTGGTCATCCTGGGAACGATCAAAGCGTAGACTGTTTCAGACATTACACCCATGGAGGAAAGTGCGTATGGTGACTGTTGTATTCAATACCGAGGCAATTTCAGTGTGTCATCAATACTTTGAAGGTCCACAAATTACAGAATTCCTCCAGATGTGCATCGGAAACTACTACTGGTCTTCCAGGGAACGATCAAGGCGTAGACTGTTTCAGACATTACTCCCATGGAGGAAAGTGCGCATGGTGACAGTTGTATTGAATCCCGAGGCACTTTCTGTGTTTCATCAACACTTTGAAGGTCCACAGATTACAGAATGCCTCCAGATGTGCATCGGAAACTACTACTGGTCTTCCAGGGAACGATCAAAGCGTAGACTGTTTGAGAATTACCCCCATGGAGGAAAGTGCGAATGGTGACTGTTGTATTCAATCCCGATGCAATTTCTGTGTTTCATCAACACTCTGACAGTCCACAGATTACAGAGTGCCTCCAGATGTGAATCGGAAACTACTACTGGTCTTCCAGGGAACGATCAAATCGTAGACTGTTTGAGACAATACTCCCATGGAGGGAAGTGCGTGTGGTGACTGTTGTATTTAATCCCGATGCAATATCTGTGTTTCATCAACAGTCTGATAGTCCACAGATTACAGAATGCCTCCAGATGTGCATCGAAACTACTACTGGTCTTCCAGGGAACGATCAAATCGTAGCCTGTTTGAGAATTACTCCCATGGAGGAAAGTGCGGATGGTGACTGTTGTATTCACTTCAGATGTAATTTGTGTGTTTCATCAACACTTCGAAGGTCCACAGATTGCAGAATGATTCCAGGTGTGCATCGGAAACTATTACTGGTCTTCCGGGGAACGATCAAAGCGTAGACTGTTTCAGTCATTACTCCCATGGAGGAAAGTGCGCATGGTGACTGTTGTATTCAATACCGAGGCAATTTCAGTGTGTCATCAATACTTTGAAGGTCCACAAATTACAGAATTCATCCAGATGTGCATCGGAAACTACTACTGGTCTTCCAGGGAACGATCAAAGCGTAGACTGTTTGAGAATTACTCCCATGGAGGAAAGTGCGCATGGTGACTGTTGTATTCAATCCCGATGCAATTTCTGTGTTTCGTCAACAGTCTGACAGTCCAAAGATTGCAGAATGCCTCCAGAAGTGCATCGCAAACTACTACTGGTCTTCCAGGGAACGATCAAAGCGTAGACTATTGTAAACATTGATCCTATGGAGGAAAGTGCGCATGGTGACTGTTGTATTCAATCCCGATGCAATTTCTGTGTTTAACCAACACTGTGATAGTCCACAGATTACAGAATGCCTCCAGATGTGCATCGGAAACTACTACTGGTCTTCCAGGGAACGATCAAAGTGTAAACTCTTTGAGATATTACTCCCATGGAGGAAAGTGCACATGGTGACTGTAGTATTCATTCCCGATGCATTTTCTGTGTTTCATCAACACTCTGATAGTCCACAGATAACAGAATGCCTCCAGATGTGCATCGGAAACTACTACTGGTCTTCCAGGGAACGATCAAAGCGTAGACTGTATGAGACATTACTCCGATGCAGGGAAGTGCTCATGGTGACTGTTGTATTCAGTCCCGATGCAATTTCTGTGTTTCATCAACACTGTGATAGTCCACAGAAAACAGAATGCCTCCAGATGTGCATCGGAAGCTACTTCAGGTCATCCAGGAAACGATCAAATCGTAGACTGTTAAAGACATTACTCCCATGGTGAAAAGTGCGCATGGTGACTGTTGTATGCAATCCCGATGCCATTTCTGTGTTTCATGAACACTGTGATAGTCCACAGAAAACAGAATGCCTCCAGATGTGCATCGGAAACTACTACTGGTCTTCCAGGGAACGTTCAAAGCCTAGACTGCTTGAGACATTACTAACATGGAGAAAAGAGCGGATGGTGACTGTTGTATTCAATCCCGATGCAATTTCTGTGTTTCATCAACACTTTGAAGGTCCACAGATTATAGAATGCCTCGAGATGTGCTTCGAAAACTACTTGTGGTCTTCCAGGGAACGATGAAAGAATAGACTGTTTAAGACATTACTCCCTTGGAGGAAAGTGCGCATGGAGCCTGTTGTATTCAATCCCGATGCAATTTCTGTGTTTCATCAACAGTCTGATAGTCCACAGATTACAGAATGCCTCCAGATGTGCATCGGAAACTACTACTGGTCTTCCAGGGAACGATAAAATCGTAGCCTGTTTGAGAATTACACCCATGGAGGAAAGT
Organism: Schistocerca gregaria; assembly: GCF_023897955.1. Lineage (NCBI taxonomy): Eukaryota > Metazoa > Arthropoda > Insecta > Orthoptera > Acrididae > Schistocerca > Schistocerca gregaria. Next base: position 2,932,420 of record NW_026061799.1, on the reverse strand, counting down.
GCGGATGGTGACTGTTGTATTCACTTCCGATGTAATTTGTGTGTTTCATCAACACTTCGAAGGTCCACAGATTGCAGAATGATTCCAGATGTGCATCGGAAACTATTACTGGTCTTCCGGGAAACGATCAAAGCGTAGAATGTTTCAGTCATTACTCCCATGGAGGAAAGTGCGCATGGTGACTGTTGTATTCAATACCGAGGCAATTTCAGTGTTTCATCAATACTTTGAAGGTCCACAAATTACAGAATTCCTCCAGATGTGCATCGGAAACTACCACTGGTCTTCCAGATAACGATCAGAGCGTAGACTGTTTGAGAATTACTCCCATGGAGGAAAGTGCGCATGGTGACTGTTGTATTCAATCCTGATGCAATTTCTGTGTTTCGTCAACAGTCTGATAGTCCAAAGATTACAGAATGCCTCCAGAAGTGCAACGGAAACTACTACTGGTCTTCCTGGGAACGAACAAATGGTAGACTGTTAGAGACATTACTCCCATGGAGGAAAGTGCGCATGGTGACTGTTGTATTCATCCCGATGTAATATCTGGGTTTCATCAACACTTTGAAGGTCCACAGATAAAGAATGCCGCCAGATGTGCATCGGAAACTACTACTGGTCTTCCAGGGAACGATCAAAGCGTAGACTGTTTCAGACATTACTCCCATGGAGGAAAGTGCGCATGGTGACTGTTGTATTCAATCCCGATGCAATTTGTGTGTTTCATCAACACTCTGATAGTCCAAAGATTACTCAATGCCTCCAGATGTGCATCGGTAACTACTACTGGTCTACAAGGGAACGATCAAAGCGTAGACTGTTTGAGACATTGATCCTATGGAGGAAAGTGCGCATGGTGACTGTTGTATTCAATCCCGATGCAATTTCTCTGTTTAACCAACACTGTGATAGTCCACAGATTACAGAATGCCTCCAGATGTGCATCGGAAACTACTACTGGTCTTCCAGGGAACGATCAAAGCGTAAACTCTTTGAGACATTACTCCCATTTAGGAAAGTGCACATGGTGACTGAAGTATTCATTCCCGATGCATTTTGTGTGTTTCATCAACACTCTGATAGTCCACAGATAACAGAATGCCTCCAGATGTGCATCGGAAACTACTACTGGTCTTCCAGGGAACGATCAAAGCGTAGACTGTATGAGACATTACTCTGAAGCAGGGAAGTGCTCATGGTGACTGTTGTATTCAATATCGATGCAATTTCTGTGTTTCATCAACACTGTGACAGTCCACAGAAAACAGAATGCCTCCAGATGTGCATCGGAAGCTACTTCAGGTCATCCAGGGAACGATCAAATCGTAGACTGTTAGAGACATTACTCCCATGGTGAAAAGTGCGCATGGTGACTGTTGTATGCAATCCCGATGCCATTTCTGTGTTTCATGAACACTCAGATAGTCCACACATTGCAGAATGCCTCTAGATGTGCATCGGAAACTACTACTGGTCTTCCAGGGAACGTTCAAAGCCTAGACTGCTTGAGACATTACTAACATGGAGAAACGAGCGGATGGTGACTGTTGTATTCAATCCGGATGCAATTTCTGTGTTTCATCAACACTTTGAAGGTCACAGATTATAGAATGCCTCCAGATGTGCATCGAAAACTACTTGTGGTCTTCCAGGGAACGAAGAAAGAATAGACTGTTTAAGACATTACTCCCTTGGAGGAAAGTGCGCGTGGTGATTGTTGTATTCAATCCCGATGCAATTTCTGTGTTTCATCGACAATCTGATAGTCCACAGATTACAGAATGCCTCCAGATGTGCATCAGAAACTACTACTGGTTTTCCAGGGAATGATCAAAAGCGTAGTCTGTTTGAGACTCTACTTCCATGGAGGAAAGTGTGCATGGTGACATTTGTATTCAATCCCGATGCAACTTCTGTGTTTCATTAACACTCTGATAGTCCACAGATTACAGATTGTCTCCAGATCTGCATCTGAAACTATTACTGGTCTTCCTGGGAACGATCAAAGCGTAGACTGTTTGAGAATTACTCCCATGGAGGAAAGTGCGTATGGTGACTGTTGTATTCAATCCCGATGCAATATCTGTGTTTTATCAACAGTCTGATAGTCCACAGATTACAGAATGATTCCAGATGTGCATCGGAAAGTACTACTGGTCTTCCAGGGAACGTTCAAATCGTAGCCTGTTTGAGAATTACTCCCATGGAGGAAAGTGCGGATGGTGACTGTTGTATTCACTTCCGATGTAATTTCTGTGTTTCATCAACACTTCGAAGGTCCACAGATTGCAGAATGATTCCAGATGTGCATCGGAAACTATTACTGGTCTTCCGGGGAACGATCAAAGCGTAGACTGTTTCAGTCATTACTCACATGGAGGAAAGTGCGCATGGTGACTGTTGTATTCAATACCGAGGCAATTTCAGTGTTTCATCAACGCTCTGATAGTCCACAGGTTACAGATTGTCTCCAGATGTGCATCGGAAACTACTACTGGTCTTCCTGGGAACGATCAAAACGTAGACTGTTTGAGAATTACTTCCATGGAGGAAAGAGCGCATGGTAACTGTTGTATTCAATCCCGATGCAATTTCTGTGTTTCATCAACACTCTGATAGTCCACAGATTACAGAATGACTCCAGATGTGCATCGGAAACTACTACTGGTCTTCCAGGGAACGATTAAAGCCTAGACTGCTTGAGACATTACTAACATGGAGAAAAGTGCGGATGGTGACTGTTGTATTCAATCCCGATGCGATTTCTGTGTTTCATCAACACTTTGAAGGTCCACAGATTATTGAATGCCTCCAGATGTGCATCGAAAACTACTTGTGGTCTTCCAGGGAACGATCAAAGAATAGACTGTTTAAGACATTACTCTCTTGGAGGAAAGTGCGCATGGTGCCTGTTGTATTCAATCCCGATGCAATTTCTGTGTTTCATCAACACTCTGATAGTCCACTGATTACAGAATGCCTCCAGATGTGCATCGGACACTACCACTGGTCTTCCAGGGAACGATCAAAGCGTAAACTCTTTGAGACATTACTTTCATGGAGGAAAGTGCACATGGTGACTGTAGTATTCATTCCCGATGCATTTTCTATGTTTCATCAACACTCTGATAGTCCACAGATAACAGAATGCCTCCAGATGTGCATCGGAAACTACTACTGGTCTTCCAGGGAACGATCAAAGCGTAGACCGTTTGAGACATTACTCCGATGGAGGGAAGTGCTCATGGTGGCTGTTGTATTCAATCCCGATGCAATTTCTGTGTTTCATCAACAGTCTGAGAGTCCACAGATAACAGAGTGCCTCCAGATGTGCATCGGAAACTACTACTGGTCTTCCGGGAATGATCAAAGCGTAGACTGTTTAAGACATTCCTCCCAGGGAGGAAAGTGCGCGTGGCGACTGTTGTACTCAATACCGATGCATTTTCTGTGTTTCAACAACACTCTGATAGTCCACAGATTACAGAATGCCTCCAGATGTGCATCGAAATCTACTACTGGTCTTCCTGGGAACGATCAAAACGTACACTGTCTGAGACGTTACTCCCATGGATTAAAGTGCTCATGGTGACTGTTCTATTCAATCCCGATGCAATTTATGTGTTTCATCAGCACTCTGATGGTCCACAGATTACAGAATGCCTCCAGATGTGCATCGGAAACTACTACTGGTCTTCCAGGGAACGATCAAAGCGTAGACTGTTAGAGACATTACTCCCATGGAGGAAAGTGCACATGGTGAGTGCTGTATTCAATCCCGATGCAATTTCTGTGTTTCATCAACACTCTGATAGTCCACTGATTACAGAATGCCTCCAGATGTGCATCGGACACTACCACTTTTCTTCCAGGGACGATCAAAGTGTAGACTGTTTGAGACATTACTCCCATGGAGGAAAGTGGGCATGGTGACTGTTGTATTCAATCCCGATGCAATTTTTGTGTTTCATCAACGCTCTGACAGTCCACAGGTTACAGATTGTCTCCAGATGTGGATCGGAAACTACTACTGGTCATCCTGGGAACGATCAAAGCGTAGACTGTTTCAGACATTACACCCATGGAGGAAAGTGCGTATGGTGACTGTTGTATTCAATACCGAGGCAATTTCAGTGTTTCATCAATACCTTGAAGGTCCACAAATTACAGAATTAATCCAGTTGTGCATCGGAAACTACTACTGGTCTTCCAGGGAACGATCAAAGCGTAGACTGTTTGAGAATTACTCCCATGGAGGAAAGTGCGGATGGTGACTCTTGTATTCACTTCCGATGTAATTTGTGTGTTTCATCAACACTTCGAAGGTCCACAGATTGCAGAATGATCCCAGATGTGCATCGGAAACTATTACTGGTCTTCCGGGGAACGATCAAAGTGTAGACTGTTTCAGTCATTACTCCCATGGAGGAAAGTGCGCATGGTGACTGTTGTATTCAATACCGATTCAATTTCAGTGTTTCATCAATACTTTGAAGGTCCACAAATTACAAAATTCCTCCAGATGTGCATCGGAAACTACTACTGGTCTTCCAGGGAATGATCAAAGCGTAGACTGTTTGAGAATTACTCCCATGGAGGAAAGTGCGCATGGTGACTGTTGTATTCAATCCCGATGCAATTTCTGTGTTTCGTCAACAGTCTGATAGTCCAAAGATTACAAAATGCTTTCAGAAGTGCATCGGAAACTACTACTGGTCTTCCTGGGAACGAACAAATGGTAGACTGTTAGATACATTACTCCCATGGAGGGAAGTGCGCATGGTGACTGTTGTATTCATCCCGATGCAATTTCTGGGTTTCATCAACACTTTGAAGGTCCACAGATAAAGAATGCCGCCAGATGTGCATCGGAAACTACTACTCGTCTTCCAGGGAACGATCAAAGCGTAGATTGCTTGAGACATTACTACCATGGAGGAAAGTGCGCATAATGACTCTTGCATTCAGTCCCGATGCAATTACTGTGTCTCTTCAACAATCTCATAGTCCACAGATTACATAATGCCTCCAGATGTGCATCGGAAACTACTACTGGACTTCCAGTTAACGATCAAAGCGTAAACTCTTTGAGACATTACTCCCATGGAGTAAAGTGCACATGGTGACTGTAGTATTCATTCCCGATGCATTTTCTGTGTTTCATCAACACTCTGATAGTCCACAGATAACAGAATGCCTCCTGATGTGCATCGGAAACTACTACTGGTCTTCCAGGGAACGATCAAAGCGTAGACTGTTTGAGACATTACTCCGATGGAGGGAAGTGCTCATGGTGACTGTTGTATTCAATCCCGATGCAATTTCTGTGTTTCATCAACACTGTGATAGTCCACAGAAAACAGAATGCCTCCATATGTGCATCGGAAACTACTTCAGGTCATCCAGGGAACGATCAAATCGTAGACTGTTAGAGACATTACTCCCATGGTGAAAAGTGCGCATAGTGACTGTTGTATGCAATCCCGATGCCATTTCTGCGTTTCATGAACACTCAGATAGTCCACAGATTGCAGAATGCCTCCAGATGTGCATCGGAAACTACTACTGGTCTTCCAGGGAACGTTCAAAGCCTAGACTGCTTGAGACATTACTAACATGGAGAAAAGAGCGGATGGTGACTGTTGTATTCAATCCCGATGCAATTTCTGTGTTTCATCAACACTTTGAAGGTCCACAGATTATAGAATGCCTCCAAATGTGCATCGAAAACTACTTGTGGTCTTCCAGGGGACGATCAAAGAATAGACTGTTTAAGACATTACTCCCTTGGGGGAAAGTGCGCATGGTGCCTGTTGTATTCAATCCCGATGCAATTACTGTGTTTCATCAACAGTCTGATAGTCCACAGATTACAGAGTGCCTCCAGATGTGCATCGGAAACTACTACTGGTTTTCCAGGGAATGATCAAAGCGTAGTCTGCTTGAGACTCTACTTTTATGGAGGAAAGTGTGCATGGTGACATTTGTATTCAATCCCGATGCAACTTCTGTGTTTCATCAACACTCTGATACTCCACAGATTACAGTATGCCTCCAGATGTGTATCGGAAACTACTACTGGTCTACCATTGAACGATCAAAGCTTAGACTGTTTGAGACATTACTCTCATGGAGGAAAGTGCTCATGGTGACTGTTGTATTCAATCCCGATGCAATTTCTGTGTTTCATCAGCTCTCTGATAGTCCACAGATTACAGAATGCCTCCAGATGTGCATTGGAAACTACTACTGGTCTTCCAGGGAACGATCAAATCGTAGACTGTTAGAGACATTACTCCCATGGAGGAAAGTGCGCATAGTGACTGCTGTATTCAATCCCGATGCAATTTCTGTGTTTCATCAACACTCTGATAGGCCACAGATTACAGAATGCCTCCAGATGTGCATCGGACACTACCACTGGTCTTCCAGGGACTATCAAAGTGTAGACTTTTTGAGACATTACTCCCATGGAGGAAAGTGGGCATGGTGATTGTTGTATTCATTCCCGATGCAATTTCTGTGTTTCATCAACGCTCTGATAGTCCACAGGTTACAGATTGTCTCCAGATGTGCATCGGAAACTACTACTGGTCTTCCTGGGAACGATCAAAACGTAGACTGTTTGAGAATTACTTCCATGGAGGAAAGAGCGCATGGTAACTGTTGTACTCAATCCCGATGCAATTTCTGTGTTTCATCAACACTCTGATAGTCGTCAGACTACAGAATGACTCCAGATGTGCATCGGAAACTACTACTGGTCTTCCAGTGAACGATCAAAGCGTAGACTGTTTGAGACATCTCTCCTATGGAAGAAAGTGCGCATGGTGACTGTTGTATTCAATCCCGATGCAATTTCTGTGTTTCATCAACACTGTGATAGTCCACAGATTACAGAATGCCTCCAGATGTGCACCGGAAACTACTACTGGTCTTCCAGGGAACGATCAAAGCGTAAACTCTTTGAGACATTACTTTCATTGAGGAAAGTGCACATGGTGACTGTAGTATTCACTCCCGATGCATTTTCTATGTTTCATCAACACTCTGATAGTCCACAGATAACAGAATGCCTCCAGATGTGCATCGGAAACTACTACTGGTCTTCCAGGGAACGATCAAAGCGTAGACCGTTTGAGACATTACTCCGATGGAGGGAAGTGCTCATGGTGGCTGTTGTATTCAATCCCGATGCAATTTCTGTGTTTCATCAACACTGTGATAGTCCACAGAAAACAGAATGCCTCCAGATGTGCATCGGAAACTACTTCTGGTCATCCAGGGAACGATCAAATCGTAGACTGTTAGAGACATTACTCCCATGGTGGAAAGTGCGCATGGTGACTGTTGTATGCAATCCCGATGCCATTTCTGTGTTTCATGAACACTCAGATAGTACACTGATTGCAGAATGCCTCCAGATGTGCATCGGAAACTACTACTGGTCTTCCAGGGAACGATTAAAGCCTAGACTGCTTGAGACATTACTAACATGGAGAAAAGTGCGGATGGTGACTGTTGTATTCAATCCCGATGCGATTTCTGTGTTTCATCAACACTTTGAAGGTCCACAGATTATAGAATGCCTCCAGATGTGCATCGAAAACTACTTGTGGTCTTCCAGGGAACGATCAAAGAATGGACTGTTTAAGACATTACTCTCTTGGAGGAAAGTGCACATGGTGCCTGTTGTATTCAATCCCGATGCAATTTCTGTGTTTCATCAACAGTCTGATAGTCCACAGATAACAGAGTGCCTCCAGATGTGCATCGGAAACTACTACTGGTCTTCCGGGAATGATCAAAGCGTAGACTGTTTGAGACATTCCTCCCAGGGAGGAAAGTGCGCGTGGTGACTGTTGTACTCAATACCGATGCATTTTCTGTGTTTCAACAACACTCTGATAGTCCACAGATTACAGAATGCCTCCAGATGTGCATCGAAATCTACTACTGGTCTTCCTGGGAACGATCAAAACGTAGACTGTCTGAGACGTTACTCCCATGGAGGAAAGTGCTCATGGTGACTGTTGTATTCACACCCGATGCAATTTCTGTGTTTCATCAGCACTCTGATAGTCCACAGATTACAGAATGCCTCCAGATGTGCATCGGAAACTACTACTGGTCTTCCAGGGAACGATCAAAGCGTAGACTGTTAGAGACATGACTCCCATGGAGGAAAGTGCACATGGTGAGTGCTGTATTCAATCCCGATGCAATTTCTGTGTTTCATCAACACTCTGATAGTCCACTGATTACAGAATGCCTCCAGATGTGCATCGGACACTACCACTGGTCTTCCAGGGACGATCAAAGTGTAGACTGTTTGAGACATTACTCCCATGAGGGAAAGTGGGCATGGTGACTGTTGTATTCAATCCCGATGCAATTTTTGTGTTTCATCTACGCTCTGACAGTCCACAGGTTACAGATTGTCTCCAGATGTGGATTGGAAACTACTACTGGTCATCCTGGGAACGATCAAAGCGTAGACTGTTTCAGACATTACACCCATGGAGGAAAGTGCGTATAGTGACTGTTGTATTCAATCCCGATGCAATTTCTGTGTTTCATCAACAGTCGAATAGTCCACAGATTACAGAATGCCTCCAGATGTGCATCGGAAACTACTACTGGTCTTCCAGGGAACGATCAAAGCGTAGACTGTTTCAGACATTACTCCCATGGAGGAAAGTGCTCATGGTGACTGTTGTATTCAATCCCGATGCAATTTCTGTGTTTCATCAGCTCTCTGATAGTCCACAGATTACAGAATGCCTCCAGATGTGCATTGGAAACTACTACTGGTCTTCCAGGGAACGATCAAATCGTAGACTGTTAGAGACATTACTCCCATGGAGGAAAGTGCGCATAGTGACTGCTGTATTCAATCCCGATGCAATTTCTGTGTTTCATCAACACTCTGATAGGCCACAGATTTCAGAATGCCTCCAGATGTGCATCGGACACTACCACTGGTCTTCCAGGGACTATCAAAGTGTAGACTTTTTGAGACATTACTCCCATGGAGGAAAGTGGGCATGGTGATTGTTGTATTCATTCCCGATGCAATTTCTGTGTTTCATCAACGCTCTGATAGTCCACAGGTTACAGATTGTCTCCAGATGTGCATCGGAAACTACTACTGGTCTTCCTGGGAACGATCAAAACGTAGACTGTTTGAGAATTACTTCCATGGAGGAAAGAGCGCATGGTAACTGTTGTATTCAATCCCGATGCAATTTCTGTGTTTCATCAACACTCTGATAGTCGTCAGACTACAGAATGACTCCAGATGTGCATCGGAAACTACTACTGGTCTTCCAGTGAACGATCAAAACGTAGACTGTTTGAGACATCTCTCCTATGGAAGAAAGTGCGCATGGTGACTGTTGTATTCAATCCCGATGCAATTTCTGTGTTTCATCAACACTGTGATAGTCCACAGATTACAGAATGCCTCCAGATGTGCACCGGAAACTACTACTGGTCTTCCAGGGAACGATCAAAGCGTAAACTCTTTGAGACATTACTTTCATTGAGGAAAGTGCACGTGGTGACTGTAGTATTCACTCCCGATGCATTTTCTATGTTTCATCAACACTCTGATAGTCCACAGATAACAGAATGCCTCCAGATGTGCATCGGAAACTACTACTGGTCTTCCAGGGAACGATCAAAGCGTAGACCGTTTGAGACATTACTCCGATGGAGGGAAGTGCTCATGGTGGCTGTTGTATTCAATCCCGATGCAATTTCTGTGTTTCATCAACACTGTGATAGTCCACAGAAAACAGAATGCCTCCAGATGTGCATCGGAAACTACTTCTGGTCATCCAGGGAACGATCAAATCGTAGACTGTTAGAGACATTACTCCCATGGTGGAAAGTGCGCATGGTGACTGTTGTATGCAATCCCGATGCCATTTCTGTGTTTCATGAACACTCAGATAGTACACTGATTGCAGAATGCCTCCAGATGTGCATCGGAAACTACTACTGGTCTTCCAGGGAACGATTAAAGCCTAGACTGCTTGAGACATTACTAACATGGAGAAAAGTGCGGATGGTGACTGTTGTATTCAATCCCGATGCGATTTCTGTGTTTCATCAACACTTTGAAGGTCCACAGATTATAGAATGCCTCCAGATGTGCATCGAAAACTACTTGTGGTCTTCCAGGGAACGATCAAAGAATAGACTGTTTAAGACATTACTCTCTTGGAGGAAAGTGCACATGGTGCCTGTTGTATTCAATCCCGATGCAATTTCTGTGTTTCATCAACAGTCTGATAGTCCACAGATAACAGAGTGCCTCCAGATGTGCATCGGAAACTACTACTGGTCTTCCGGGAATGATCAAAGCGTAGACTGTTTGAGACATTCCTCCCAGGGAGGAAAGTGCGCGTGGTGACTGTTGTACTCAATACCGATGCATTTTCTGTGTTTCAACAACACTCTGATAGTCCACAGATTACAGAATGCCTCCAGATGTGCATCGAAATCTACTACTGGTCTTCCTGGGAACGATCAAAACGTAGACTGTCTGAGACGTTACTCCCATGGAGGAAAGTGCTCATGGTGACTGTTGTATTCACACCCGATGCAATTTCTGTGTTTCATCAGCACTCTGATAGTCCACAGATTACAGAATGCCTCCAGATGTGCATCGGAAACTACTACTGGTCTTCCAGGGAACGATCAAAGCGTAGACTGTTAGAGACATGACTCCCATGGAGGAAAGTGCACATGGTGAGTGCTGTATTCAATCCCGATGCAATTTCTGTGTTTCATCAACACTCTGATAGTCCACTGATTACAGAATGCCTCCAGATGTGCATCGGACACTACAACTGGTCTTCCAGGGACGATCAAAGTGTAGACTGTTTGAGACATTACTCCCATGAGGGAAAGTGGGCATGGTGACTGTTGTATTCAATCCCGATGCAATTTTTGTGTTTCATCAACGCTCTGACAGTCCACAGGTTACAGATTGTCTCCAGATGTGGATTGGAAACTACTACTGGTCATCCTGGGAACGATCAAAGCGTAGACTGTTTCAGACATTACACCCATGGAGGAAAGTGCGTATAGTGACTGTTGTATTCAATCCCGATGCAATTTCTGTGTTTCATCAACAGTCGAATAGTCCACAGATTACAGAATGCCTCCAGATGTGCATCGGAAACTACTACTGGTCTTCCAGGGAACGATCAAAGCGTAGACTGTTTCAGACATTACTCCCATGGAGGAAAGTGGGCATGGTGACTGTTGTATTCAATACCGAGGCAATTTCTGTGTTTCATCAACACTTTGAAGGTCCACAGATTACGGAATGCCTCCAGATGTGCATCGGACACTACTACTGGTCTTCCAGGGAACGATCAAAGCGTAGACTGTTTGAGAATTACTCCCATGGAGGAAAGTGCGCATGGTGCCATTTGTATTCAATCCCAAAGCAATTTCTGTGTTCCTAAACACACTGATAGTCCACAGATTACAGAATGCCTTAGGATGTGCATCGGAAGCTACTACTGGTCTTCCAGTGAACGATCAAAGCGTAATCTCTTTGAGTCATTACTCCCATGGGAGAAAGTGCCCATGGAGACTGTTGTATTCAATCCCGATGCATTTTCTGTGTTTCATCAACACTCTAATACTCCACAGACTACAGAATGCCTCCAGATGTGCATCGTAAACTACTACTAGTCTTCCAGGGAACGATCAAACCGTAGACTGTTTGAGACATTACTCCCATGGAGGAAACTGCGCATGGTGACTGTTGTATTCAATCCCGATGCAATTTCCGTGTTTCATCAACACTCTGATAGTCCACAGATTACAGATTGTCTCCAGATGTGCATCGGAAACTACTACTGGTCTTCCTGGGAACGATCAAAGCGTAGACTGTTTGAGACATTACTCCCATGGAGGAAAGTGGGCATGGTGACTGTTGTATTCAATCCCAATGCAATTTCAGTGTTTCATCAACGCTCTGATAGTCCACAGATTACAGATTGTCTCCAGATGTGCATCGGAAACTACTACTGGTCTTCCTGGGAACGATCAAAGCGTAGACTGTTTCAGACATTACTCCCATGGAGGAAAGTGCGTATGGTGACTGTTGTATTCAATCCCGTTGGAATTTCTGTGTTTCATCAACAGTCTGATAGTCCACAGATTACAGAATGCCTCCAGATGTGCATCGGAAACTACTACTGGTCTTCCATTGAACGATCAAAGCGTAAACTCTTTGAGTCATTACTCCCATAGGAGAAAGTGGACATGGAGACCGTTGTATTCAATCCCGATGCATTTTCTGTGTTTCATCAACACTCTGATAGTCCACAGATTACAGAATGCCTCCAGATGTGCACCGGAAACTACTACTGGTCTTCGTGTGAACGATCAAAGCGTAGACTGTCTGAGACAATACTCCCATTGAGGAAAGTGCACATGGTGCCTGTCGTATTCAATCCCGATGCAACTTCTGTATTTCATCAAAAGTCTGATAGTCCACAGATTACAGAATGCCTCCAGATGTGCATATTAAACTACTACTGTTCTTCCTGGGAACGATCAAACCGTAGACTGTTTGAGACATTACTCCCATGGAGGAAACTGCGCATGGTGTCTGTTGTATTCAATCCCGATGCAATTTCCCTGTTTCATCAACACTCTGATAGTCCACAGATTACAGATTGTCTCCAGATGTGCATCGGACACTACCACTGGTCTTCCAGGGACGATCAAGGTGTGGACTGTTTGAGACATTACTCCCATGGAGGAAAGTGAGCATGGTGACTGTTGTATTCAATCCCGATGCAATATCTGTGTTTCATCAAATCTCTTATAGTCCACAGGATACAGATTGTCTCCAGATGTGCATCGTAAACTACTACTGGTCTTGTTGGGAACGATCAAAGCGTAGACTGTTTCAGACATTACACCCAGGGAGGAAAGTGCGTATGGTGACTGTTGTATTCAACCCCATGCAATTTCTGTGTTTCATCAACAGTCTGATAGTCCACAGATTACAGAATGCCTCCAGATGTGCATCGGAAATTACTACTGGTCTTCCAGGGAACGATCAAATCGTAGCCTGTTTGAGAATTACTCCCATGGAGGAAAGTGCGGATGGTGACTGTTGTATTCACTCCCGATGTAATTTCTGTGTTTCATCAACACTTCGAAGGTCCACAGATTACAGAATGATTCCAGATGTGCAGCGGAAACTACTACTGTTCTTCCAGGCAACGATCAAAGCGTAGACTGTTTCAGACATTACTCCCATGGAGGAAACTGCGCATGGTGACTGTTGTATTCAATACCGAGGCAATTTCTCTGTTTCATCAACACTTTGAAGGTCCACAGATTACAGAATGCCTCCAGATGTGCATCGGAAACTACTACTGGTCTTCCAGGGAACGATCAAAGCGTAGACTGTTTGAGAATTACTCCCATGGAGGAAAGTGCGCATGGTGACTTTTGTATTCAATCCCAAAGCAATTTCTGTGTTCCTAAACACTCTGATAGTCCACAGACTACAGAAAGCCTCCGGATGTGCATCGGAAGCTACTACTGGTCTTCCAGTGAACGATCAAAGTGTAAACTCTTTGAGTCATTACTGCCATGGGAGAAAGTGCCCATGGAGACTGTTGTATTCAATCCCGATGCATTTTCTGTGTTTCATCAACACTCTGATAGTCCACAGATTACAGAAGGCCTCCAGATGTGCATCGTAAACTACTACTAGTCTTCCAGGGAACGATCAAACCGTAGACTGTTTGAGACATTACTCCCATGGAGGAAACTGCGCATGGTGACTGTTGTATTCAATCCCGATGCAATTTCCGTGTTTCATCAACACTCTGATAGTCCACAGATTACAGATTGTCTCCAGATGTGCATCGGAAACTACTACTGGTCTTCCTGGGAACGATCAAAGCGTAGAATGTTTGATACATAACTCCCATGGAGGAAAGTGCGCATGGTGACTGTCGTATTCAGTCCCAATGCAATTTCTGTGTTTCATCAACACTCTGATAGTCCACAGATTACAGAATGCCTCCAGATGTGCATCGGAAACTACTACTGGTCTTCCAGGGAACGATCAAAGCGTAGACTGTTAGAGACATTACTCCCATGGAGGAAAGTGCGCATGGTGATTGCTGTATTCAATCCCGATGCAATTTCTGTGTTTCATCAACACTCTGATAGTCGACAGATTACAGAATGCGTCCAGATGTGCATCGGACACTACCACTGGTCTTCCTTGGACGATCAAAGTGTAGACTGTTTGAGACATTGCTCCCATGGAGGAAAGTGGGCATGGTGACTGTTGTATTCAATCCCAATGCAATTTCTGTGTTTCATCAACGCTCTGATAGTCCACAGATTACAGATTGACTCCAGATGTGCAACGGAAACTACTACTGGTCTTCCTGGGAACGATCAAAGCGTAGAATGTTTGATACATTACTCCCATGGAGGAAAGTGCGCATGGTGACTGTCGTATTCAGTCCCAATGCAATTTCTGTGTTTCATCAACACTCTGATAGTCCACAGATTGCAGAATGCCTCCAGATGTGCATCGTAAACTACTACTAGTCTTCCAGGGAACGATCAAATCGTAGCCTGTTTGAGAATTACTCCCATGGAGGAAACTGCGCATGGTGACTGTTGTATTCAATCCCGATGCAATTTCCGTGTTTCATCAACACTCTGATAGTCCACGGATTGCAGATTGTCTCCAGATGTGCATCGGAAACTACTACTGGTCTTCCAGGGAACGATTAAAGCCTAGACTGCTTGAGACATTACTAACATGGAGAAAAGTGCGGATGGTGACTGTTGTATTCAATCCCGATGCGATTTCTGTGTTTCATCAACACTTTGAAGGTCCACAGATTATAGAATGCCTCCAGATGTGCATCGAAAACTACTTGTGGTCTTCCAGGGAACGATCAAAGAATAGACTGTTTAAGACATTACTCTCTTGGAGGAAAGTGCGCATGGTGCCTGTTGTATTCAATCCCGATGCAATATCTGTGTTTCATCAACAGTCTGATAGTCCACAGATAACAGAGTGCCTCCAGATGTGCATCGGAAACTACTACTGGTCTTCCGGGAATGATCAAAGCGTAGACTGTTTGAGACATTCCTCCCATGGAGGAATTTGCGCGTGGTGATTGTTGTATTCAATCCCGATGCAATTTCTGTGTTTTATCAATAATCTGATAGTCCACAGATTACAGAATGATTCCAGATGTACATCGGAAACTACTACTGGTTTTCCAGAGAATGATCAAAGCGTAGTCTGTTTGAGACTCCACTTTTATGGAGGAAAGTGTGCATGGTGACATTTGTATTCAATCCCGATGCAACTTCTGTGTTTCATCAACACTCTGATACTCCACAGATTACAGAATGAGTCCAGATGTGTATCGGAAACTACTACTGGTCTTCCATTGAACGATCAAAGCTTAGACTGTTTGAGACATTACTCTCATGGAGGAAAGTGCGCATGGTGACTGTTGTACTCAATACCGATGCATTTTCTGTGTATCAACAACACTCTGATAGTCCACAGATTACAGAATGAATCCAGATGTGCATTGAAATCTACTACTGGTCTTCCTGGGAACGATCAAAACGTAGACTGTCTGAGACATTATTCCAATTGAGGAAAGTGCGCATGGTGCCTGTCGTGTTCAATCCCGATGCAACTTCTGTATTTCATAAAAAGTCTGATAGTCCACAGATTACAGAATACCTCCAAATGTGCATCGTAAACTACTACTGGTCTTCCAGGGAACGATCAAAGCGTAGACTGTTTGAGACATTACTCCAATGGAGGAAAGTGTTCATGGTGACTGTTGTATTCAATCCCGATGCAATTTCTGTGTTTCATCAGCACTCTGATAGTCCACAGATTACAGAATGCCTCCAGATGTGCATCGGAAACTACTACTGGTCTTCCATTGAACGATCAAAGCGTAGACTGTTAGAGACATTACTCCCATGGAGGAAAGTGCACATGGTGATTGCTGTATTCAATCCCGATGCAATTTCTGTGTTTCATCAACACTCTGATAGTCCACTGATTACAGAATGCCTCCAGATGTGCATCGGACACTACCACTGGTCTTCCAGGGACGATCAAAGTGTAGACTGTTTGAGACATTACTCCCATGGAGGAAAGTGGGCATGGTGACAGTTGTATTCAATACCGATGCAATTTTTGTGTTTCATCAACGCTCTGACAGTCCACAGGTTACAGATTGTCTCCAGATGTGGATCGGAAACTACTACTGGTCTTCCTGGGAACGATCAAAGCGTAGACTGTTTCAGACATTACACCCATGGAGGAAAGTGCGTATGGTGACTGTTGTATTCAATCCCGATGCAATTTCTGTGTTTCATCAACTGTCTGATAGTCCACAGATTACAGAATGCCTCCAGATGTGCATCGGAAACTACTACTGGTCTTCCAGGGAACTATCAAAGCGTAGAATGTTTGATACATTACTCCCATGGAGGAAAGTGCGCATGGTGACTGTCGTATTCAGTCCCAATGCAATTTCTGTGTTTCATCAACACTCTGATAGTCCACAGATTGCAGAATGCCTCCAGATGCGCATCGTAAACTACTACTAGTCTTCCAGGGAACGATCAAACCGTAGACTGTTTGAGACATTACTCCCATGGAGGAAACTGCGCATGGTGACTGTTGTATTCAATCCCGATGCAATTTCCGTGTTTCATCAACACTTTGATAGTCCACAGATTGCAGATTGTCTCCAGATGTGCATCGGAAACTACTACTGGTCTTCCAGGGAACGATTAAAGCCTAGACTGCTTGAGACATTACTAACATGGAGAAAAGTGCGGATGGTGACTGTTGTATTCAATCCCGATGCGATTTCTGTGTTTCATCAACACTTTGAAGGTCCACAGATTATAGAATGCCTCCAGATGTGCATCGAAAACTTCTTGTGGTCTTCCAGGGAACGATCAAAGAATAGACTGTTTAAGACATTACTCTCTTGGAGGAAAGTGCGCATGGTGCCTGTTGTATTCAATCCCGATGCAATATCTGTGTTTCATCAACAGTCTGATAGTCCACAGATAACAGAGTGCCTCCAGATGTGCATCGGAAACTACTACTGGTCTTCCGGGAATGATCAAAGCGTAGACTGTTTGAGACATTCCTCCCATGGAGGAAAGTGCGCGTGGTGATTGTTGTATTCAATCCCGATGCAATTTCTGTGTTTCATCAACAATCTGATAGTCCACAGATTACAGAATGATTCCAGATGTACATCGGAAACTACTACTGGTTTTCCAGAGAATGATCAAAGCGTAGTCTGTTTGAGACTCCACTTTTATGGAGGAAAGTGTGCAGGGTGACATTTGTATTCAATCCCGATGCAACTTCTGTGTTTCATCAACACTCTGATACTCCACAGATTACAGAATGAGTCCAGATGTGTATCGGAAACTACTACTGGTCTTCCATTGAACGATCAAAGCTTAGACTGTTTGAGACATTACTCTCATGGAGGAAAGTGCGCATGGTGACTGTTGTACTCAATACCGATGCATTTTCTGTGTTTCAACAACACTCTGAGAGTCCACAGATTACAGAATGAATCCAGATGTGCATCGAAATCTACTACTGGTCTTCCTGGGAACGATCAAATCGTAGACTGTCTGAGACATTATTCCAATTGAGGAAAGTGCGCATGGTGCCTGTCGTGTTCAATCCCGATGCAACTTCTGTATTTCATAAAAAGTCTGATAGTCCACAGATTACAGAATACCTCCAGATGTGCATCGTAAACTACTACTGGTCTTCCAGGGAACGATCAAAGCGTAGACTGTTTGAGACATTACTCCCATGGAGGAAAGTGCTCATGGTGACTGTTGTATTCAATCCCGATGCAATTTCTGTGTTTCATCAGCACTCTGATAGTCCACAGATTACAGAATGCCTCCAGATGTGCATCGGAAACTACTACTGGTCTTCCATTGAACGATCAAAGCGTAGACTGTTAGAGACATTACTCCCATGGAGGAAAGTGCACATGGTGATTGCTGTATTCAATCCCGATGCAATTTCTGTGTTTCATCAACACTCTGATAGTCCACTGATTACAGAATGCCTCCAGATGTGCATCGGACACTACCACTGGTCGTCCAGGGACGATCAAAGTGTAGACTGTTTGAGACATTACTCCCATGGAGGAAAGTGGGCATGGTGACAGTTGTATTCAATACCGATGCAAATTTTGTGTTTCATCAACGCTCTGACAGTCCACAGGTTACAGATTGTCTCCAGATGTGGATCGGAAACTACTACTGGTCTTCCTGGGAACGATCAAAGCGTAGACTGTTTCAGACATTACACCCATGGAGGAAAGTGCGTATGGTGACTGTTGTATTCAATCCCGATGCAATTTCTGTGTTTCATCAACTGTCTGATAGTCCACAGATTACAGAATGCCACCAGATGTGCATCGGAAACTACTACTGGTCTTCCAGGGAACTATCAAAGCGTAGACTGTTTCAGACATTACTCCCATGGAGGAAAGTGCGCATGGTGACTTTTGTATTCAATACCGAGGCAATTTCTGTGTTTCATCAACACTTTGAAGGTCCACAGATTATAGAATGCCTCCAGATGTGCATCGGACACTACTACTGGTCTTCCAGGGAACGATCAAAGCGTAACTGTTTGAGAATTACTCCCATGGAGGAAAGTGCGCATGGTGACATTTGTATTCAATCCCAAAGCAATTTCTGTTTTCCTAAACACTCTGATAGTCCACAGATTACAGAATGCCTCCGGATGTGCATCGGAAGCTACTACTGGTCTTCCAGTGAACGATCAAAGCGTAATCTCTTTGAGTCATTACTCCCATGGGAGAAAGTGCCCATGGAGACTGTTGTATTCAATCCCGATGCATTTTCTGTGTTTCATCAACACTCTAATAGTCCACAGACTACAGAATGCCTCCAGATGTGCATCGTAAACTACTACTAGTCTTCCAGGGAACGATCAAACCGTAGACTGTTTGAGACATTACTCGCATGGAGGAAACTGCGCATGGTGACTGTTGTATTCAATCCCGATGCAATTTCCGTGTTTCATCAACACTCTGATAGTCCACAGATTACAGATTGTCTCCAGATGTGCATCGGAAACTACTACTGGTCTTCCTGGGAACGATCAAAGCGTAGACTATTTGATACATTACTCCCATGGAGGAAAGTGCGCATGGTGACTGTCGTATTCAGTCAGAATGCAATTTCTGTGTTTCATCAACACTCTGATGCTCCACAGATTACAGAATGCCTCCAGATGTGCATCGGAAACTACTACTGGTCTTCCAGGGAACGATCAAAGCGTAGACTGTTAGAGACATTACTCCCATGGATGAAAGTGCGCATGGTGATTGCTGTATTCAATCGCGATACAATTTCTGTGTTTCATCAACACTCTGATAGTCCACAGATTACAGAATGCCTCCAGATGTGCATCGGACACTACCACTGGTCTTCCTTGGACGATCAAAGTGTAGACTGTTTGAGACATTACTCCCATGGAGGAAAGTGGGCATGGTGACTGTTGTATTCAATCCCAATGCAATTTCTGTGTTTCATCAACGCTCTGATAGTCCACAGATTACAGATTGTCTCCAGATGTGCATCGGAAACTACTACTGGTCTTCCTGGGAACGATCAAAGCGTAGACTGTTTCAGACATTACACCCATGGAGGAAAGTGCGTATGGTGACTGTTGTATTCAATCCCGATGCAATTTCCGTGTTTCATCAACACTCTGATAGTCCACAGATTACAGATTGTCTCCAGATGTGCATCGGAAACTACTACTGGTCTTCCTGGGAACGATCAAAGCGTAGACTATTTGATACATTACTCCCATGGAGGAAAGTGCGCATTGTGACTGTCGTATTCAGTCAGAATGCAATTTCTGTGTTTCATCAACACTCTGATGCTCCACAGATTACAGAATGCCTCCAGATGTGCATCGGAAACTACTACTGGTCTTCCAGGGAACGATCAAAGCGTAGACTGTTAGAGACATTACTCCCATGGAGGAAAGTGCGCATGGTGATTGCTGTATTCAATCGCGATACAATTTCTGTGTTTCATCAACACTCTGATAGTCCACAGATTACAGAATGCCTCCAGATGTGCATCGGACACTACCACTGGTCTTCCTGGGAACGATCAAAGTGTGGACTGTTTGAGACATTACTCCCATGGAGGAAAGTGGGCATGGTGACTGTTGTATTCAATCCCGATGCAATTTCTGTGTTTCATCAACGCTCTTATAGTCCACAGGTTACAGATTGTCTCCAGATGTGCATCGTAAACTACTAATGGTCTTCCTGCGAACGATCAAAGCGTAGACTGTTTCAGACATTACACCCATGGAGGAAAGTGCGTATGGTGACTGTTGTATTCAATCCCGATGCAATTTCTGTGTTTCATCAACAGTCTGATAGTCCACAGATTACAGAATGCCTCCAGATGTGCATCGGAAACTACTACTGGTCTTCCAGGGAACGATCAAATCGTAGCCTGTTTGAGAATGTCTCCCATGGACGAAAGTGCGGATGGTGACTGTTGTATTCACTACCGATGTAATTTCTGTGTTTCATCAACACTTCGAAGGTCCACAGATTACAGAATGATTCCAGATGTGCATCGGAAACTACTACTGGTCTTCCAGGGAACGATCAAAGCGTAGACTGTTTCAGACATTACACCCATGGAGGAAAGTGCGCATGGTGACTTTTGTATTCAATCCCAAAGCAATTTCTGTGTTCCTAAACACTCTGATAGTCCACAGATTACAGAATGCCTCCGGATGTGCATCGGAAGCTACTACTGGTCTTCCAGTGAACGATGAAAGCGTAAACTCTTTGAGTCATTACTGCCATGGGAGAAAGTGCCCATGATGCCTGTCGTATTCAATCCCGATGCAACTTCTGTATTTCATCAAAAGTCTGATAGTCCACAGATTACAGAATGCCTCCAGATGTGCATATTAAACTACTACTGGTCTTCCTGGGAACGATCAAACCGTAGACTGTTTGAGACATTACTCCCATGGAGGAAACTGCGCATGGTGACTGTTGTATTCAATCCCGATGCAATTTCCGTGTTTCATCAACACTCTGATAGTCCACAGATTACAGATTGTCTCGAGATGTGCTTCGGAAACTACTACTGGTCTTCCTGGGAACGATCAAAGCGTAGACTGTTTGAGACATTACTCCCATGGAGGAAAGTGCGCATGGTGACTGTCATATTCAGTCCCAATGCAATTTCTGTGTTTCATCAACACTCTAATAGTCCACAGATTACAGAATGCCTCCAGATGTGCATCGGAAACTACTACTGGTCTTCCAGGGAACGATCAAAGCGTAGACTGTTTGAGACATTACTCCCATGGAGGAAAGTGCTCATGGTGACTGTTGTATTCAATCCCGATGCAATTTCTGTGTTTCATCAGCACTCTGATAGTCCACAGATTATAGAATGCCTCCAGATGTGCATCGGAAACTACTACTGGTCTTCAAGGGAACGATCAAAGCGTAGACTGTTAGAGACGTTACTCCTATAGAGGAAAGTGCGCATGGTGATTGCTGTATTCAATCCCGATGCAATTTCTGTGTTCCTATACACTGTGATAGTCCACAGATTACAGAATGCCTCCAGATGTGCACCGGAAACTACTACTGGTCTTCCTGGGAACGATCAAAGGGTAAACTCTTAGAGTCATTACTCCCATGGGAGAATGTGCCCATGGAGACTGTTGTATTCAATCCCGATGCAATTTCTGTGTTTCATCAACAGTCTGATAGTCCACAGATTACAAAATGCCTCCAGATATCCATCGGAAACTACTACTGGTCTTCCAGGGAACGATCAAATCGTAGCCTGTTTGAGAATTACTCCCATGGAGGAAAGTGCGGATGGTGACTGTTGTATTCAATACCGAGGCAATTTCTCTGTTTCATCAACACTTTGAAGGTCCACAGATTACAGAATGCCTCCAGATGTGCATCGGAAACTACTACTGGTCTTCCAGGGAACGATCAAAGCGTAGACTGTTTGAGAATTACTCCCATTTAGGAAAGTGCGCATGGTGACTTTTGTATTCAATCCCAAAGCAATTTCTGTGTTCCTAAACACTCTGATAGTCCACAGATTACAGAATGCCTCCGGATGTGCATCGGAAGCTACTACTGGTCTTCCAGTCAACGATCAAAGCGTAAACTCTTTGAGTCATTACTGCCATGGGAGAAAGTGCCCATGCTGCCTGTCGTATTCAATCCCGATGCAACTTCTGTATTTCATCAAAAGTCTGATAGTCCACAGATTACAGAATGCCTCCAGATGTGCATATTAAACTACTACTGGTCTTCCTGGGAACGATCAAACCGTAGACTGTTTGAGACATTACTCCCATGGAGGAAACTGCGCATGGTGACTGTTGTATTCAATCCCGATGCAATTTCCGTGTTTCATCAACACTCTGATAGTCCACAGATTACAGATTGCCTCCAGATATGCATCGGAAACTACTACTGGTCTTCCTGGGAACGATCAAAGCGTAGACTGTTTGAGACATTACTCCCGTGGAGAAAAGTGCGCATGGTGACTGTTGTATTCAATTCCGATGCAATTTCTGTGTTTCATCAACATTCTGATAGTCCACAGATTACAGAATGCCTCCAGATGTGCATCGGAAAGTAATACTGGTCTTCCAGGGAGCGATCAAAGCGTGTACCGTTTGAGACATTACTCCCATGGAGGAAAGTGCGCATGGTGACTATTGTATTCAATCCTTGTACAATTTCTGTGTTTCATCAACAATCTGATAGTCCACAGAATACAGATTGCCTCCATATGAGCATCGGAAACTACTACTGGTCTTCCAGGGAACGATCAAATCGTAGCCTGTTTGAGAATTACTCCCATGGAGGAAAGTGCGGATGGTGACTGTTGTATTCACTCCCGATGTAATTTCTGTGTTTCATCAACACTTCGAAGGTCCATAGATTACAGAATGATTCCAGATGTGCATCGGAAACTACTACTGGTCTTCCAGGGAACGATCAAAGCGTAGACTGTTTCAGACATTACTCCCATGGAGGAAAGTGCGCATGGTGACTGTTGTATTCAATACCGAGGCAATTTCTCTGTTTCATCAACACTTCGAAGTTCCACAGATTACAGAATGATTCCAGATGTGCATCGGAAACTACTACTGGTCTTCCAGGGAACGATCAAAGCGTAGACTGTTTGAGAATTACTCCCATGGAGGAAAGTGCGCATGGTGACTTTTATATTCAATCCCAAAGCAATTTCTGTGTTCCTAAACACTCTGATAGTCCACAGATTACAGAATGCCTCCGGATGTGCATCGGAAGCTACTACTGGTCTTCCAGTGAACGATCAAAGCGTAAACTCTTTGAGTCATTACTGCAATGGGAGAAAGTGCCCATGGAGACTGTTGTATTCAATCCCGATGCATTTTCTGTGTTTCATCAACACTCTGATAGTCCACAGATTACAGAATGCCTCCAGATGTGCATATTAAACTAGTACAGGTCTTCCTGGGAACGATCAAACCGTAGACTGTTTGAGACATTACTCCCATGCAGGAAACTGCGCATGATGACTGTTGTATTCAATCCCGATGCAATTTCCCTGTTTCATAAACACTCTGATAGTCCACAGAATACAGATTATCTCCAGATGTGCATCGGACATTACCACTGGTCTTCCAGGGACGATCAAAGTGTGGACTGTTTGAGACATTACTCCCATGGAGGAAAGTGCGCATGGTGACTGTTGTATTCAATCCCGAGGTAATTTCTGTGTTACATCAATACTTTAAAGGTCCACAGATTACAGATTGTCTCCAGATGAGCGTCGGAAACTACTACTGATCTTCCTGGGAACGATCAAAACGTAGACTGTTTGAGACACTACTCCCATGGAGGAAAGTGCGTATGGTGACTGTTGTATTCAATCCCGATGCAATTTCTGTGTTTCATGAACAGTCTGATAGTCCACTGATTACAGAATGCCTCCTGATGTGCATCGGAAACTACTACTGGTCTTCCAGGGAACGATCAAATCGTAGCCTGTTTGAGAATTACTCCCATGGAGGAAAGTGCGGATGGTGACTGTTGTATTCACTCCCGATGTAATTTCTGTGTTTCATCAACACTTCGAAGGTCCACAGATTACAGAATGATTCCAGATGTGCATCGGAAACTACCACTGGTCTTCCAGGGAACGATCAAAGCGTAGACTGTTTCAGACATTACACCCATGGAGGAAAGTGCGCATGGTGACTTTTGCATTCAATCCCAAAGCAATTTCTGTGTTCCTAAACAATCTGATAGTCCACAAATTACAGAATGCCTCCGGATGTGCATCGGAAGCTACTACTGGTCTTCCAGTAAACGATCAAAGCGTAAACTCTTTGAGTCATTACTGCCATGGGAGAAAGTGCCCATGGTGCCTGTCGTATTCAATCCCGATGCAACTTCTGTATTTCATCAAAAGTCTGATAGTCCACAGATTACAGAATGCCTCCAGATGTGCATATTAAACTACTACTGGTCTTCCTGGGAACGATCAAACCGTAGACTGTTTGAGACATTACTCCCATGGAGGAAACTGCGCATGGTGACTGTTGTATTCAATCCCGATGCAATTTCCGTGTTTCATCAACACTCTGATAGTCCACAGATTACAGATTGTCTCGAGATGTGCATCGGAAACTACTACTGGTCTTCCTGGGAACGATCAAAGCGTAGACTGTTTGAGACATTACTCCCATGGAGGAAAGTGCTCATGGTGACTGTTGTATTCAATCCCGATGCAATTTCTGTGTTTCATCAGCACTCTGATAGTCCACAGATTACAGAATGCCTCCAGATGTGCATCGGAAACTACTACTGGTCTTCAAGGGAACGATCAAAGCGTAGACTGTTAGAGACGTTACTCCCATAGAGGAAAGTGCGCATGGTGATTGCTGTATTCAATCCCGATGCAATTTCTGTGTTCCTAAACACTGTGATAGTCCACAGATTACAGAATGCCTCCAGATGTGCACCGGAAACTACTACTGGTCTTCCTGGGAACGATCAAAGGGTAAACTCTTAGAGTCATTACTCCCATGGGAGAATGTGCCCATGGAGACTGTTGTATTCAATCCCGATGCAATTTCTGTGCTTCATCAACAGTCTGATAGTCCACAGATTACAGAATGCCTCCAGATGTGCATCGGAAACTACTAGTGGTCATCCAGGGAACGATCAAATCGTAGCCTGTTTGAGAATTACTCCCATGGAGGAAAGTGCGGATGGTGACTGTTGTATTCACTCCCGATGTAATTTCTGTGTTTCATCAACACTTCGAAGGTCCACAGATTACAGAATGATTCCAGATGTGCATCGGAAACTACTACTGGTCTTCCAGGGAACGATCAAAGCGTAGACTGTTTCAGACATTACTCCCATGGAGGAAAGTGCGCATGGTGACTGTTGTATTCAATACCGAGGCAATTTCTCTGTTTCATCAACACTTTGAAGGTCCACAGATTACAGAATGCCTCCAGATGTGCATCGGAAACTACTACTGGTCTACCAGGGAACGATCAAAGCGTAGACTGTTTGAGAATTACTCCCATGGAGGAAAGTGCGCATGGTGACTTTTGTATTCAATCCCAAAGCAATTTCTGTGTTCCTAAACACTCTGATAGTCCACAGATTACAGAATGCCTCCGGATGTGCATCGGAAGCTACTACTGGTCTTCCAGTGAACGGTCATAGCGTAAACTCTTTGAGTTATTACTGCCATGGGAGAAAGTGCCCATGGTGCCTGTCGTATTCAATCCCGATGCAACTTCTGTATTTCATCAAAAGTCTGATAGTACACAGATTACAGAATGCCTCCAGATTTGCATATTAAATTACTACTGGTCTTCCTGGGAACGATCAAAGCGTAGACTGTTTGAGACATTACTCCCATGGAGGAAAGTGCGCATGGTGACTGTTGTAATCAATCCCGATGCAATTTCTGTGTTTCATCAGCACTCTGATAGTCCACAGATTACAGAATGCCTCCAGATGTGCATCGGAAACTACTACTGGTCTTCAAGGGAACGATCAAAGCGTAGACTGTTAGAGACGTTACTCCCATGGAGGAAAGTGCTCATGGTGACTGTTGTAATCAATCCCGATGCAATTTCTGTGTTTCATCAGCACTCTGATAGTCCACAGATTACAGAATGCCTCCAGATGTGCATCGGAAACTACTACTGGTCTTCAAGGGAACGATCAAAGCGTAGACTGTTAGAGACGTTACTCCCATAGAGGAAAGTGCGCATGGTGATTGCTGTATTCAATCCCGATGCAATTTCTGTGCTCCTAAACACTGTGATAGTCCACAGATTACAGAATGCCTCCAGATGTGCACCGGAAACTACTACTGGTCTTCCTGGGAACGATCAAAGGGTAAACTCTTAGAGTCATTACTCCCATGAGAGAATGTGCCCATGGAGACTGTTGTATTCACTCCCGATGCATTTTCTGTGTTTCATCAGCACTCTGATAGTCCACAGATTACAGAATGCATCCTGATGTGCACCTGAAACTACTACTGGTCTTCCTTGGAACGATCAAATCGTAGACTGTCTGAGACATTACTCCCATTGAGGAAAGTGCGCATGGTGCCTGTCGTATTCAATCCCGATGAAACTTCTGTATTTCATCAAAAGTCTGATAGTCCACAGATTACAGAATGCCTCCAGATGTGCATCGTAAACTACTACTGGTCTTCCAGGGAACGATCAAAGCGTAGACTGTTTCAGACATTACTCCCATGGAGGAAAGTGCGCATGGTGACTGTTGTATTCAATACCGAGGCAATTTCTCTGTTTCATCAACACTTTGAAAGTCCACAGATTACAGAATGCCTCCAGATGTGCATCGGAAACTACTACTGGTCTTCCAGGGAACGATCAAAGCGTAGACTGTTTGAGAATTACTCCCATGGAGGAACGTGCGCATGGTGACTTTTGTATTCAATCCCAAAGCAATTTCTGTGTTCCTAAACACTCTGATAGTCCACAGATTACAGAATGCCTCCGGATGTGCATCGGAAGCTACTACCGGTCTTCCAGTGAACGATCAAAGCGTAAACTCTTTGAGTCATTACTGCCATGGGAGAAAGTGCCCATGGTGCCTGTCGTATTCAATCCCGATGCAACTTCTGTATTTCATCAAAAGTCTGATAGTCCACAGATTACAGAATGCCTCCAGATGTGAATATTAAACTACTACTGGTCTTCCTGGGAACGATTAAACCGTAGACTGTTTGAGACATTACTCCCATGGAGGAAACTGCGCATGGTGACTGTTGTATTCAATCCCGATGCAATTTCCGTGTTTCATCAACACTCTGATAGTCCACAGATTACAGATTGTCTCCAGATATGCATCGGAAACTACTACTGGTCTTCCTGGGAACGATCAAAGCGTAGACTGTTTGAGACATTACTCCCATGGAGGAAAGTGCGCATGGTGACTGTCATATTCAGTCCCAATGCAATTTCTGTGTTTCATCTACACTCTAATAGTCCACAGATTACAGAATGCCTCCAGATGTGAATCGGAAACTACTACTGGTCTTCCAGGGAACGATCAAAGCATAGACTGTTAGAGACGTTACTCCCATAGAGGAAAGTGCGCATGGTGATTGCTGTATTCAATCCCGATGCAATTTCTGTGTTCCTAAACACTGTGATAGTCCACAGATTACAGAATGCCTCCAGATGTGCACCGGAAACTACTACTGGTCTTCCTGGGAACGATCAAAGGGTAAACTCTTTGAGTCATTACTCCCATGGGAGAATGTGCCCATGGAGACTGTTGTATTCGATCCCGATGCAATTTCTGTGTTTCATCAACAGTCTGATAGTCCACAGATTACAGAATGCCTCCAGATGTGCATCGGAAACTACTACTGGTCTTCCAGGGAACGATCAAATCGTAGCCTGTTTGAGAATTACTCCCATGGAGGAAAGTGCGGATGGTGACTGTTGTATTCACTCCCGATGTAATTTCTGTGTTTCATCAACACTTCGAAGGTCCACAGATAACAGAATGATTCCAGATGTGCATCGGAAACTACTACTGGTCTTCCAGGGAACGATCAAAGCGTAGACTGTTTGAGAATTACTCCCATGGAGGAAAGTGCGCATGGTGACTTTTGTATTCAATCCCAAAGCAATTTCTGTGTTCCTAAACACTCTGATAGTCCACAGATTACAGAATGCCTCCGGATGTGCATCGGAAGCTACTACTGGTCTTCCAGTGAACGATCAAAGCGTAAACTCTTTGAGTCATTACTGCCATGGGAGAAAGTGCCCATGGAGAATGTTGTATTCAATCCCGATGCATTTTCTGTGTTTCATCAACACTCTGATAGTCCACAGATTATAGAATGCCTCCAGATGTGCGTCGTAAACTACTACTAGTCTTCCAGGGAACGATCAAACCGTAGACTGTTTGAGACATTACTCCCATGGAGGAAACTGCGCATGGTGACTGTTGTATTCAATCCCGATGCAATTTCCGTGTTTCATCAACACTCTGATAGTCCACAGATTACAGATTGTCTCCAGATGTGCATCGGAAACTACTACTGGTCTTCCTGGGAACGATCAAAGCGTAGAATGTTTGATACATAACTCCCATGGAGGAAAGTGCGCATGGTGACTGTCGTATTCAGTCCCAATGCAATTTCTGTGTTTCATCAACACTCTGATAGTCCACAGATTACAGAATGCCTAAAGATGTGCATCGGAAACTACTACTGGTCTTCCAGGGAACGATCAAAGCGTAGACTGTTAGAGACATTACTCCCATGGAGGAAAGTGCGCATGGTGATTGCTGTATTCAATCCCGATTCAATTTCTGTGTTTCATCAACACTCTGATAGTCCACAGATTACAGAATGATTCCAGATGTGCATCGGAAACTACTACTGGTCTTCCTGGGAACGATCAAAGCGTAGAAAGTTTGATACATTACTCCCATGGAGGAAACTGCGCATGGTGACTGTTGTATTCAATCCCGATGCAATTTCTGAGTTTCATCAACAGTCTGATAGTCCACAGATTACAGAATGCCTCCAGATGTGCATCGGAAACTACTAATGGTCTTCCAGGGAACGATCAAAGCGTAAACTCTTTGAGTCATTACTCCAATGGGAGAAAGTGCCCATGGAGTCTATTGTATTCAATCCCGATGCATTTTCTGTGTTTCATCAACACTCTGATAGTCCACAGATTACAGAATGCCTCCAGATGTGCATCGGAAAGTACTACTGGTCTTCCTGGGAACGATCAAAGCGTAGACTCTTTGAGACATAACTCCCATGGAGGAAAGTGCGCACGGTGACTGTCATATTCAGTCCCAATGCAATTTCTGTGTTTCATCAACACTCTTATAGTCCACAGATTACAGAATGCCTCCAGATGTGCTTCGGAAACTACTACTGGTCTTCCTGGGAACGATCAAAGCATAAACTCTTTGAGTCATTACTCCCATGGGAGAAAGTGCCCTTGGAGACTGTTGTATTCAATCCCGATGCATTTTCTGTGTTTCATCAGCACTCTGATAGTCCACAGATTACAGAATGCATCCTGATGTGCACCTGAAACTACTACTGGTCTTCCTTGGAACGATCAAATCGTAGACTGTCTGAGACATTACTCCCATTGAGGAAAGTGCGCATGGTGCCTGTCGTATTCAATCCCGATGAAACTTCTGTATTTCATCAAAAGTCTGATAGTCCACAGATTACAGAATGCCTCCAGATGTGCATCGTAAACTACTACTGGTCTTCCAGGGAACGATCAAACCGTAGACAGTTAGAGACATTACTCCCATAGAGGAAAGTGCGCATGGTGATTGCTGTATTCAATCCCGATGCAATTTCTGTGTTTCATCAACACTCTGATAGTCCACAGATTACGGAATGCCTCCAGATGTGCACCGAATCTACTACTGGTCTTCCTGGGAACGATCAAAGCGTAAACACTTTGAGTCATTACTCCAATGGGAGAAAGTGCCCATGGAGACTGTTGTATTCAATCCCGATGCATTTTCTGTGTTTCATCAGCACTCTGATAGTCCACAGACTACAGAATGCCTAAAGATGTGCACCGGAAACTACTACTGGTCTTCCTGGGAACGATCAAAGCGTAGACTGTCTGAGACATTACTCCCATTGAGGAAAGTGCGCTTGGTGCCTGTCGTATTCAATCCCGATGCAACTCCTGTATTTCATCAAAAGTCTGATAGTCCACAGATTACAGAATGCCTCCAGATGTGCATCGTAAACTGCTACTGGTCTCCCAGGGAACGATCAAACCGTAGACTGTTTGAGACATTACTCCCATGGAGGAAACTGCGCATGGTGACTGTTGTATTAAATCCCGATGCAATTTCTGAGTTTCATCAACAGTCTGATAGTCCACAGATTACAGAATGCCTCCAGATGTGCATCGGAAACTACTAATCGTCTTCCAGGGAACGATCAAAGCGTAAACACTTTGAGTCATTACTCCCATGGGAGAAAGTGCCCATGGAGTCTATTGTATTCAATCCCGATGCATTTTCTGTGTTTCATCAACACTCTGATAGTCCACAGATTACAGAATGCCTCCAGATGTGCAGCGGAAACTACTACTGGTCTTCCTGTGAACGATCAAAGCGTAGACTGTCTGAGACATTACTCCCATTGAGGAAAGTGCGCTTGGTGCCTGTCGTTTTCAATCCCGATGCAATTTCTGTATTTCATCAAAAGTCTGATAGTCCACAGATTACAGAATGCCTCCAGATGTGCATCGTAAACTACTACTGGTCTTCCAGGTAACGATCAAACCGTAGACTGTTTGAGACATTACTCCCATGGAGGAAACTGCGTATGGTGAGTGTTGTATTCAATCATGATGCAATTTCCGTGCTTCATCAACACTCTGATAGTCCACAGATTACAGATTGTCTCCGGATGTGCATCGGAAAGTACTACTGGTCTTCCTGGGAACGATCAAAGCGTAGACTCTTTGAGACATTACTCCCATGGAGGAAAGTGCGCACGGTGACTGTCATATTCAGTCCCAATGCAATTTCTGTGTTTCATCAACACTCTTATAGTCCACAGATTACAGAATGCCTCCAGATGTGCTTCGGAAACTACTACTGGTCTTCCAGGGAACGATCAAAGCGTAGACTGTTTGAGACATTACTCCCATGGAGGAAAGTGCTCATGGTGACTGTTGTATTCAATCCCGATGCAATTTCTGTGTTTCATCAGCACTCTGATAGTCCACAGATTACAGAATGCCTCCAGATATGCATCGGAAACTACTACTGGTCTTCCAGGGAACGATCAAAGCGTAGACTGTTAGAGACATTACTCCCATAGAGGAAAGTGCGCATGGTGATTGCTGTATTCAATCCCGATGCAATTTCTGAGTTTCATCAACACTCTGATAGTCCACAGATTACAGAATGCCTCCAGATGTGCACCGGAAACTACTACTGGTCTTCCTGGGAACGATCAAAGCGTAAACTCTTTGAGTCATTACTCCCATGGGAGAAAGTGCCCTTGGAGACTGTTGTATTCAATCCCGATGCATTTTCTGTGTTTCATCAGCACTCTGATAGTCCACAGATTACAGAATGCATCCTGATGTGCACCTGAAACTACTACTGGTCTTCCTGGGAACGATCAAATCGTAGACTGTCTGAGACATTACTCCCATTGAGGAAAGTGCCCATGGTGCCTGTCGTATTCAATCCCGATGAAACTTCTGTATTTCATCAAAAGTCTGATAGTCCACAGATTACAGAATGCCTCCAGATGTGCATCGTAAACTACAATTGGTCTTCCAGGGAACGATCAAACCGTAGACAGTTAGAGACATTACTCCCATAGAGGAAAGTGCGCATGGTGATTGCTGTATTCAATCCCGATGCAATCCTGTGTTTCATCAACACTCTGATAGTCCACAGATTACGGAATGCCTCCAGATGTGCACCGAAATCTACTACTGGTCTTCCTGGGAACGATCAAAGCGTAAACACTTTGAGTCATTACTCCAGTGGGAGAAAGTGCCCATGGAGATTGTTGTATTCAATCCCGATGCATTTTCTGTGTTTCATCAGCACTCTGATAGTCCACAGATTACAGAATGCCTAAAGATGTGCACCGGAAACTACTACTGGTCTTACTGGGAACGATCAAAGCGTAGACTGTCTGAGACATTACTCCCATTGAGGAAAGTGCGCATGGCGCCTGTCGTATTCAATCCCGATGCAACTCCTGTATTTCATCAAAAGTCTGTTAGTCCACAGATTACAGAATGCCTCCAGATGTGCATCGTAAACTGCTACTGGTCTTCCAGGGAACGATCAAACCGTAGACTGTTTGAGACTTTACTCCCATTTAGGAAATTGCGCATGGTGACTGTTGTATTCAATCCCGATGCAATTTCCGTGTTTCATCAACACTCTGATAGTCCACAGATTACAGAATGCCTCTAGATGTTTATCGGAAACTACTACTGGTCTTCCAGGGAACGATCAAATCGTAGCCTGTTTGAGAATTACTCCCATGGAGGAAGGTGTGGATGGTGACTGTTGCATTCACTCCCGATGTAATTTCTGTGTTTCATCAACACTTCGAAGGTCCACAGATTACAGAATGATTCCAGATGTGCATCGAAAACTACTACTGGTCTTCCAGGGAACAATCAAAACGTAGACTGCTTCAGACAATACTCCCATGGAGGAAAGTGCGCATGGTGACTGTTGTATTCAATACCGAGGCAATTTCTGTGTTTCATCATCACTTTGAAGGTCCACAGATTACAGAATGCCTCCAGATGTGCATCGGAAACTTCTACTGGTCTTCCTGGGAACGATCACAGCGTAGACTGTTTGAGAATTACTCCCATGGAGGAAAGTGCGCATGGTGACTGTTGTATTCAATCCCAAAGCAATTTATGTGTTCCTAAACACTCTGATAGTCCACAGATTACAGAATGCCTCCAGGTGTGCATCGGAAACTACTACTGGTCTTCCAGCGAATAATCAAAGCGTAGAATGTTAGAGACATTACTCCCATGGAGGAAAGTGCGTATGGTGACTGTTGTATTCAAACCCGATGCAATTTCAGTGTTTCATCAACACTCTGATTGTACACAAATTACAGAATGCCTGCAGATGTGCATCGGAAACTACTACTGGTCTTCCTGGGAATGATCAAAGCGTAGACTGTTTCAGGCATTACTCCCATGGAGGAAAGTGCGTATGGTGAATGTTGTATTCACCCCGATGCAATTTCTGTGATTCATCAACAGTCTGATAGTCCACAGAATACAGAATGCCTCCAGATGTGCATCGGAAACTACTACTTTTCTTCCAGGGACGATCAAAGTGAAGACTGTTTGAGACATTACTCCCATGGAGGAAAGTGCGCATGGTGACTGTTGCATTCAATCCCGATGGAATTTCTGTGTTTCATCGACACTCTGATAGTCCACAGATTACAGATTGTCTCCAGATGTGCGTCGGAAACTACTACTGGTCTTCCAGGGACCGATCAAAACGTAGCCTGCTTGAGAATTACTCCCATGGAGGAAAGTGCAGATGGTGACTGTTGTATTCAATCCTGATACAATTTCTGTGTTTCGTTACCTCTCTGATAGTCCACAGATTACAGAATGCCTCCAGATGTGCATCGGAAACTACTACTGGTCTTCCAGGGAACGATCAAAAAGTAGACTGTTTGAGAATTACTCCCATGGAGGAAAGTGCGCATGGTGACTGTTGTATTCAATCCCGATGCAATTTCTGTGTTTCATCAGCACTGTGATACTCCACAGATAACAGAATACCTCCAGATATGCATCGGAAGTTACTACTGGTCTTCCAGGGAACGATCAGAGAGTAAACTCTTTGAGACATTACTCCCATGGAGGAAAGTGCGCATGGTGACTCTTGTATTCAATCCCGATGCAATTTCTGTGTTTCATCAATACTCTGATAGTCCACAGGTTACAGAATGCCTCCAGATGTGCGTCGGAAGCTACTACTGATCTTCCTGGGAACGATCAAAACGTAGACTGTTTGAGAATTACTTCCATGGAGGAAAGAGCGCATGGTAACTGTTGTATTCAATCCCGATGCAATTTCTGTGTTTCATCTACACTCTGATAGTCCACAGATTACTGAATGCCTCCAGACGTGCATCGGAAACTACTCCAGGTCTTCCAGGGAACGATCAAAGCGTGAACTGTTTGAGACATTACTTCCATGGAGGAAAGTACGCATGGTGACTGTTGTATCCAATCCCGAATCACTTTCTGTGTTTCATCAACACTCTGATAGTCCACAGATTACATAATGCCTCCAGATGTGCATCATAGACTAGTACTGGTCTTCCTGGGAACGATCAAAGCGTAGACTGTTTGAGAAATGACTCGCATGGAGGAAAGTGCGCATGGTGACTGTTGCATTCAATCCCGATGCAATATCTGTGTTTCATCAACACTCTGATAGTCCACAGATTACAGAATGATTCCAGATGTGCATCGGAAACTACTACTGGTCTTCCAGGGAACGATCAAAGCGTAGACTGGTTGAGACACTACTCCCATGGAGGAAAGTGCGCATGGTGACTGTTGTATTCAATCCCGATGAATTTTCTGTGTTTCATCAACACTCTGATAGTCCACAGATTACAGAATGCCTCCAGATGTGCATCGGAAACTACTACTGGTCTTCCTGGGATCGACCAAAGCGTAGATTGTTTGAGACATTACTCCCATGAAGGAGAGTGCACATGGTGATTGTTGTATTCAATCCCGATGCAATTTCTGTGTTGCATCATAACTCTGATATTCCACTGTTTACAGAATGCCTCCAGATGTGCATAGGGAACTACTGATAGTCTTCCAGGGAACGATCAAAGCATAGATTCTCGGACACATTACTCCCATGGAGGAAAGTGCGCATGGTGACCGTTGTATTCAATCCCGATGCAATTTCTGTGTTTCATCAACACTCTGATTGTCCACAGATTACAGAATGCCTCCAGATGAGCAGCGGAAACTGCTACTGGCCTTCCAGGGAACGATCAAAGCGTAGACTGGTTGAGACACTACTCCCATGGAGGAAAGTGCGCATGGTGAATGTTGTATTCAATCCCGATGCAATTACTGTGTTTCATCAACACTCAGATAGTCCACAGATTACAGAATGCCTCCAGATGTGCATCGGAAACTACTACTGGTCTTCCAGGGACCGATCAAATCGTAGACTGTTAGAGACATTTCTCCCATGAAGGGAAGTGCGCATGGTGACTGTTGTATTCAATCCCGATGTAATTTCTGTGTTTCATCAATACTCTGATAGTCCACAGATTACAGAATGCCTCCAGATGTGCATCGGAAACTACTACTGGTCTTCCAGGGAACGATCAAAGCGTAGACTGGTTGAGACACTACTCCCATGGAGGAAAGTGCGCATGGTGACTGTTGTATTCAATCCCGATGCATTTTCTGTGTTTCATCAACACTCTGCTAGTCCACGGATTAGAGAATGCCTCCAGATGTACATCGGAAACTACTACTGGTCTTCCTGGGATCGATCAAAGCGTAGATTGTTTGAGACATTACTCCCATGAGGGAAAGTGCACATGGTGATTGTTGTATTCAGTCCCGATGCAATTACTGTGTTTCATCAACAGTCTGATAGTCCACAGGTTACAGAATGCCTCCAGATGTGCAACGGAAACTACTACTGGTCTTCCAGGGAACGATCATAGCGTAGACTGTTTCAGACATTACTCCCATGGAGGCAAGTGCGCATGGTGACTGTTGTATTCATTCCCGATGCATTTTCTGTGTTTCATCAACACTCTGATAGTCCACAGATTACAGAATGCCTCCAGATGTGCATCGGAAACTACTACTGGTCTTCCTGGGATCGATCAAAGCGTAGACTGTTTCAGATATTACTCCCACTCAGGAAAGTGCGCATGGTGACTGTTGTATTCAGTCCCGATGTAAGTTCTGTGTTTCATCAATACTCTGATAGTCCACAGATTACACGATGCCTCCAGATGTGCATCGGAAACTACCACTGGTCTTCCAGGGAACGATCAAATCGTAGATTGTTTGAGACATTACTCCAATGGAGGAAAGTGCGCATGGTGACTGTTGTATTCAATCCCGATGCAATTTCTGTGTATCATCATCACTCTGATAGTCCACAGATTACTGATTGCCTCCAGATGTGCATCGGAAACTACTACTCGTCTTTTGGGAACGATCAAAGCGTAGACAGTTTGAGACATTACTCCCATGGAGGAAAGTGCGGATGGTTACTGTTGTATTCAATCCCGATGCAATTTCTGTGTTTCATCAACAGTCTGATAGTCCACAGGTTACAGAATGCCTCCAGATGTGCAACGGAAACTACTACTGGTCTTCCAGGGAACGATCAAAGCGTAGACTGTTTGAGACATTACTCCCATGGAGAAAAGTGGGCATGGTGACTGTTGTATTCAATTCCGGTGCAATTTCTGTGTTTTGTCAACAGTCTGATAATCCACAGATTGCAGAATGCCTCCAGATGTGCATCGGAAACTACTAGTGGACTTCTATTGGACGATCAAAGCGTAGACTCTTTGAGACATTACTCCCATGGAGAAAAGTGGGCATGGTGACTGTTGTATTCAATTCCGGTGCAATTTCTGTGTTTTGTCAACAGTCTGATAATCCACAGATTGCAGAATGCCTCCAGATGTGCATCGGAAGTTACTACTGGTCTTCCAGGGAACGATCAAAGAGTAAACTCTTTGAGACATTACTCCCATGGAGGAAAGTGCCCATGGAGACTTTTGTATTCAATCCCGATGCATTTTCTGTGTTTCATCAACACTCTGATAGTCCACAGGTTACAGAATGCCTCCAGATGTGCAACGGAAACTACTACTGGTTTTCCTGGGTACGATCACAGCGTTGACTGTTTAAGAAATTACTCCCATGGAGAAAAGTGCGCATGGTGACTGTTGTATTCAATTCCGATGCAATTTCTGTGTTTCATCAACATTCTGATAGTCCACAGATTACAGAATGCCTTCAGATGTGCATCGGAAAGTAATACTGGTCTTCCAGGGAACGATCAAAGCGTGTACCGTTTGAGACATTACTCCCATGGAGGAAAGTGCGTATGGTGACTATTGTATTCAATCCTTGTACAATTTCTGTGTTTCATCAACAATCTGATAGTCCACAGAATACAGATTGCCTCCATATGAGCATCGAAAACTACTACTGGTCTTTCTGGGAACGATCAAAGCGTAGACTGTTTGAGACATTACTCCCATGGAGTAAAGTGTGCATGGTGACTGTTATATTCAATCGCGATGCAATTTCTGTGTTTCATCAACACTCTGATTGTCCACAGATTACAGAATGCCTCCAGATGAGCAGCGGAAACTGCTACTGGCCTTCCAGGGAACGATCAAAGCGTAGACTGGTTGAGACACTACTCCCATGGAGGAAAGTGCGCATGGTGAATGTTGTATTCAATCCCGATGCAATTACTGTGTTTCATCAACACTCAGATAGTCCACAGATTACAGAATGCCTCCAGATGTGCATCGGAAACTACTACTGGTCTTCCAGGGACCGATCAAATCGTAGACTGTTAGAGACATTTCTCCCATGAAGGGAAGTGCGCATGGTGACTGTTGTATTCAATCCCGATGTAATTTCTGTGTTTCATCAATACTCTGATAGTCCACAGATTACAGAATGCCTCCAGATGTGCATCGGAAACTACTACTGGTCTTCCAGGGAACGATCAAAGCGTAGACTGGTTGAGACACTACTCCCATGGAGGAAAGTGCGCATGGTGACTGTTGTATTCAATCCCGACGCATTTTCTGTGTTTCATCAACACTCTGTTAGTCCACGGATTAGAGAATGCCTCCAGATGTACATCGGAAACTACTACTGGTCTTCCTGGGATCGATCAAAGCGTAGATTGTTTGAGACATTACTCCCATGAGGGAAAGTGCACATGGTGATTGTTGTATTCAGTCCCGATGCAATTACTGTGTTTCATCAACACTCTGATAGTCCACAGATTACAGAATGCCTCCAGATGTGCATCGGAAACTACTTCTGGACATCCTGGGAAGGATCAAAGCGTAGACTGTTTGAGACATTACTCCCATTCAGGAGAGTGCACATGGTGATTGTTATATTCAGTCCCGATGCAATTTCTGTGCTTCATCAACACTCTGATAGTCCACAGATTACAGAATGCCTCCAGATGTAAATCGGAAACTACTTCTGGTCTTCCTGGGAACGATCACAGCGTAGACTGTTTGTGACATTACTCCCATTCAGGAATGTGCGCATGATGACTGTTGTATTCAATCCCGATGCAATTTCTGTGTTTCATCAATACTCTGATAGTCCACAGATTACAAAATGCCTCCAGATGTGCACCTGAAACTACTACTGGTCTTCCTGGGAACGATCAAATCGTAGACTGTCTGAGACACTACTCCAATGGAGGAAAGTGCGCACGGTGAATGTTGTATTCAATCCCGATGCAATTTCTGTGTTTCATCAACACTCTGATAGTTCACAGATTACAGAATGCCTCCAGATGTGCATCGGAAACTACTAATAGTCTTGCAGGGAACGATCAAATCGTAGACTGTTAGAGACATTTCTCCCATGGAGGAAAGTGCGCATGGTGACTGTTGTATTCAATCCCGATGTAATATCTGTGTTTCATCAATACTCTGATAGTCCACAGATTACAGAATGCCTCCAGATGTACATCGGAAACTACCACTGGTCTTCCAGGGAACGATCAAATTGTAGACTGTTTGAGACATTACCCCCATGGAGGAAAGTGCAAATGGTGACTGTTGTATTCAATCCCAAAGCAATTTTGTGTTTCATCAACACTCTGATAGTCCACAGATTACAGATTGAATCCAGATGTGCATCGGTAACTACTACTGGTATTCCAGGGAACGATCAAAGCGTAGACTGTTTGAGACATTACTCCCATGGAGGAAAGTGCGGATGGTGACTGTTGTATTCAATCCCGATGCAATTTCTCTGTTTCATCAACACTTTGAAGGTCCACGGAGGACAGAATTCCTCCAGATGTGCATCGGAAACTACTAATGGTCTCCCAGGGAACGATCATAGCGTAGACTGTTTCAGACATTACTCCCATGGAGGCAAGTGCGCATGGTGACTGTTGTATTCATTCCCGATGCATTTTCTGTGTTTCATCAACACTCTGATAGTCCACAGATTACAGAATGCCTCCAGATGTGCATCGGAAACTACTACTGGTCTTCCTGGGATCGATCAAAGCGTAGATTGTTTGAGACATTACTCCCATGAAGGAAAGTGCACATGGTGATTGTTGTATTCAGTCCCGATGCAATTTCTGTGTTTCTTCAACACTCTGATAGTCCACAGATTACAGAATGCCTCCAGATTTGCATCGGAAACTACTTCTGGTGTTCCTGGGAACGATCAAAGCGTAGACTGTTTCAGATATTACTCCCACTCAGGAAAGTGCGCATGGTGACTGTTGTATTCAGTCCCGATGTAAGTTCTGTGTTTCATCAATACTCTGATAGTCCACAGATTACACGATGCCTCCAGATGTGCATCGGAAACTACCACTGGTCTTCCAGGGAACGATCAAATCGTAGATTGTTTGAGACATTACTCCCATGGAGGAAAGTGCGCATGGTGACTGTTGTATTCAATCCCGATGCAATTTCTGTGTATCATCATCACTCTGATAGTCCACAGATTACTGATTGCCTCCAGATGTGCATCGGAAACTACTACTCGTCTTTTGGGAACGATCAAAGCGTAGACAGTTCGAGACATTACTCCCATGGAGGAAAGTGCGGATGGTTACTGTTGTATTCAATCCCGATGCAATTTCTGTGTTTCATCAACAGTCTGATAGTCCACAGGTTACAGAATGCCTCCAGATGTGCAACGGAAACTACTACTGGTCTTCCAGAGAACGATCAAAGCGTAGACTGTTTGAGACATTACTCCCATGGAGAAAAGTGGGCATGGTGACTGTTGTATTCAATTCCGGTGCAATTTCTGTGTTTTGTCAACAGTCTGATAATCCACAGATTGCAGAATGCCTCCAGATGTGCATCGGAAACTACTAGTGGACTTCTATTGGACGATCAAAGCGTAGACTCTTTGAGACATTACTCCCATGGAGAAAAGTGGGCATGGTGACTGTTGTATTCAATTCCGGTGCAATTTCTGTGTTTTGTCAACAGTCTGATAATCCACAGATTGCAGAATGCCTCCAGATGTGCATCGGAAGTTACTACTGGTCTTCCAGGGAACGATCAAAGAGTAAACTCTTTGAGACATTACTCCCATGGAGGAAAGTGCCCATGGAGACTTTTGTATTCAATCCCGATGCATTTTCTGTGTTTCATCAACACTCTGATAGTCCACAGGTTACAGAATGCCTCCAGATGTGCAACGGAAACTACTACTGGTTTTCCTGGGTACGATCACAGCGTTGACTGTTTAAGAAATTACTCCCATGGAGAAAAGTGCGCATGGTGACTGTTGTATTCAATTCCGATGCAATTTCTGTGTTTCATCAACATTCTGATAGTCCACAGATTACAGAATGCCTTCAGATGTGCATCGGAAAGTAATACTGGTCTTCCAGGGAACGATCAAAGCGTGTACCGTTTGAGACATTACTCCCATGGAGGAAAGTGCGTATGGTGACTATTGTATTCAATCCTTGTACAATTTCTGTGTTTCATCAACAATCTGATAGTCCACAGAATACAGATTGCCTCCATATGAGCATCGAAAACTACTACTGGTCTTTCTGGGAACGATCAAAGCGTAGACTGTTTGAGACATTACTCCCATGGAGTAAAGTGTGCATGGTGACTGTTATATTCAATCGCGATGCAATTTCTGTGTTTCATCAACACTCCGATAGTCCACAGATTACTGATTGCCTCCAGATGTGCATCGGAAACTACTACACGTCTTTTGGGAACGATCAAAGCGTAGACTGTTTGAGAAATTACTCCCATGGAGAAAAGTGCGCATGGTGACTGTTGTATTCAATTCCGATGCAATTTCTGTGTTTTGTCAACAGTCTGACAATCCACAGATTGCAGAATGCCTCCAGACGTGCATCGGAAACTACTAGTGGACTTCTATTGGACGATCAAAGCGTAGACTCTTTGAGACATTACTCCCATGGAGGAAAGTGCGCATGGTGACTGTTGTTTTCAATCCTTATGCTATTTCTGTGTTTCATCAACAATCTGATAGTCCACAGAATACAGATTGCCTCCAGATGTGCATCGAAAACTACTACTTGTCTTCCTGGGAACGATAAAAGCGTAGACTGTTTGAGACATTACTCCCATGGAGGAAGTGCGGATGGTG
This sequence comes from Schistocerca gregaria, assembly GCF_023897955.1. Lineage (NCBI taxonomy): Eukaryota > Metazoa > Arthropoda > Insecta > Orthoptera > Acrididae > Schistocerca > Schistocerca gregaria. The sequence continues at coordinate 2,890,761 of NW_026061799.1, read as the reverse complement.
ATTGTTGTATTCAATCCCGATGCAATTTCTATGTTTCATCAACATTTTGATAGTTCACAGTTTACGGAATGCCTTCAGATGTGCATCGGAAACTACTACTGGTCTGCCAGGGAACGATCAAATCGTAGCCTGTTGAGAATTAGTCCCAAGGAGGAAAGTGCGGATGGTGACTGTTGTATTCACTCCCGATGCAATTTCTGTGTTACATCAACCCTTTGAAGATCCACAGATTACAGAATGCCTCCAGATGTGCATCGGAAACTACTACTGGTCTCCCAGGGATCGAACAAATCGTAGACTGTTTCAGACATTACTCCCATGGAGGAAAGTGCGTATGGTGACTGTTGTATTCAATACCGAGGCAATTTCTGTGTTTCATCAAAACTTTATAGGTCCACAGATTACAGAATGCCTCTTGATGTGCATCGGAAACTACTACTGGTCTTCCAGGGACCGATCAACGCGTAGACTGTTTGAGAATTACTCCCATGGAGGAAAGTGCGCATGGTGACTGTTGTGTTCAATCCCGATGCAATTTCTGTGTTTCATCAACACTCTGATACGCCCCAGATTGCAGAATGCCTCCAGATGTGCATCGGAAGTTACTACTGGTCTTCCAGGGAACGATCAAAGAGTAAACTCCTTGAGACATTAATCCCCTGGAGGAAAGTGCCCATGGAGACTGTTGTATTCAATCCCGATGCATTTTCTGTGTTTCATCAACACTCTGATAGTCCACAAGTTACAGAATGCCTCCAGATGTGCAACGGAAACTACTACTGGTCTTCCTGGGTACGATCACAACGTAGACTGTTTGAGACATTACTCCCATGGAGAAATGTGCGGATGGTTACTGTTGTATTCAATCACGATGCAATTTCTGTGTTTCATCAACAGTCTGATAGTCCACAGGTTACGGAATGCCTCCAGATGTGCAACGGATACTACTACTGGTCTTCCTGGGAACGATCACAGCGTGGACTGTTAGAGACATTACTCCTATGGAGAAAAGTGCGCATGGTGACTGTTGTATTCAATTCCGATGCAATTTCTGTGTTTCATCAACAGTCTGATAGTCCACAGATTACAGAATGCCTTCAGATGTGCATCGGAAACTACTACTGGTCTCCCAGGGAACGAACAAATCGTAGACAGTTTCAGACATTACTCCCATGGAGGAAAGTGCGGATGGTGACTGTTGTATTCAATCCCGATGCAATTTCTGTGTTTCATCAACAGTCTGATAGTCCACAGATTACAGAATGCCTTCAGATGTGCATCGGAAACTACTACTGGTCTTCAAGGGAACGATCAAATCGTAGCCTGCTTGAGAATTACTCACATGGAGGAAAGTGCGGATGGTGATTGTTGTATTCACTCCCGATGCAATATCTGTGTTACTTTAACACTTTGAAGGTCCACAGGTTACAGAATGCCTCCCGATGTGCATCGGAAACTACTACTGGTCTCCCAGGGAACGAACAAATCGTAGACTGTTTAAGACATTACTCCCATGGAGGAAAGTGCGCATAATGACTGTTGTATTCAATACCGAGACACTTTCTGTGTTTCATCAACACTCTGATAGTCCACAGGTTACAGAATGCCTCCAGATGTGCAACGGAAACTACTACTGGTTTTCCTGGGAATGATCACATCGTAGGCTGTTTGAGACATTACTCCCATGGAGAAAAGTGCGCATGGTGACTGTTGTATTCAATTCCGATGCAATTTCTGTGTTTCGTCAACAGTCTGATAGTCCACAGATTTCAGAATGCCTCCAGATGTGAATCGGAAACTACTACTGGTCTTCCAGGGAACGATCAAAGCGTAGACTGTTTGAGACATTACTCCCATGGAGAAAAGTGCGCATGGTGACTGTTGTATTCAATTCCGATGCAATTTCTGTGTTTTGTCAACAGTCTGATAATCCACAGATTACAGAATGCCTCCATGTGTGCAACGGAAACTACTACTGGACTTCTATTGAACGATCAGAGCGTAGACTGTTTGAGACATTACTCACATGGAGGAAAGTGCGCATGGTGACTGTTGTATTCAATCCCGATGCAATTCTAGTGTTTCATCAACACTCTGATAGTCCACAGATTACAGAATGCCTCCAGATGTGCATAGGAAACTACTACTGGTCTTCCAGGTAACGATCAAATAGTAGACTGTTTGAGACATTACTCCCATGGAGGAAAGTGCGGATGGTGATTGTTGTATTCATCACGATGCAATTTCTGTGTTTCATCAACACTTTGAAGGTCCACAGATATAGAATGACTCCAGATGTGCATCGTAAACTACTTCTGGTCTTCCAGGGAACGATCAAAGCGTAGACTGTTTCCGACATTACTCCCATGGAGGAAAGTGCGCATGGTGACAGTTGCATTCAATACCGATGCAATTTCTGTGTTTCATCGACACTTTGAAGGTCCACGGATTACAGAATGCCTCCAGATGTGCATCGGAAACTACTACTGGTCTTCCAGGGAACGATCAAATCGTAGCCTGCTTGAGGATTACTCCCAAGGAGGAAAGTGCGGATTGGACTGTTGTATTCACTCCCGATGCAATTTCTGTGTTACATCAACACTTTGAAGACCTACAGATTACAGAATGCCTCCAGATGTGCATCGGAAACTACTACTGGTCTCCCAGGGAACGAACAAATCGTAGACTGTTTCAGACATTACTCCCATGGAGGAAAGTGCGCATGGTGACTGTTGTATTCAATACCGAGGCACTTTCTGTGTTTCATCAACACTTTGAAGGTCCACAGATTACAGAATGTCTCCTGATGTGCATCGGAAACTACTACTGGTCTTCCAGGGACCGATCAAAGCGTAGACTGTTTGAGAATTACTCCCATGGAGGAAAGTGCGCATGGTGACTGTTGTGTTCAATCCCGATGCAATATCTGTGTTTCATCAACACTCTGATAAGCCACAGATTGCAGAATGCCTCCAGATGTGCATCGGAAGTTACTACTGGTCTTCCAGGGAACGATCAAAGAGTAAACTCTTTGAGACTTTACTCCCATGGAGGAAAGTGCCCATGGAGACTGTTGTATTCAATCCCGATGCATTTTCTGTGTTTCATCAACACTCTGATAGTCCACAGGTTACAGAATGCCTCCAGATGTGCAACGGAAACTACTACTCCTTTTCCTGGGTACGATCACAGCGTTGACTGTTTGAGACATTACTCGAATGGAGAAATGTGCGCATGGTGACTGTTGTATTCAATTCCAAATCAATTTCTGTGTTTCTTCAACAGTCTGATAGTCCACAGATCACAGAATGCCTAAAAATGTGAATCGGAAACTACTACTGGTCTTCCAGGGAACGATCAAATCGTAGACGTTTTAAGACATTACTCCCATGGAGGAAAGTGCGCATAGTAACTGTTGTATTCAATCCCGATGCAATTTCCGTGTTTCATCAACTCTCTGATACTCCACAGATTACAAAATGCCACCAGATGTGCATCGGAAACTACTACTGGTCTTCCAGGGAACGATCAAAGCGTAGAATGTTTGAGACATTACTCCCATGGAGTAAAGTGTGCATGGTGACTGTTATATTCAATCGCGATGCAATTTCTGTGTTTCATCAACAGTCTTATAGTCCACGGATTACAGAATGCCACCAGATGTGAATCGGAAACTACTACTGGTCTTCCAGGGAACGATCAAAGCGTAGACTGTTTGAGACATTACTCCCATGGAGAAAAGTGCGCATGGTGACTGTTGTATTCAATTCCGATGCAATTTCTGTGTTTTGTCAACAGTCTGATAATCCACAGATTACAGAATGCCTCCAGATGTGCATCGGAAACTACTACTGGACTTGTATTGGACGATCAAAGCGTAGACTGTTTGAGACATTACCCCCATGGAGGAAAGTGCGCATGGTGACTGTTGTTATCAATCCCTATGCAATTTCTGTGTTTCATCAACACTCTGATAGTCCACAGATTAGTGATTGCCTCCAGATGTGCATCGGAAACTACTACTCGTCTTCCTGGGAACGATCAAAGCGTAGACTGTTTCAGACATTACTGCCATGGAGGAAAGTGCGGATAGTGACTGTTGTATTCAATCCCGATGCAATTTCTGTGTTTCATCAACATTCTGATAGTCCACAGATTACAGATTGCCTCCAGATGTGCATCGGAAAGTAATACTGGTCTTCCAAGGAACGATCAAAGCGTGTACCGTTTGAGACATTACTCCCATGGAGGAAAGTGCGCATGGTGATTATTGTATTCAATCATTGTACAATTTCTGTGTTTCATCAACAATCTGATAGTCCACAGAATACAGATTGCCTCCAGATGTGCATCGAAAACAACTACTGGTCTTTCTGGGAACGATCAAAGCGTAGACTGTTTGAGACATTATTCCCATGGAGGAGAGTGCGGATGGTGACTGCTGTATTCAATCCCGATGCAATTTCTGTGTTTCATCAACAGTCTGATAGTCCACAGATTACAGAATGCCTTCCGATGTGCATCGGAAACTACTTCTGGTCTTCAAGGGAACGATCAAATGGTAGCCTGCTTGAGAATAACTCCCATGGAGGAAAGTGTGCATGGTGACTGTTGTATTCATTCCCGATGCAATTTCTGTGTTTCATCAACACTCTGATACGCCACAGATTGCAGAATGCCTCCAGATGTGCATCGGAAGTTACTACTGGTCTTCCAGGGAACGATCAAAGAGTAAACTCTTTAAGACATTACTCCCATGGAGGAAAGTGCCTATGGAGACAGTTGTATTCAATCCCGATGCATTTTCTGTGTTTCATGAACACTCTGATAGTCCACAGAATACGCAATGAATCCAGATGTGCATCGGTAACTACTACTGGTCTTCCAGGGAACGATCAATGCTTCGACTGTTTCAGACATTACTCCCATGGAGGAAAGTGCGCATGGTGACTGTTGTATTCAATCCCGATGCAAATTCTGTGTTTCATCAACACTCTGATATGCCACAGATTGCAGAATGCCTCCAGATGTGCATCGGAAGTTACTACTGGTCTTCCAGTGAACGATCAAAAAGTAAACTCTTTGAGACATTACTCCCATGGAGGAGAGTGCCTATGGAGACTGTTGTATTCAATCCCGATGCATTTTCTGTGTTTCACCAACACTCTGATAGTCCACAGGTTACAGAATGCCTCCAGATGTGCAACGGAAACTACTACTGGTCTTCCTGGGAACGATCACAGCGTAGACTGTTTGAGACATTACCCCCATGGAGAAAAGTGCGCATGGTGACTGTTGTATTCAATTCCGATGCAATTTCTGTGTTTTGTCAACAGTCTTATAGTCCACAGATTACAGAATGCCTCCAGATGTGGATCGGTAACTACTACTGGTCTTCCAGGGAACGATCAAAGCTTAGACTGTTTCAGACATTACTCCCATGGAGGAAAGTGCGCATGGTGACTGTTGTATTCAATTCCGATGCAATTTCTGTGTTTCATCGACACTTTGAAGGTCCACGGATTACAGAATGCCTCCAGGTGTGCATCGGAAATTACTACTGGTCTTCCAGGGAACGATCAAAGCGTAGACTGTTTGAAACATTGCTCCCATGGAGGAAAGTGCGCATGGTGACTGTTGTATTCAATCCCGATGCAATTACTGTGTTTCATCAATACTCTGATAGTCCACAGATTACAGAATGCCTCCAGATGTGCATCGGAAACTACCCCTGGTCTTCCAGGGAACGATCAAAGCGTAGACTGTTTGAGACATTACTCACATGGAGGAAAGTGCGCATGGTGACTGTTGTATTCAACCCCGATGCAATTTCTGTGTTTCATCAACACTCTGATAGTCCACAGATTACAGAATGCCTCCAGATGTGCAGCGGAAACTGCTACTAGTCTTCCAGGGAACGATCAAAGCGTAGACTTGTTTGAGACATTTCTCACGTGGAGGAAAGTGCTCATGGTGACTGTTGTATTCAATCCCGATGCAATTCTAGTGTTTCATCAACACTCTGATTGTCCACAGATTACAGAATGCCTCCAGATGTGGATCGGTAACTACTACTGGTGTTCAAGGGAACGATGAAAGCGTAGACTGTTTCAGACATTACTCCCATGGAGGAAAGTGCGCATGGTGACTGTTGTATTCAATTCCGATGCAATTTCTGTGTTTCATCGACACTTTGAAGGTCCACGGATTACAGAATGCCTCCAGGTGTTCATCGGAAACTACTACTGGTCTTCCAGGGAACGATCAATGCTTAGACTGTTTCAAACATTACTCCCATGGAGGAAAGTGCGTATGGTGACTGTTGTATTCAATCCCGATGCAAATTCTGTGTTTCATCAACACTCTGATATGCCACAGATTGCAGAATGCCTCCAGATGCGCATCGGAAGTTACTACTGGTCTTCCAGTGAACGATCAAAAAGTAAACTCTTTGAGACATTACTCCCATGGAGGACAGTGCCTATGGAGACTGTTGTATTCAATCCCGATGCATTTTCTGTGTTTCACCAACACTCTGATAATCCACAGGTTACAGAATGCCTCCAGATGTGCAACGGAAACTACTACTGGTCTTCCTGGGAACGACCACAGCGTAGACTGTTTGAGACATTACCCCCATGGAGAAAAGTGCGCATGGTGACTGTTGTATTCAATTCCGATGCAATTTCTGTGTTTTGTCAACAGCCTTATAGTCCACAGATTACAGAATGCCTCCAGATGTGAATCGGAAACTACTACTGGTCTTCCAGGGAACGATCAAAGCGTAGACTGTTTGAGACATTACTCCCATGGAGAAAAGTGCTCATGGTGACTGTTGTATTCAATTCCGATGCAATTTCGGTGTTTTGTCAACAGTCTGATAATCCACAGATTACAGAATGCCTCCTGAAGAGCATCTGAAACTACTACTGGACTTCTAGTGAACGATCAAAGCGTAGACTGTTTGAGACATTACTCACATGGAGGAAAGTGCGCATGGTGACTGTTGTATTCAATCCCGATGCAATTCTAGTGTTTCATCAAAACTCTGATAGTCCACAGATTACAGAATGCCTCCAGATGTGGATCGGTAACTACTACTGGTGTTCAAGGGAACGATGAAAGCGTAGACTGTTTGAGACATTACTCCCATGGAGGAAAGTGCGCAAGGTGAATGTTGTATTCAATCCCAATGCAATTTCTGTGTTTCATGAACACTCTCATAGTCCACAGATTACAGAATGAATCCAGATGTGCATCGGTAACTACTACTGGTCTTCCAGGGAACGATCAAAGCGTATATTGTTTGAGACATTACTGCCATGAAGGAAAGTGCACATGGTGTCTGTTGTATTCAATCACGATCCAATTTCTGTGTTTCATCAACACTCTGATAGTCCACAGATTACAGAATGCCTCCAGATGTGCAGCGGAAACTGCTACTAGTCTTCCAGGGAACGATCAAAGCGTAGACTGTTTGAGATATTACTCCCATTCAGGAAAGTGCGCATGGTGACTGTTGTATTCAATCCCGATGCAATTACTGTGTTTCATCAATACTCTGATAGTCCACAGATAACAGAATGCCTCCAGATGTGCATCGGAAACTACCACTGGTCTTCCAGGGAACGATCAAAGCGTAGACTGTTTGAGACATTACTCCCATGGAGGAAAGTGCGCATGGTGACTGTTGTATTCAACCCCGATGCAATTTCTGTGTTTCATCAACACTCTGATAGTCCACAGATTACAGAATGCCTCCAGATGTGCAGCGGAAACTGCTACTAGTCTTCCAGGGAACGATCAAAGCGTAGACTTGTTTGAGACATTTCTCACGTGGAGGAAAGTGCGCATGGTGACTGTTGTATTCAATCACGATGCAATTTCTGTGTTTCATCAATACTCTGATAGTCCACAGATTACAGAATGCCTCCAGATGTACATCGGAAACTACCACTGGTCTTCTAGGGAACGATCAAAGCGTAGACTGTTTGAGACATTACTCCCATGGAGGAAAGTGCACATGTTGACTGTTGTATTCAATCACGATGCAATTTCTGTGTTTCATCAACAGTCAGATAGTCCACAGATTAAAGATTGCCTCCAGATGTGCATCGGAAACTACTACTGGTCTTCCAGGAACGATCAAAGCGTAGACTGTTTCATACATTACTCCCATGGAGGAAAGTGCGGATGTTGACTGTTGTATTCAATCCCGATGCAATTTCTGTGTTTCATCAACACTCTGATAGTCCACAGATTACAGATTATCTCCAGATGTGCATCGGAAACTACTACTGGTCTTCCTGTCAACGATCAAAGCGTAGACTGTTTCAGACAATAACTCCCATGGAGGAAAGTGCGGATGGTGACTGTTGTATTCAATCCCGATGCAATTTCTGTGTTTCTTCAACACTTTTAAGGTCTACAGAGTACAGAATGACTCCTGATGTGCAACGGACACTACTACTGGTCTTCCAGGAAACGATCAAAGCGTAGACTGTTTCAGACATTACTGCCATGGAGGAAAGTGCGGATGGTGACTGTTGTATTCAATACCGATGCAATTCTAGTGTTTCATCAACACTCTGATAGTCCACAGAATACAGATTGCCTCCAGATGTGCATAGAAAACTATTACTGGTCTTTGTGGGAACGATCAAAGCGTAGACTGTTTGAGACATTACTCTCATGGAGGAAAGTGTGCATGGTGACTGTTATATTCAATCGCGATGCAATTTCTGTGTTTCATCAACGCTCTGATAGTCCACAGATTACAGATTGTCTCCAGATGTGCATCTGAAACTACTACTGGTCTTCCTGGGAACGATCAAAGCGTAGACTGTTTGAGAATTACTCCCATGGAGGAAATTGCGCATGGTGACTGTTGTATTCAATCCCGATGCAATTTCTGTGTTTCATCAACACTCTGATACGCCACAGATTGCAGAATGCCTCCAGATGTGCATCGGAAGTTACTACTGGTCTTCCAGGGAACGATCAAAGAGTAAACTCTTTGAGACATTACTCCCATGGAGGAAAGTGCCCATGGAGACTGTTGTATTCAATCCCGATGCATTTTCTGTGTTTCATCAACACTCTGATAGTCCACAGGTTACAGAATGCCTCCAGATGTGCATCGGAAACTACTACTGGTCTTTCTGGGAACGATCAAAGCGTAGACTGTTTGAGACATTACTCCCATGGAGGAAAGTGCGCATGGTGACTGTTGTATTCAATACCGAGGCAATTTCTGTGTTTCATCAACACTTTGAACGTCCACAGATTACAGAATGCCTCCAGATGTGCATCGGAAACTACTACTGGTCTTCCAGGGACCGATCAAATCGTAGACTGTTTGAGAATTACTCCCATGGAGGAAATTGCGCATGGTGACTGTTGTATTCAATCCCGATGCAATTTCTGTGTTTCATCAACACTCTGATACGCCACAGATTGCAGAATGCCTCCAGATGTGCATCGGAAGTTACTACTGGTCTTCCAGTGAACGATCAAAGAGTAAACTCTTTGAGACATTACTCCCATGGAGGAAAGTGCCCATGGAGACTGTTGTATTCAATCCCGATGCATTTTCTGTGTTTCATCAACACTCTGATAGTCCACAGGTTACAGAATGCCTCCAGATGTGCATCGGAAACTACTACTGGTCTTCCTGGGAACGATCACAGCGTAGACTGTTTGAGACATTACTCCCATGGAGAAAAGTGCGCATGGTGACTGTTGTATTCAATTCCGATGCAATTTCTGTGTATCGTCAACAGTCTTATAGTCCACAGATTACAGAATGCCTCCAGAAGTGAATCGGAAACTACTACTGGTCTTCCAGCGAACGATCAAAGCGTTGACTGTTTGAGACATTACTCCCATGGAGAAAAGTGCGCATGGTGACTGTTGTATTCAATTCCGATGCAATTTCTGTGTTTTGTCAACAGTCTGATAATCCACAGATTACAGAATGCCTCCAGATGTGCATCGGAAACTACTACTGGACTTCTAATGAACGATCAAAGCGTAGACTGTCTGAGACATTACTCCCATGGAGGAAAGTGCGCATGGTGACTGTTGTATTGAATCCCGATGCAATTCTAGTGTTTCATCAACACTCTGATAGTCCACAGATTAGAGAATGCCTCCAGATGTGCATAGGAAACTACTACTGGCCTTCCAGGGAACGATCTAATGGTAGACTGTTTGAGACATTACTCCCATGGAGGAAAGTGCGAATGGTGACTGTTGAATCAATCACAATGCAATTTCTGTGTTTCATCAACACTTTGAAGGTCCATAGATAAAGAATGGCTCCAGATGGGCATCGGAAACTACTTCTGGTCTTCCAGGGAACGATCAAAACGTAGACTGTTTCAGACATTACTCCCATGGAGGAAAGTGCGCATGGTGACTGTTGTATTCAATACCGATGCAATTTCTGTGTTTCATCGACACTTTGAAGGTCCACGGATTACAGAATGCCTCCAGATGTGCATCGGAAACTACTACTGGTCTTCCAGGGAACGATCAAAACGTAGACTGTTTGAAACATTGCTCCCATGGAGGAAAGTGCGCATGGTGACTGTGGTATTCAATCCCGATGCAATTTCTGTGTTTCATCAACACTCTGATAGTCCAAAGATTACAGAATGCCTCCAGATGTGCATCGGTAACTACTACTGGTGTTCAAGAGAACGATGAAAGCGTAGACTGTTTGAGACATTACTCCCATGGAGGAAAGTGCGCATGGTGACTGTTGTATTCAATCCCAATGCAATTTCTGTGTTTCATGAACACTCTGATAGTCCACAGATTACAGATTGAATCCAGATGTGCATTGGTAACTACTATTGGTCTTCCAGGGTACGATCAAAGCGTAGACTGTTTGAGACATTACTCCCATCGAGGAAAGTGCGGATGGTTTCTGTTGTATTCAATCCCGATGCAATATCTGTGTTTCATCAACACTTTCAAGGTCCACGGAGTACAGAATACCTCCAGATGTGCAACGGAAACTACTACGGGTCTTCCAGGGAACGGTCATAGTGTAGAATGTTTGAGACATTACTCCCATGGAGGAAAGTGCGCATGGTGACTGTTGTATTCATTCCTGATGCATTATCTGTGTTTCATCAACACTCTGATAGTCCACAGAATACTGAATGCCTCCAGATGTGCATCGGAAACTACTACTGGTCTTCCTGGGATCGATCAAAGCGTAGATTGTTTGATACATTACTCCCATGAATTAAAGTGCACATGGTGAATGTTGTAATCAATCCCGATGCAATTTCTGTGTTTCATGAACACTCTGAAAGTCCACAATTTACAGAATGCTTCCAGATGTGCATCGGAAACTACTTCTGAGCTTCCTGGGATCGATCAAAGCGTAGACTGTTTGAGACATTACTCCCATGGAGGAAAGTGCGAATGGTGACTGTTGTATTCAATCCCGAAGCAATTTCTGTGTTTCATCAATACTCTGATAGTCCACAGGTTACAGAATGCCTCCAGATGTGCATCGGAAACTACCACTGGTCTTCCAGGGAACGATCAAAGCGTAGACTGTTTGAGACATTACTCCCATGGAGGAAAGTGCGCATGGTGACTGTTGTATTCAACCGCGATGCAATTTCTGTGTTTCATCAACACTCTGATAGTCCACAGATTACAGAATGCCTCCAGATGTGCTGCGGAAACTGCTACTGGCCTTCCAGGGAACGATCAAAGCGTAGACTTGTTTGAGACATTTCTCATGTTTAGGAAAGTGCGCATGGTGACTTTTGTATTCAATACCGATGCAATATCTGTGTTTCATCAACACTTTGAAGGTCCACAGAGTACAGAATGCCTCCAGATGTGCAACGGAAGCTACTACTGGTCTTCCAGGGAACGTTCAAAGAATAGACTGTTTCATACATTACTCCCATGGAGGAAAGTGCGGATGTTGACTGTTGTATTCAATCCCGATGCAATTTCTGTGTTTCATCAACACTCTGATAGTCCACAGATTACAGATTATCTCCAGATGTGCATCGGAAACTACTACTGGTCTTCCTGTCAACGATCAAAGCGTAGACTGTTTCAGACAATAACTCCCATGGAGGAAAGTGCGGATGGTGACTGTTGTATTCAATCCCGATGCAATTTCTGTGTTTCTTCAACGCTTTTAAGGTCTACAGAGTACAGAATGAATCCTGATGTGCAACGGACACTACTACTGGTCTTCCAGGAAACGATCAAAGCGTAGACTGTTTCAGACATTACTGCCATGTAGGAAAGTGCGGATGGTGACTGTTGTATTCAATCCCGATGCAATTTCTGTGTTTCATCAACATTCTGATAGTCCACAGATTACAGAATGCCTCCAGATGTGCAAGGGAAAGTAATACTGGTCTTCCAGGGAACGATCAATGCTTGTACCGTTTGAGACGTTACTCCCATGGAGGAAAGTGCGCATGGTGACTATTGTATTCAATCCTTATGCAATTTCTGTGTTTCATCAACACTCTGATAGTCCACAGATTACAGATTATCTCCAGATGTGCATCGGAAACTACTACTGGTCTTCCAGGCAACGATCAAAGCGTAAACACTTTGAGACATTACTCCTATGGAGGAAAGTGCGCATGGTGACTGTTGTATTCATTCCCCTATGCATTTTCTGTGTTTCATCAACACTCTGATAGTCCACAGATTACTGAATGCCTCCAGATGTTCATCGGTAACTACTACTGGTCTTCCTGGGAACGATCAAAGCGTAGACAGTTTGAGACATTACTCCCATGGAGGAAAGTGCGCATGGTGAGTGTTGTATTCATTCCCGATGCATTATCTGTGTTTCATCAATACTCTGATAGTCCACAGATTACAGAATGCCTCCAGATGTGCATCGGTAACTACCACTGGTCTTCCAGGGACAGATCAAAGCGTAGACTGTTTGAGACATTACTCCCATGGAGGAAAGTGCGCATGGTGACTGTTGTATTCAACCGTGATGCAATTTCTGTGTTTCATCAACACTCTGATAGTCCACAGATTACAGAATGCCTCCAGATGTGCAGCGGAAACTGCTACTGGCCTTCCAGGGAACGATCAAAGCGTAGACTTGTTTGAGACATTTCTCATGTGGAGGAAAGTGCGCATGGTGACTGTTGTATTCAATCCCGATGCAATTTCCGTGTTTCATCAATACTCTGATAGTCCACAGATTACAGAATGCCTCCAGATGTGCATCGGAAACTACTATTGGTCTTCAAGGGAACGATCAAATCGTAGCCTGCTTGAGAATTACTCCCATGGAGGAAAGTGCGGATGGTGATTGTTGTATTCACTCCCGATGCAATTTCTGTGTTACATCAACACTTTGAAGGTCCACAGAATACAGAATGCCTCCAGGAGTGCATCGGAAACTACTACTGGTCTCCCAGGGAACGAACAAATACTAGACTGTTTCAGACATTACTTCCATGGAGGAAAGTGCGCATGGTGACTGTTGTATTGAATCCCGATGCAATTCTAGTGTTTCATCAACACTCTGATAGTCCACAGATTACAGAATGCCTCCAGATGTGAATAGGAAACTACTACTGGTCTTAGAGGGAACGATCAAATGGTAGACTGTTAGAGACAGTACTCCCATGGAGGAAAGTACGGATGGTGATTGCTGTATTCATCACGATGCAATTTCTGTGTTTCATCAACACTTTGAAGGTCCACAGATAAAGAATGACTCCAGATGTGCATCGGAAACTACTTCTGGTCTTCCAGGGAACGATCAAAACGTAGACTGTTTCAGACTTTACTCCCATGGAGGAAAGTGCGCATGGTGACTGTTGTATTCAATCCCGATGCAATTTCTGTGTTTCATCAACACTCTGATAGTCCAAAGATTACAGAATGCCTCCAGATGTGCATCGGTAACTACTACTGTTGTTCAAGGGAACGATGAAAGCGTAGACTGTTTGAGACATTACTCCAATGGAGGAAAGTGCGCATGGTGACTGTTGAATTCAATCCCAATGCAATTTCTGTGTTTCATGAACACTCTGATAGTCCACAGATTACAGATTGAATCCAGATGTGCATCGGTAACTACTACTGGTCTTCCAGGGAACGATCAAAGCGTAGACTGTTTGAGACATTACTCCCATGGAGGAAAGTGCGCAAGGTGACTGTTGTATTCATTCCCGATGCATTATCTGTGTTTCATCAACACTCTGATAGTCCACAGATTACAGAATGCCTCCAGATGTGCATCGGAAACTACTATTGGTCTTCCTGGGATCGATCAAAGCGTAGATTGTTTGAAACATTACTCCCATGAAGGAAAGTGCACATGGTGAATGTTGTAATCAATCCCGATGCAATATCTGTGTTTCATCAACACTCTGAAAGTCCACAGATTACAGAATGCTTCCAGATGTGCATCGGAAACTACTTCTGAGCTTCTTGGGAACGATCAAAGCGTAGACTGTTTGAGACATTACTCCCATGGAGGAAAGTGCGAATGGTGACTGTTGTATTCAATCCCGATGCACTATCTGTGTTTCATCAATACTCTGATAGTCCACAGGTTACAGAATGCCTCCAGATGTGCAACGGAAACTACCACTGGTCTTCCAGGGAACGATCAAAGCGTAGACTGTTTGAGACATTACTCCCATGGAGGAAAGTGCGCATGGTGACTGTTGTATTCAACCGCGATGCAATTTCTGTGTTTCATCAACACTCTGATAGTCCACAGATTACAGAATGCCTCCAGATGTGCAGCGGAAACTGCTACTGGCCTTCCAGGGAACGATCAAAGCGTAGACTTGTTTGAGACATTTCTCATGTGGAGGAAATTGCGCATGGTGACTGTTGTATTCAATCCCGATGCAATATCTGTGTTTCATCAACACTTTGAAGGTCCACAGAGTACAGAATGCCTCCAGATGTGCAACGGAAACTACTACTGGTCTTCCAGGGAACGATCAAAGCGTAGACTGTTTCATACATTACTCCCATGGAGGAAAGTGCGGATGTTGACTGTTGTATTCAATCCCGATGCAATTTCTGTGTTTCATCAACACTCTGATAGTCCACAGATTACAGATTATCTCCAAATGTGCATCGGAAACTATTACTGGTCTTCCTGTCAACGATCAAAGCGTAGACTGTTTCAGACAATAACTCCCATGGAGGAAAGTGCGGATGGTGACTGTTGTATTCAATCCCGATGCAATTTCTGTGTTTCTTCAAAACTTTTAAGGTCTACAGAGTACAGAATGAATCCAGATGTGCATCGGAAACTACTACTGGTCTTCCAGGGAACGATCAAAGCGTAAACACTTTGAGACATTACTCCTATTGAGGAAAGTGCGCATGGTGATTGTTGTATTCATTCCCGATGCATTTTCTGTGTTTCATCAACACTCTGATAGTGCACAGATTACAGAATGCCTCCAGATGTGCATCGGTAACTACTACTGGTCTTCCTGGGAACGATCAAAGCTTAGACTGTTTGAGACATTACTCCCATGGAGGAAAGTGCGCATGGTGACTGTTGTATTCATTCCCGATGCATTATCTGTGTTTCATCAACACTCTGATAGTCCACAGATTACAGAATGCCTCCAGACGTGCAGCGGAAACTACTACTGGCCTTCCAGGGAACAATCAGAGCGTAGACTGGTTGAGACATTTCTCACGTGGAGGAAAGTGCGCATGGTGACTGTTGTATTCAATCCCGATACAATTTCTGTGTTTCATCAACACTCTGATAGTCCACAGATTACTGATTGCCTCCAGATGTGCATCGGAAACTACTACTCGTCTTCCTGGGAATGATCAAAGCGTAGACTGTTTGAGACATTACTCCCATGGAGGAAAGTGCGGATGGTGACTGTTGTATTCAATCCCGATGCAATTTCTGTGTTTCATCAACACTCTGATAGTCCACAGATTACAGAATGCCTCCAGATGTGCATCGGAAACTACCACTGGTCTTCCAGGGAACGATCAAAGCGTAGACTGTTTGAGACATTACTCCCATGGAGGAAAGTGCGCATGGTGACTGTTGTATTTAACCGCGATGCAATTTCTGTGTTTCATCAACACTCTGATAGTCCACAGATTACAGAATGCCTCCAGATGTGCATCGGAAACTACTGCTGGTCTTCCTGGTAACGATCAATGCGTAGACTGTTTGAGACATAACTCCCATGGAGGAAAGTGTGCATGGTGACAGTTATATTCAATCCCGATGCAATTTCTGTGTTTCATTAACACTCTGATAGTCCACAGATTACTGATTGCCTCCAGATGTGCAACGGAAACTACGACTGGTCTTCCTGGGAACGATCAATGCGTAGACTGTTTGAGACATTACTCCCATGGAGGAAAGTGCGGATGGTGACAGTTGTATTCAATCCCGATGCAATTTCTGTGTTTCATCAACACTCTGATAGTCCACAGATTACAGAATGCCTCCAGATGTGCATCGGAAACTACTACTGGTCTTCCAGGGAACGATCAAAACGTAAACACTTCGAGACATTACTTCTATGGAGGAAAGTGCGCATGGTGACTTTTGTATTCATTCCCGATGCATTTTCTGTGTTTCATCAACACTCTGATAGTCCACAGATTACAGAATGGCTCCAGATGTGCATCGGGAACTACTACTGGTCTTCCTGGGAACGATCAAAGCGTAGACTGTTTGAGACTTTACTCCCATGGAGGAAAGTGCGCATGGTGACTGTTGTATTCAATCCCGATGCAATTTCTGTGTTTCATCAACACTCTGATAGTCCAAAGATTACAGAATGCCTCCAGATGTGCATCGGTAACTACTACTGGTCTTCCAGGGAACGATCAAAGCGTAGACTGTTTGAGACATTACTCCCATGGAGGAAAGTGCGCAAGGTGACTGTTGTATTCATTCCCGATGCATTATCTGTGTTTCATCAACACTCTGATAGTCCACAGATTACAGAATGCCTCCAGATGTGCATCGGAAACTACTATTGGTCGTCCTGGGATCGATCAAAGCGTAGATTGTTTGAAACATTACTCCCATGAAGGAAAGTGCACATGGTGAATGTTGTAATCAATCCCGATGCAATATCTGTGTTTCATCAACACTCTGAAAGTCCACAGATTACAGAATGCTTCCAGATGTGCATCGGAAACTACTTCTGAGGTTCCTGGGAACGATCAAAGCGTAGACTGTTTGAGACATTACTCCCATGGAGGAAAGTGCGAATGGTGACTGTTGTATTCAATCCCGATGCACTATCTGTGTTTCATCAATACTCTGATAGTCCACAGGTTACAGAATGCCTCCAGATGTCCAACGGAAACTACCACTGGTCTTCCAGGGAACGATCAAAGCGTAGACTGTTTGAGACATTACTCCCATGGAGGAAAGTGCGCATGGTGACTGTTGTATTCAACCGCGATGCAATTTCTGTGTTTCATCAACACTCTGATAGTCCACAGATTACAGAATGCCTCCAGATGTGCAGCGGAAACTGCTACTGGCCTTCCAGGGAACGATCAAAGCGTAGACTTGTTTGAGACATTTCTCATGTGGAGGAAAGGGCGCATGGTGACTGTTGTATTCAATCCCGATGCAATATCTGTGTTTCATCAACACTTTGAAGGTCCACAGAGTACAGAATGCCTCCAGATGTGCAACGGAAACTACTACTGGTCTTCCAGGGAACGATCAAAGCGTAGACTGTTTCATACATTACTCCCATGGAGGAAAGTGCGGATGTTGACTGTTGAATTCAATCCCGATGCAATTTCTGTGTTTCATCAACACTCTGATAGTCCACAGATTACAGATTATCTCCAGATGTGCATCAGAAACTATTACTGGTCTTCCTGTCAACGATCAAAGCGTAGACTGTTTCAGACAATAACTCCCATGGAGGAAAGTGCGCATGGTGACTGTTGTATTCAACCCCGATGCAATTTCTGTGTTTCTTCAAAACTTTTAAGGTCTACAGAGTACAGAATGAATCCAGATGTGCAACGGACACTACTACTGGTCTTCCAGGAAACGATCAAAGCGTGTACCGTTTGAGACATTACTCCCATGGAGGAAAGTGCGCATGGTAACTATTGTATTCAATCCTTATGCAATTTCTGTGTTTCATGTACAATCTGATAATCCACAGAATACATATTTTCTCCAAATGTGCATCGAAAACTACTACTGGTCTTTCTGAGAACGATCAAAGCGTAGACTGTTTGAGACATTACTCCCATGGAGGAAAGTGCGCATGGTGACTGTTGTATTCAACCCCGATGCAATTTCTGTGTTTCATCAACACTCTGATAGTCCACAGATTCCAGAATGCCTCCATATGTGCAGCGGAAACTGCTACTGGCCTTCCAGGGAACAATGAAAGCGTAGACTGGTTGAGACATTTCTCACGTGGAGGAAAGTGCGCATGGTGACTGTTGTATTGAGTCCCGATGCAATTTCTGTGTTTCATCAGTACTCTGATAGTCCACAGATTAATGATTGCCTCCAGATGTGCATCGCAAACTACTACTCGTTTTCCTGGGAACGATCAAAGCGTAGACTGTTTGAGACATTACTCCCATGGTGGAAAGTGCGGATGGTTACTGTTGTATTCAATCCCGTTGCAATTTCTGTGTTTCATCAACACTCTGATAGTCCACAGATTACAGAATGCCTCCAGATGTGCATCGGAAACTACTACTGGTCTTCCAGGGAACGATCAAAGCGTAAACACTTTGAGACATTACTCCTATTGAGGAAAGTGCGCATGGTGATTGTTGTATTCATTCCCGATGCATTTTCTGTGTTTCATCAACACTCTGATAGTCCACAGATTACAGAATGCCTCCAGATGTGCATCGGTAACTACTACTGGTCTTCCTGGGAACGATCAAAGCTTAGACTGTTTGAGACATTACTCCCATGGAGGAAAGTGCGCATGGTGACTGTTGTATTCATTCCCGATGCATTATCTGTGTTTCATCAACACTCTGATAGTCCACAGATTACAGAATGCCTCCAGACGTGCAGCGGAAACTACTACTGGCCTTCCAGGGAACAATCAAAGCGTAGACTGGTTGAGACATTTCTCACGTGGAGGAAAGTGCGCATGGTGACTGTTGTATTCAATCCCGATACAATTTCTGTGTTTCATCAACACTCTGATAGTCCACAGATTACTGATTGCCTCCAGATGTGCATCGGAAACTACTACTCGTCTTCCTGGGAATGATCAAAGCGTAGACTGTTTGAGACATTACTCCCATGGAGGAAAGTGCGCATGGTGACTGTTGTATTTAACCGCGATGCAATTTCTGTGTTTCATCAACACTCTGATAGTCCACAGATTACAGAATGCCTCCAGATGTGCATCGGAAACTACTGCTGGTCTTCGTGGTAACGATCAATGCGTAGACTGTTTGAGACATAACTCCCATGGAGGAAAGTGTGCATGGTGACAGTTATATTCAATCCCGATGCAATTTCTGTGTTTCATCAACACTCTGATAGTCCACAGATTACTGATTGCCTCCAGATGTGCAACGGAAACTACTACTGGTCTTCCTGGGAACGATCAATGCGTAGACTGTTTGAGACATTACTCCCATGGAGGAAAGTGCGGATGGTGACAGTTGTATTCAATCCCGATGCAATTTCTGTGTTTCATCAACACTCTGATAGTCCACAGATTACAGAATGCCTCCAGATGTGCATCGGAAACTACTACTGGTCTTCCAGGGAACGATCAAAACGTAAACACTTCGAGAGATTACTTCTATGGAGGAAAGTGCGCATGGTGACTTTTGTATTCATTCCCGATGCATTTTCTGTGTTTCATCAACACTCTGATAGTCCACAGATTACAGAATGGCTCCAGATGTGCATCGGGAACTACTACTGGTCTTCCTGGGAACGATCAAAGCGTAGACTGTTTGAGACATTACTCCCATGGAGGAAAGTGCGCATGGTGACTGTTGTATTCAACCCCGATGCAATTTCTGTCTTTCATCAATACTCTGATAGTCCACAGATTACTGATTGCCTCCAGATGTGCATCGGAAACTACTACTCGTCTTCCTGGGAACGATCAAAGCGTAGACTTTTTGAGACATTACTCCCATGGAGGAAAGTGCGGATGGTTACTGTTGTATTCAATCCCGATGCAATTTCTGTGTTTCATCAACACTCTGATAGTCCACAGAATACAGAATGCCTCCAGATGTGCATCGGAAACTACTAGTGGTCTTCCAGGGAACGATCAAAGCGTAAACACTTTAAGACATTACTCCTATGGAGGAAAGTGCGCATGGTGACTGTTGTATTCATTCCCGATGCATTTTCTGTGTTTCATCAACACTCTGATAGTTCACAGATTACAGAATGCCTCCAGATGTGCATCGGTAACTACTACTGGTCTTCCTGGGAACGATCAAAGCGTAGACTATTTGAGACATTACTCCCATGGAGGAAAGTGCGCATGGTGACTGTTGTATTCATTCCCGATGAATTATCTGTGTTTCATCAACACTCTGATAGTCCACAGATTACAGAATGCCTCCAGATGTGCATCGGAAACTACTACTGGTCTTCCTGGGATCGATCAAAGCGTAGATTGTTTGAGACATTACTCCCATGAAGGAAAGTGCACATGGTGACTGTTGTATTCAATCCCGATGCAATTTCTGTGTTTCATCAACACTCTGATAGTCCACAGATTACAGAATGCTTCCAGATGTGCATCGGAAACTACTTCTGAGCTCCCTGGGAACGATCAGAGCGTAGACTGTTTGAGACATTACTCCCATTCAGGAAAGTGCGCATGGTGACTGTTGTATTCAATCCCGATGCAATTTCAGTGTTTCATCAATAATCTGATAGTCCACAGATTACAGAATGGATCCAGATGTGCATCGGAAACTACCACTGGTCTTCCAGGGAACG
Source organism: Schistocerca gregaria (assembly GCF_023897955.1). Classification (NCBI taxonomy): domain Eukaryota; kingdom Metazoa; phylum Arthropoda; class Insecta; order Orthoptera; family Acrididae; genus Schistocerca; species Schistocerca gregaria. The sequence continues at coordinate 2,869,790 of NW_026061799.1, read as the reverse complement.
ATCAAAGCGTAGACTGTTTGAGACATTACTCCCATGGAGGAAAGTGCGCATGGTGACTGTTGTATTTAACCGCGATGCAATTTCTGTGTTTCATCAACACTCTGATAGTCCACAGATTACAGAATGCCTCCAGATGTGCAGCGGAAACTGCTACTGGCCTTCCAGGGAACGATCAAAGCGTAGACTTGTTTGAGACATTTCTCATGTGGAGGAAAGTGCGCATGGTGACTGTTGTATTCAATCCCGATGCAATTTCTGTGTTTCATCAATACTCTGATAGTCCACAGATTACAGAATGCCTCCAGATGTACATCGGAAACTACCACTGGTCTTCCAGGGAACGATCAAAGCGTAGACTGTTTGAGACATTATTCCCATGGAGGAAAGTGCACATGGTGACTGTTGTATTCAATCACGATGCAATTTCTGTGTTTCATCAACAGTCAGATAGTCCACAGATTACAGATTGCCTCCAGATGTGCATCGGAAACTACTACTGGTCATCCAGGAACGATCAAAGCGTAGACTGTTTCAGACATTACTCCCACGGAGGAAAGTGCGGATGATGACTGTTGTATTCACTCCCGATGCAATATCTGTGTTTCATCAACACTTTGAAGGTCCACATAGTACAGAATGCCTCCAGATGTGCAACGGAATCTACTACTGGTCTTCCAGGGAACGATCAAAGCGTAGACTGTTTCATACATTACTCCCATGAAGGAAAGTGCGGATGTTGACGTTGACTGTTGTATTCAATTTCGATGCAATTTCTGTGTTTCATCAACATTCTGATAGTCCACAGATTACAGAATGCCTCCAGACGAGCAAGGGAAAGTAATACTGGTCTTCCAGGGAACGATCAAAGCGTGTACCGTTTGAGACATTACTCCCATGGAGGAAAGTGATCATGGTGACTATTGTATTCAATCCTTATGCAATTTCTGTGTTTCATCTACAATCTGATAGTCCACAGAATACAGATAGGCTCCAGATGTGCATCGAAAACTACTACTCGTCTTCCTGGGAATGATCAAAGCGTAGACTGTTTGAGACATTACTCCCGTGGAGGAAAGTGCGGATGGTGACTGTTGTATTCAATCCCGATGCAATTTCTGTGGTTCATCAACACTCTGATAGTCCACAGATTACAGAATGCCTCCAGATGTGCATCGTAAACTACTACTGGTCTTCCAGGGAACGATCAAAGCGTAAACACTTTGAGACATTACTCCTATGGAGGAAAGTGGGCATGGTGACTGTTGTGTTCATTCCCAATGCATTTTCTGTGTTTCATCAGCACTCTGATAATCCACAGATTACAGAATGGCTCCAGATGTGCATCGTGAACTACTACTGGTCTTCCTGGGAACTATCAAAGCGTAGACTGTTTGAGACATTACTCCCATGGAGGAGAGTGCGCATGGTGACTCTTGTATTCAACCCCGATGTAATTTCTGTGTTTCATCAACACTCTGATAGTCCACAGATTCCAGAATGCCTCCAGATGTGCAGCGGAAACTGCTACTGGCCTTCCAGGGAACAATCAAAGCGTAGACTGGTTGAGACATTTCTCACGTGGAGGAAAGTGCGCATTGTGACTGTTGTATTCAATCCCGAGACAATTTCTGTGTTTCATCAATACTCTGATAGTCCACAGATTACTGATTGCCTCCTGATGTGCATCGGAAACTACTACTCGTCTTCCAGGGAACGATCAAAGCGTAAACACTTTGAGACATTACTCCTATGGAGGAAAGTGCGCATGGTGACTGTTGTATTCATTCCCGATGCATTTTCTGTGTTTCATCAACACTCTGATAGTCCAAAGATTACAGAATGCCTCCAGATGTGCATCGGTAACTATTACTGGTCTTCCTGGGAACGATCAAAGCGTAGACTGTTTGAGACATTACTCCCATGGAAGAAAGTGCGCATGGTGACTGTTGTATTCATTCCCGATGCATTATCTGTGTTCCATCAACACAATGATAGTCCACAGATTACAGAATGCCTCCAGATGTGCATCGGAAACTACTACTGGTCTTCCTGGGATCGATCAAAGTGTAGATTGTTTGAGACATTACTCCCATGAAGGAAAGTGCACATGGTGACTGTTGTATTCAATCCCGATGTAATTTCTGTGTTTCATCAACACTCTGATAGTCCACAGATTACAGATTGCCTCCAGATGTGCATCGGAACTACTTCTGAGCTTCCTGGGAACGATCAAAGCGTAGACTGTTTGAGACATTTCTCATGTGGAGGAAAGTGCGCATGGTGACTGTTGTATTCAATCACGATGCAATTTCTGTGTTTCATCAACAGTCAGATAGTCCACAGATTACAGATTGCCTCCAGATGTGCATCGGAAACTACTTCTGAGCTTCCTGGGAACGATCAAAGCGTAGACTGTTTCAGACTTTACTCCCATGGAGGAAAGTGCGGATGGTGACTGTTGTATTCACTCCCGATGCAATATCTGTGTTTCATCAACACTTTGAAGGTCCACAGAGTACAGAATGCCTCCAGATGTGCAACGGAAACTAGTACTGGTCTTCCATGGAACGATCAAAGCGTAGACTGTTTCATACATTTCTCCCATGGAGGAAAGTGCGCAGGGTGACTGTAGGAATTCAATCCCGATGCAATAACTGTGTTTCATCAATACTCTGATAGTCCACAGATTACTGATTGCCTCCAGATGTGCATCGGAAACTACTACTCGTCTTCCTGGGAACGATCAAAGCGTAGACTGTTTGAGACATTACTCCCATGGAGGAAAGTGCGGATGGTGACTGTTGTATTCAATCCCGATGCAATTTCTGTGTTTCATCAACACTCTGATAGTCCACAGATTACAGAATGCCTCCAGATGTGCATCGGAAACTACTACTGGTCTTCCATTGAACGATCAAAGCGTAAACACTTTGAGACATTACTCCTATGGAGGAAAGTGCGGATGGTGACTGTTTTATTCATTCCCGAAGCATTTTCTGTGTTTTATCAACTCTCTGATAGTCCACAGATTATAGAATGCCTCCAGATGTGCATCGGTAGCTACTACTGGTCTTCCTGGGAACGATCAAAGCGTAGACTGTTTGAGACATTACTCCCATGGAGGAAAGTGCGCATGGTGACTGTTGTATTCATTCCCGATGCATTATCTGTGTTTCATCAACACTCTGATAGTCCACAGATTACTGATTGCCTCCAGATGTGCATCGGAAACTACTTCTGAGCTTCCTGGGATCGATCAAAGCGTAGCCTGTTTGAGACATTATCCCATTCAGGAAAGTGCGCATGGTGACTGTTGTATTCAATCCCGATGCAATTTCAGTGTTTCATCAATACTCTGATAGTCCACAGATTACAGAATGCCTCCAGATGTGCATCGGAAACTACCACTGGTCTTCCAGGTAACGATCAAAGCGTAGACAGTTTGAGACATTACTCCCATGGAGGTAAGTGCGCATGGTGACTGTTGTATTCAACCCCGATGCAATTTCTGTGTTTCATCAACACTCTGATAGTCCACAGATTACAGAATGGCTCCAGATGTGCATCGGGAACTACTACTGGTCTTCCTGGGAACGATCAAAGAGTAGACTGTTTGAGACATTACTCCCATGGAGGAAAGTGCGGATGGTGACTGTTGTATTCAATCCCGATGCAATTTCTGTGTTTCATCAACACTCTGATAGTCCACAGATTACAGAATGCCTCCAGATGTGCATCGGAAACTACTACTGGTCTTCCAGGGAACGATCAAAGCGTAAACACTTTGAGACATTACTCCTATGGAGGAAAGTGCGCATGGTGACTGTTGTATTCATTCCCGATGCATTTTATGTGTTTCATCAACACTCTGATAGTCCACAGATTACAGAATGGCTCCAGATGTGCATCGGGAACTATTACTGGTCTTCCTGGGAACGATCAAAGCGTAGACTGTTTGAGACATTAATCCCATGGAGGAAAGTGCGCATGGTGGCTGTTGTATTCAACCCCGATGTAATTTCTGTGTTTCATCAACAGTCTGATAGTCCACAGATTCCAGAATGCCACCAGATGTGCAGCGGAATCTGCTACTGGCCTTCCAGGGAACAATCAAAGCGTAGACTGGTTGAGACATTTCTCACGTGGAGGGAAGTGCGCATGGTGACTGTTGTATTCAATCCCGATGCAATTTCTGTGTTTCGTCAATACTCTGATAGTCCACAGATTTCTGATTGCCTCCAGATGTGCATTGGAAACTACTACTCGTCTTACTGGGAACGATCAAAGCGTAGACTGTTTGAGACATTACTCCCATGGAGGAAAGTGCGGATGGTGACTGTTGTATTCAATCCCGATGCAATTTCTGTGTTTCATCAACACTCTGATAGTCCACAGATTACAGAGTGCCTCCAGATGTGCATCGGAAACTACTGCTGGTCTTCCAGGGAACGATCAAAGCGTAAACACTTTGAGACATTACTCCTATGGAGGAAAGTGCGCATGAAGACTGTTGTATTCATTCCCGATGCATTTTCTGTGTTTCATCAACACTCTGATAGTCCACAGATTACAGAATGCCTCCAGATGTGCATCGGTAACTACTACTGGTCTTCCTGGGATCGATCAAAGCGTAGACTGTTTGAGACATTACTCCCATGGAGGAAAGTGCGCATGGTGACTGTTGTATTCATTCCCGATGCATTATCTGTGTTTCATCAACACTCTGACAGTCCACAGATTACAGAGTGCCTCCAGATGTGCATCGGAAACTACCACTGGTCTTCCAGGGAACGATCGAAGCGTAGACTGTTTGAGACATTACTCCCATGGAGGAAAGTGCGAATGGTGACTGTTGTATTCAACCCTGATGCAATTTCTGTGTTTCATCAACACTCTGATAGTCCACAGATTACAGAATGCCTCCAGATGTGCAGCGGAAACTGCTACTGGCCTTCCAGGGAACGATCAAAGCGTAGACTTGTTTGAGACATTTCTCATGTGGAGGTAAGTGCGCATGGTGACTGTTGTATTGAATCCCGATGAAATTTCTGTGTATCATTAATACTCTGATAGTCCACAGATTACAGAATGCCTCCAGATGTACATCGGAAACTACCACTGGTCTTCCAGTGAACGATCAAAGCGTAGACTGTTTGGGACACTACTCCCATGGAGGAAAGTGCACATGGTGACTGTTGTATTCAATCACGATGCAATTTCTGTGTTTCATCAACAGTCAGATAGTCCACAGATTACAGATTGCCTCCAGATGTGCATCGGAAACTACTACTGGTCTTCCAGGAACGATCAAAGCGTAGACTGTTTCAGACATTACTCCCATGGAGGAAAGTGCGGATGGTGACAGTTGTATTCACTCCCGATGCAATATCTGTGTTTCATCAACACTTTGAAGGTCCACAGAGTACAGAATGCGTCCAGATGTGCAACGGAAACTAGTACTGGTCTTCCATGGAACGATCAAAGCGTAGACTGTTTGAGACATTACTCCCATTCAGGAAAGTGCGCATGGTGACTGTTGTATTCAATCCCGATGCAATTTCTGTGTTTCATCAATACTCTGATAGTCCACAGATTACAGAATGCCTCCAGATGTGCATCGGAAACTACCACTGGTTTTCCAGGGAACGATCAAAGCGTAGACAGTTTGAGACATTACTCCCATGGACGAAAGTGCGCATGGTGACTGTTGTATTCAACCCCGATGCAATTTCTGTGTTTCATCAACACTCTGATAGTCCACAGATTACAGAATGGCTCCAGATGTGCATCGGGAACTACTACTGGTCTTCCTGGGAACGATCAAAGAGTAGACTGTTTGAGACATTACTCCCATGGAGGAAAGTGCGGATGGTGACTGTTGTATTCAATCCCGATGCAATTTCTGTGTTTCATCAACACTTTGATAGTCCACAGATTACAGAATGCCTCCAGATGTGCATCGGAAACTGCTACTGGTCTTCCAGGGAACGATCAAAGCGTAAACACTTTGAGACATTACTCCTATGGAGGAAAGTGCGCATGGTGACTGTTGTATTCATTCCCGATGCATTTTATGTGTTTCATCAACACTCTGATAGTCCACAGATTACAGAATGGCTCCAGATGTGCATCGGGAACTATTACTGATCTTCCTGGGAACGATCAAAGCGTAGACTGTTTGAGACATTAATCCCATGGAGGAAAGTGCGCATGGTGGCTGTTGTATTCAACCCCGATGTAATTTCTGTGTTTCATCAACAGTCTGATAGTCCACAGATTCCAGAATGCCTCCAGATGTGCAGCGGAAACTGCTACTGGCCTTCCAGGGAGCAATCAAAGCGTAGACTGGTTGAGACATTTCTCACGTGGAGGGAAGTGCGCATGGTGACTGTTGTATTCAATCCCGATGCAATTTCTGTGTTTCGTCAATACTCTGATAGTCCACAGATTTCTGATTGCCTCCAGATGTGCATTGGAAACTACTACTCGTCTTATTGGGAACGATCAAAGCGTAGACTGTTTGAGACATTACTCCCATGGAGGAAAGTGCGGATGGTGACTGTTGTATTCAATCCCGATGCAATTTCTGTGTTTCATCAACACTCTGATAGTCCACAGATTACAGAGTGCCTCCAGATGTGCATCGGAAACTACTGCTGGTCTTCCAGGGAACGATCAAAGCGTAAACACTTTGAGACATTACTCCTATGGAGGAAAGTGCGCATGAAGACTGTTGTATTCATTCCCGATGCATTTTCTGTGTTTCATCAACACTCTGATAGTCCACAGATTACAGAATGCCTCCAGATGTGCATCGGTAACTACTACTGGTCTTCCTGGGATCGATCAAAGCGTAGACTGTTTGAGACATTACTCCCATGGAGGAAAGTGCGCATGGTGACTGTTGTATTCATTCCCGATGCATTATCTGTGTTTCATCGACACTCTGATAGTCCACAGATTACAGAATGCCTCCAGATGTGCATCGGAAACTACCACTGGTCTTCCAGGGAATGATCGAAGCGTAGACTGTTTGAGACATTACTCCCATGGAGGAAAGTGCGAATGGTGACTGTTGTATTCAACCCTGATGCAATTTCTGTGTTTCATCAACACTCTGAGAGTCCACAGATTACAGAATGCCTCCAGATGTGCAGCGGAAACTGCTACTGGCCTTCCAGGGAACGATCAAAGCGTAGACTTGTTTGAGACATTTCTCATGTGGAGGAAAGTGCGCATGGTGACTGTTGTATTGAATCCCGATGAAATTTCTGTGTATCATTAATACTCTGATAGTCCACAGATTACAGAATGCCTCCAGATGTACATCGGAAACTACCACTGGTCTTCCAGTGAACGATCAAAGCGTAGACTGTTTGGGACACTACTCCCATGGAGGAAAGTGCACATGGTGACTGTTGTATTCAATCACGATGCAATTTCTGTGTTTCATCAACAGTCAGATAGTCCACAGATTACAGATTGCCTCCAGATGTGCATCGGAAACTACTACTAGTCTTCCAGGAACGATCAAAGCGTAGACTGTTTCAGACATTACTCCCATGGAGGAAAGTGCGGATGGTGACAGTTGTATTCACTCCCGATGCAATATCTGTGTTTCATCAACACTTTGAAGGTCCACAGAGTACAGAATGCCTCCAGATGTGCAACGGAAACTAGTACTGGTCTTCCATGGAACGATCAAAGCGTAGACTGTTTCATACATTACTCCCATGGAGGAAAGGGCGGATGTTGACTGTTGTATTCAATACCGATGCAATTTCTGTGTTTCATCAACACTCTGATAGTGCACAGATTACAGATTATCTCCAGATGTGCATCGGAAACTACTACTGGTCTTCCAGGGAACGATCAAAGCGTAAACACTTTGAGACATTACTCCTATGGAGGAAAGTGCGCATGGTGACTGTTGTATTCATTCCCGATGCATTTTATGTGTTTCATCAACACTCTGATAGTCCACAGATTACAGAATGGCTCCAGATGTGCATCGGGAACTATTACTGGTCTTCCTGGGAACGATCAAAGCGTAGACTGTTTGAGACATTAATCCCATGGAGGAAAGTGCGCATGGTGGCTGTTGTATTCAACCCCGATGTAATTTCTGTGTTTCATCAACAGTCTGATAGTCCACAGATTCCAGAATGCCTCCAGATGTGCAGCGGAAACTGCTACTGGCCTTCCAGGGAACAATCAAAGCGTAGACTGGTTGAGACATTTCTCACGTGGAGGGAAGTGCGCATGGTGACTGTTGTATTCAATCCCGATGCAATTTCTGTGTTTCGTCAATACTCTGATAGTCCACAGATTTCTGATTGCCTCCTGATGTGCATTGGAAACTACTACTCGTCTTATTGGGAACGATCAAAGCGTAGACTGTTTGAGACATTACTCCCATGGAGGAAAGTGCGGATGGTGACTGTTGTATTCAATCCCGATGCAATTTCTGTGTTTCATCAACACTCTGATAGTCCACAGATTACAGAGTGCCTCCAGATGTGCATCGGAAACTACTGCTGGTCTTCCAGGGAACGATCAAAGCGTAAACACTTTGAGACATTACTCCTATGGAGGAAAGTGCGCATGAAGACTGTTGTATTCATTCCCGATGCATTTTCTGTGTTTCATCAACACTCTGATAGTCCACAGATTACAGAATGCCTCCAGATGTGCATCGGTAACTACTACTGGTCTTCCTGGGATCGATCAAAGCGTAGACTGTTTGAGACATTACTCCCATGGAGGAAAGTGCGCATGGTGACTGTTGTATTCATTCCCGATGCATTATCTGTGTTTCATCGACACTCTGATAGTCCACAGATTACAGAATGCCTCCAGATGTGCATCGGAAACTACCACTGGTCTTCCAGGGAACGATCGAAGCGTAGACTGTTTGAGACATTACTCCCATGGAGGAAAGTGCGAATGGTGACTGTTGTATTCAACCCTGATGCAATTTCTGTGTTTCATCAACACTCTGAGAGTCCACAGATTACAGAATGCCTCCAGATGTGCAGCGGAAACTGCTACTGGCCTTCCAGGGAACGATCAAAGCGTAGACTGTTTGAGACATTAATCCCATGGAGGAAAGTGCGCATGGTGGCTGTTGTATTCAACCCCGATGTAATTTCTGTGTTTCATCAACAGTCTGATAGTCCACAGATTCCAGAATGCCTCCAGATGTGCAGCGGAAACTGCTACTGGCCTTCCAGGGAACAATCAAAGCGTAGACTGGTTGAGACATTTCTCACGTGGAGGGAAGTGCGCATGGTGACTGTTGTATTCAATCCCGATGCAATTTCTGTGTTTCGTCAATACTCTGATAGTCCACAGATTTCTGATTGCCTCCTGATGTGCATTGGAAACTACTACTCGTCTTATTGGGAACGATCAAAGCGTAGACTGTTTGAGACATTACTCCCATGGAGGAAAGTGCGGATGGTGACTGTTGTATTCAATCCCGATGCAATTTCTGTGTTTCATCAACACTCTGATAGTCCACAGATTACAGAGTGCCTCCAGATGTGCATCGGAAACTACTGCTGGTCTTCCAGGGAACGATCAAAGCGTAAACACTTTGAGACATTACTCCTATGGAGGAAAGTGCGCATGAAGACTGTTGTATTCATTCCCGATGCATTTTCTGTGTTTCATCAACACTCTGATTGTCCACAGATTACAGAATGCCTCCAGATGTGCATCGGTAACTACTACTGGTCTTCCTGGGATCGATCAAAGCGTAGACTGTTTGAGACATTACTCCCATGGAGGAAAGTGCGCATGGTGACTGTTGTATTCATTCCCGATGCATTATCTGTGTTTCATCGACACTCTGATAGTCCACAGATTACAGAATGCCTCCAGATGTGCATCGGAAACTACCACTGGTCTTCCAGGGAACGATCGAAGCGTAGACTGTTTGAGACATTACTCCCATGGAGGAAAGTGCGAATGGTGACTGTTGTATTCAACCCTGATGCAATTTCTGTGTTTCATCAACACTCTGATAGTCCACAGATTACAGAATGCCTCCAGATGTGCAGCGGAAACTGCTACTGGCCTTCCAGGGAACGATCAAAGCGTAGACTTGTTTGAGACATTTCTCATGTGGAGGAAAGTGCGCATGGTGACTGTTGTATTGAATCCCGATGAAATTTCTGTGTATCATTAATACTCTGATAGTCCACAGATTACAGAATGCCTCCAGATGTACATCGGAAACTACCACTGGTCTTCCAGTGAACGATCAAAGCGTAGACTGTTTGGGACACTACTCCCATGGAGGAAAGTGCACATGGTGACTGTTGTATTCAATCACGATGCAATTTCTGTGTTTCATCAACAGTCAGATAGTCCACAGATTACAGATTGCCTCCAGATGTGCATCTGAAACTACTACTGGTCTTCCAGGAACGATCAAAGCGTAGACTGTTTCAGACATTACTCCCATGGAGGAAAGTGCGGATGGTGACAGTTGTATTCACTCCCGATGCAATATCTGTGTTTCATCAACACTTTGAAGGTCCACAGAGTACAGAATGCCTCCAGATGTGCAACGGAAACTAGTACTGGTCTTCCATGGAACGATCAAAGCGTAGACTGTTTCATACATTACTCCCATGGAGGAAAGGGCGGATGTTGACTGTTGTATTCAATACCGATGCAATTTCTGTGTTTCATCAACACTCTGATAGTGCACAGATTATAGATTATCTCCAGATGTGCATCAGAAACTACTACTGGTCTTCCTGTCAACGATCAAATCGTAGTCTGTTTCAGACAATAACTCCCATGGAGGAAAGTGCGGATGGTGACTGTTGTATTCAATCCCGATGCATTTTCTGTGTTTCTTCAACACCTTTAAGGTCTACAGAGTACAGAATGACTCCAGATGTGCAACGGACACTACTACTGGTCTTCCAGGAAACGATCAAAGCGTAGACTGTTTCAGACATTACTGCCATGGAGGAAAGTGCGGATGGTGACTGTTATATTCAATCCCGATGTAATTTCTGTGTTTCATCAACATTCTGATAGTCCACAGATTAATGAATGCCTCCAGATGTGCAAGGGAAAGTAATACTGGTCTTCCAGGGAATGATCAAAGCGTTTACCGTTTGAGACATTACTCCCATGGAGGAAAGTGCGCATGGTGACAATTGTATTCATCCTTATGCAATTTCTGTGTTTCATCAACAATCTGATAGTCCACAGAATACAGATTGCCTCCAGATGTGCATCGAAAACTACTACTGGTCTTTCTGGGAACGATCAAAGAGTAGACTGTTTGAGACATTACTCCCATGGAGGAAAGTGCGGATGGTGACTGTTGTATTCAATCCCGATGCAATTTCTGTGTTTCATCAACACTCTGATAGTCCACAGATTACAGAATGCCTCCAGATGTGCATCGGAAACTACTACTGGTCTTCCAGTTAACGATCAAAGCGTAAACACTTTGAGACATTACACCTATGGAGGAAAGTGCGCATGGTGACTGTTGTATTCATTCCCGATGCATTTTCTGTGTTTTAGTCCACAGATTACAGAATGGCTACAGATGTGCATCGGGAACTACTACTGGTCTTCCTGGGCACGATCAAAGCGTAGACTGTTTGAGACATTACTCCCATGGAGGAAAGTGCGCATGGTGAATGTTGTATTCAACCCCGATGCGATTTCTGTGTTTCATCAACACTCTGATAGTCCACAGACTCCAGAATGCCTCCAGATGTGCAGCGGACACTGCTACTGGCCTTCCAGGGAACAATCAAAGCGTAGACTTGTTGAGACATTTCTCCCATGGAGGAAAGTGCGGATGGTGACTGTTGTATTCACTCCCGATGCTATATCTGTGTTTCATCAACACCTTGAAGGTCCACAGAGTACAGATTACCTCCAGATGTGCAACGGAAACTACTACTGGTCTTCCAGGGAACGATCAAAGCGTAGACTGTTTCAACATTACTCCCATGGAGGAAAGTGCGGATGTTGACTGTTGTATTCAATACCGATGCAATTTCTGTGTTTCATCAACACTCTGATAGTCCACAGATTACAGAATGCCTCCAGATGTGCATCGGAAACTACTACTGGTCTTCCAGGGAACGATCAAAGCGTAAACACTTTGAGACATTACTCCTATGGAGGAAAGTGCGCATGGTGACTGTTGTATTCATTCCCGATGCATTTTATGTGTTTCATCAACACTCTGATAGTCCACAGATTACAGAATGGCTCCAGATGTGCATCGGGAACTATTACTGGTCTTCCTGGGAACGATCAAAGCGTAGACTGTTTGAGACATTAATCCCATGGAGGAAAGTGCGCATGGTGGCTGTTGTATTCAACCCCGATGTAATTTCTGTGTTTCATCAACAGTCTGATAGTCCACAGATTCCAGAATGCCTCCAGATGTGCAGCGGAAACTGCTACTGGCCTTCCAGGGAACAATCAAAGCGTAGACTGGTTGAGACATTTCTCACGTGGAGGGAAGTGCGCTTGGTGACTGTTGTATTCAATCCCGATGCAATTTCTGTGTTTCGTCAATACTCTGATAGTCCACAGATTTCTGATTGCCTCCAGATGTGCATTGGAAACTACTACTCGTCTTACTGGGAACGATCAAAGCGTAGACTGTTTGAGACATTACTCCCATGGAGGAAAGTGCGGATGGTGACTGTTGTATTCAATCCCGATGCAATTTCTGTGTTTCATCAACACTCTGATAGTCCACAGATTACAGAGTGCCTCCAGATGTGCATCGGAAACTACTGCTGGTCTTCCAGGGAACGATCAAAGCGTAAACACTTTGAGACATTACTCCTATGGAGGAAAGTGCGCATGAAGACTGTTGTATTCATTCCCGATGCATTTTCTGTGTTTCATCAACACTCTGATAGTCCACGGATTACAGAATGCCTCCAGATGTGCATCGGTAACTACTACTGGTCTTCCTGGGATCGATCAAAGCGTAGACTGTTTGAGACATTACTCCCATGGAGGAAAGTGCGCATGGTGACTGTTGTATTCATTCCCGATGCATTATCTGTGTTTCATCGACACTCTGATAGTCCACAGATTACAGAATGCCTCCAGATGTGCATCGGAAACTACCACTGGTCTTCCAGGGAACGATCGAAGCGTAGACTGTTTGAGACATTACTCCCATGGAGGAAAGTGCGAATGGTGACTGTTGTATTCAACCCTGATGCAATTTCTGTGTTTCATCAACACTCTGATAGTCCACAGATTACAGAATGCCTCCAGATGTGCAGCGGAAACTGCTACTGGCCTTCCAGGGAACGATCAAAGCGTAGACTTGTTTGAGACATTTCTCATGTGGAGGTAAGTGCGCATGGTGACTGTTGTATTGAATCCCGATGAAATTTCTGTGTATCATTAATACTCTGATAGTCCACAGATCACAGAATGCCTCCAGATGTACATCGGAAACTACCACTGGTCTTCCAGTGAACGATCAAAGCGTAGACTGTTTGGGACACTACTCCCATGGAGGAAAGTGCACATGGTGGCTGTTGTATTCAATCACGATGCAATTTCTGTGTTTCATCAACAGTCAGATAGTCCACAGATTCCAGAATGCCTCCAGATGTGCAGCGGAAACTGCTACTGGCCTTCCAGGGAACGATCAAAGCGTAGACTTGTTTGAGACATTTCTCATGTGGAGGTAAGTGCGCATGGTGACTGTTGTATTGAATCCCGATGAAATTTCTGTGTATCATTAATACTCTGATAGTCCACAGATCACAGAATGCCTCCAGATGTGCATCGGAAACTACTACTGGTCTTCCAGGAACGATCAAAGCGTAGACTGTTTCAGACATTACTCCCATGGAGGAAAGTGCGGATGGTGACAGTTGTATTCACTCCCGATGCAATATCTGTGTTTCATCAACACTTTGAAAGTCCACAGAGTACAGAATGCCTCCAGATGTGCAACGGAAACTAGTACTGGTCTTCCATGGAACGATCAAAGCGTAGACTGTTTGAGACATTACTCCCATTCAGGAAAGTGCGCATGGTGACTGTTGTATTCAATCCCGATGCAATTTCTGTGTTTCATCAATACTCTGATAGTCCACAGATTACAGAATGCCTCCAGATGTGCATCGGAAACTACCACTGGTCTTCCAGGGAACGATCAAAGCGTAGACAGTTTGAGACATTACTCCCATGGACGAAAGTGCGCATGGTGACTGTTGTATTCAACCCCGATGCAATTTCTGTGTTTCATCAACACTCTGATAGTCCACAGATTACAGAATGGCTCCAGATGTGCATCGGGAACTACTACTGGTCTTCCTGGGAACGATCAAAGAGTAGACTGTTTGAGACATTACTCCCATGGAGGAAAGTGCGGAAAGTGACTGTTGTATTCAATCCCGATGCAATTTCTGTGTTTCATCAACACTTTGATAGTCCACAGATTACAGAATGGCTCCAGATGTGGATCGGGAACTATTACTGGTCTTCCTGGGAACGATCAAAGCGTAGACTGTTTGAGACATTAATCCCATGGAGGAAAGTGCGCATGGTGGCTGTTGTATTCAACCCCGATGTAATTTCTGTGTTTCATCAACAGTCTGATAGTCCACAGATTCCAGAATGCCTCCAGATGTGCAGCGGAAACTGCTACTGGCCTTCCAGGGAACAATCAAAGCGTAGACTGGTTGAGACATTTCTCACGTGGAGGGAAGTGCGCATGGTGACTGTTGTATTCAATCCCGATGCAATTTCTGTGTTTCGTCAATACTCTGATAGTCCACAGATTTCTGATTGCCTCCAGATGTGCATTGGAAACTACTACTCGTCTTATTGGGAACGATCAAAGCGTAGACTGTTTGAGACATTACTCCCATGGAGGAAAGTGCGGATGGTGACTGTTGTATTCAATCCCGATGCAATTTCTGTGTTTCATCAACACTCTGATAGTCCACAGATTACAGAGTGCCTCCAGATGTGCATCGGAAACTACTGCTGGTCTTCCAGGGAACGATCAAAGCGTAAACACTTTGAGACATTACTCCTATGGAGGAAAGTGCGCATGAAGACTGTTGTATTCATTCCCGATGCATTTTCTGTGTTTCATCAACACTCTGATAGTCCACAGATTACAGAATGCCTCCAGATGTGCATCGGTAACTACTACTGGTCTTCCTGGGATCGATCAAAGCGTAGACTGTTTGAGACATTACTCCCATTGAGGAAAGTGCGCATGGTGACTGTTGTATTCATTCCCGATGCATTATCTGTGTTTCATCGACACTCTGATAGTCCACAGATTACAGAATGCCTCCAGATGTGCATCGGAAACTACCACTGGTCTTCCAGGGAACGATCGAAGCGTAGACTGTTTGAGACATTACTCCCATGGAGGAAAGTGCGAATGGTGACTGTTGTATTCAACCCTGATGCAATTTCTGTGTTTCATCAACACTCTGAGAGTCCACAGATTACAGAATGCCTCCAGATGTGCAGCGGAAACTGCTACTGGCCTTCCAGGGAACGATCAAAGCGTAGACTGTTTGGGACACTACTCCCATGGAGGAAAGTGCACATGGTGACTGTTGTATTCAATCACGATGCAATTTCTGTGTTTCATCAACAGTCAGATAGTCCACAGATTACAGATTGCCTCCAGATGTGCATCGGAAACTACTACTGGTCTTCCAGGAACGATCAAAGCGTAGACTGTTTCAGACATTACTCCCATGGAGGAAAGTGCGGATGGTGACAGTTGTATTCACTCCCGATGCAATATCTGTGTTTCATCAACACTTTGAAGGTCCACAGAGTACAGAATGCCTCCAGATGTGCAACGGAAACTAGTACTGGTCTTCCATGGAACGATCAAAGCGTAGACTGTTTCATACATTACTCCCATGGAGGAAAGGGCGGATGTTGACTGTTGTATTCAATACCGATGCAATTTCTGTGTTTCATCAACACTCTGATAGTGCACAGATTACAGATTATCTCCAGATGTGCATCGGAAACTACTACTGGTCTTCCAGGGAACGATCAAAGCGTAAACACTTTGAGACATTACTCCTATGGAGGAAAGTGCGCATGGTGACTGTTGTATTCATTCCCGATGCATTTTATGTGTTTCATCAACACTCTGATAGTCCACAGATTACAGAATGGCTCCAGATGTGCATCGGGAACTATTACTGGTCTTCCTGGGAACGATCAAAGCGTAGACTGTTTGAGACATTAATCCCATGGAGGAAAGTGCGCATGGTGGCTGTTGTATTCAACCCCGATGTAATTTCTGTGTTTCATCAACAGTCTGATAGTCCACAGATTCCAGAATGCCTCCAGATGTGCAGCGGAAACTGCTACTGGCCTTCCAGGGAACAATCAAAGCGTAGACTGGTTGAGACATTTCTCACGTGGAGGGAAGTGCGCATGGTGACTGTTGTATTCAATCCCGATGCAATTTCTGTGTTTCGTCAATACTCTGATAGTCCACAGATTTCTGATTGCCTCCTGATGTGCATTGGAAACTACTACTCGTCTTATTGGGAACGATCAAAGCGTAGACTGTTTGAGACATTACTCCCATGGAGGAAAGTGCGGATGGTGACTGTTGTATTCAATCCCGATGCAATTTCTGTGTTTCATCAACACTCTGATAGTCCACAGATTACAGAGTGCCTCCAGATGTGCATCGGAAACTACTGCTGGTCTTCCAGGGAACGATCAAAGCGTAAACACTTTGAGACATTACTCCTATGGAGGAAAGTGCGCATGAAGACTGTTGTATTCATTCCCGATGCATTTTCTGTGTTTCATCAACACTCTGATAGTCCACAGATTACAGAATGCCTCCAGATGTGCATCGGAAACTACCACTGGTCTTCCAGGGAACGATCGAAGCGTAGACTGTTTGAGACATTACTCCCATGGAGGAAAGTGGGAATGGTGACTGTTGTATTCAACCCTGATGCAATTTCTGTGTTTCATCAACACTCTGAGAGTCCACAGATTACAGAATGCCTCCAGATGTGCAGCGGAAACTGCTACTGGCCTTCCAGGGAACGATCAAAGCGTAGACTTGTTTGAGACATTTCTCATGTGGAGGAAAGTGCGCATGGTGACTGTTGTATTGAATCCCGATGAAATTTCTGTGTATCATTAATACTCTGATAGTCCACAGATTACAGAATGCCTCCAGATGTACATCGGAAACTACCACTGGTCTTCCAGTGAACGATCAAAGCGTAGACTGTTTGGGACACTACTCCCATGGAGGAAAGTGCACATGGTGACTGTTGTATTCAATCACGATGCAATTTCTGTGTTTCATCAACAGTCAGATAGTCCACAGATTACAGATTGCCTCCAGATGTGCATCGGAAACTACTACTGGTCTTCCAGGAACGATCAAAGCGTAGACTGTTTCAGACATTACTCCCATGGAGGAAAGTGCGGATGGTGACAGTTGTATTCACTCCCGATGCAATATCTGTGTTTCATCAACACTTTGAAGGTCCACAGAGTACAGAATGCCTCCAGATGTGCAACGGAAACTAGTACTGGTCTTCCATGGAACGATCAAAGCGTAGACTGTTTCATACATTACTCCCATGGAGGAAAGGGCGGATGTTGACTGTTGTATTCAATACCGATGCAATTTCTGTGTTTCATCAACACTCTGATAGTGCACAGATTACAGATTATCTCCAGATGTGCATCAGAAACTACTACTGGTCTTCCTGTCAACGATCAAATCGTAGTCTGTTTCAGACAATAACTCCCATGGAGGAAAGTGCGGATGGTGACTGTTGTATTCAATCCCGATGCATTTTCTGTGTTCCTTAAACACCTTTAAGGTCTACAGAGTACAGAATGACTCCAGATGTGCAACGGACACTACTACTGGTCTTCCAGGAAACGATCAAAGCGTAGACTGTTTCAGACATTACTGCCATGGAGGAAAGTGCGGATGGTGACTGTTATATTCAATCCCGATGCAATTTCTGTGTTTCATCAAAATTCTGATAGTCCACAGATTAATGGATGCCTCCAGATGTGCAAGGGAAAGTAATACTGGTCTTCCAGGGAATGATCAAAGCGTTTACCGTTTGAGACATTACTCCCATGGAGGAAAGTGCGCATGGTGACTATTGTATTCATCCTTATGCAATTTCTGTGTTTCATCAACAATCTGATAGTCCACAGAATACAGATTGCCTCCAGATGTGCATCGAAAACTACTACTGGTCTTTCTGGGAACGATCAAAGAGTAGACTGTTTGAGACATTACTCCCATGGAGGAAAGTGCGGATGGTGACTGTTGTATTCAATCCCGATGCAATTTCTGTGTTTCATCAACACTCTGATAGTCCACAGATTCCAGAATGCCTCCAGATGTGCAGCGGACACTGCTACTGGCCTTCCAGGGAACAATCAAAGCGTAGACTGGTTGAGACATTTCTCCCATGGAGGAAAGTGCGGATGGTGACTGTTGTATTCACTCCCGATGCTATATCTGTGTTTCATCAACACCTTGAAGGTCCACAGAGTACAGATTACCTCCAGATGTGCAACGGAAACTACTACTGGTCTTCCAGGGAACGATCAAAGCGTAGACTGTTTCAACATTACTCCCATGGAGGAAAGTGCGGATGTTGACTGTTGTATTCAATACCGATGCAATTTCTGTGTTTCATCAACACTCTGATAGTCCACAGATTACAGAATGCCTCCAGATGTGTATCGGAAACTACTACTGGTCTTCCAGGGAACGATCAAAGCCTAAACACTTTGAGACATTACTCCTATGGAGGAAAGTGCGCATGGTGACTGTTGTATTCATTCCCGATGCATTTTCTGTGTTTCATCAACACTCTGATAGTCCACAGATTACAGAATGCCTCCAGATGTGCATCGGGAACTACTACTGGTCTTCCTGGGAAGGATCAAAGCGTAGACTGTTTGAGACATTACTCCCATGAAGGAAAGTGTACATGTTGACTGTTGTATTCAATCCCGATGCAATTTCTGTGTTTCATCAACACTCTGATAGTCCACAGATTACAGAATGCCACCAGATGTGCATCGGAAACTCCTTCTGGTCTTTCAGGGAACGATCAAAGCGTAGACTTTTTGAGACATTACTCCCATTCAGGAATGTGCGCATGGTAACTGTTGCATTCAATCCCGATGCGATTTCTGTGTTTCATCAATACTCTGATAGTCCACAGAATATAGAATGTCACCAGATGTGCATCGGAAACTACCACTGGTCTTCCAGAGAACGACCAAAGCGTAGACTGTTTGAGACATTACTCCCACGGAGGGAAGTGCGAATGGTGACTGTTGTATTCAAACCCGATGCAATTTCTGTGTTTCATCAACACTCTGATAGTTTACAGAATACTGATTGCCTCCAGATGTGCATCGGAAACTACTACTGGTCTTCCTGGGAACGATCAAAGCGTTGACTGTTTCAGACATTACTTCCATGGAGGAAAGTGTGCATGGTGACTGTTGTATTCAATCCCGATGCAATTTCTGAGATTCATCAACACTTTGAAGGTCATCAGGTTACAGAATGCCTCCAGATCTGCACCGGAAACTACTACTGGTCTTAATGGGAACGATCAAAACATAGAGTGTTTGAGACATTACTGCCATGGAGGAAAGTGCGAATGGTGACTGTTGTATTCACTCCCGATGCAATTTCTGTGTTTCACCAACATTTCGAAGGTCCACAGATTACAGAATATCTCCAGATGTGCATCGGATGCTACTACTGGTCTTCCAGGGAACGATCAAAGCGTAGACTATTTGAGACATTACTCCCATGGAGCAAAGTGCGGATGGTGACTGTTGTATTCACTCTCAAAGCAATATCTGTGTTTCATCAACACTTTGAAGATCCACAGGTTACAGAATGCCTCCAGATGTGCATCGGAAACTACTATTGGTCTTAATGGGAACGATCAAAGCGTAGAGTGTTTGAGACATTACTCCCATGGAGAAAAGTGCGGATGGTGACTGTAGTATTCAATCCCGACGCTATTTCTGTGTTTCATCAACACTCTGATAGTTCACAGATTACAGAATGCCACCAGATGTGCATCGGAAACTACTACTGGTCTTCCAGGGAACGATCAAAGCGTAGACTGTTTGAGAAATACTCCCATGGAGGAAAGTGCGCAAGGTGACTGTTGTATTCAATCCCGATGCAATTTCTGTGTTTCATCAACACTCTGATAGTTCGCAGATTACAGAATGCCACCAGATGTGTATCGGAAACTACTACTGGTCTTAGTGGGAACGATCAAAGCGTAGAGTGTTTGAGACATTACTCCCATGGAGGAAAGTGCGCATGGTGACTGTTGTATTCAATCCCGATGCAATTTCTGTGTTTCATCAACACTCTGATAGTCCACAGATTACAGAATGCCTCCAGATGTGCATCGGAAACTACTACTGGTCTTCCAGTTAACGATCAAAGCGTAAACACTTTGAGACATTACACCTATGGAGGAAAGTGCGCATGGTGACTGTTGTATTCATTCGCGATGCATTTTCTGTGTTTTAGTCCACAGATTACAGAATGGCTACAGATGTGCATCGGGAACTACTACTGGTCTTCCTGGGCACGATCAAAGCGTAGACTGTTTGAGACATTACTCCCATGGAGGAAAGTGCGCATGGTGAATGTTGTATTCAACCCCGATGCGATTTCTGTGTTTCATCAACACTCTGATAGTCCACAGATTCCAGAATGCCTCCAGATGTGCAGCGGACACTACTACCGGCCTTCCAGGGAACAATCAAAGCGTAGACTGGTTGAGACATTTCTCCCATGGAGGAAAGTGCGGATGGTGACTGTTGTATTCACTCCCGATGCTATATCTGTGTTTCATCAACACCTTGAAGGTCCACAGAGTACAGATTGCCTCCAGATGTGCAACGGAAACTACTACTGGTCTTCCAGGGAACGATCAAAGCGTAGACTGTTTCATACATTACCCCCATTTAGGAAAGTGCGGATGTTGACTGTTGTATTCAATACCGATGCAATTTCTGTGTTTCATCAACACTCTGATAGTCCACAGATTACAAATTATCTCCAGATGTGCATCGGAAACTACAACTGGTCTTCCTGTCAACGATCAAAGCGTAGACTGTTTCAGACTATAACTCCATTGGAGGAAAGTGCGGATGGTGACTGTTGTATTCAATCCCGATGCAATTTCTGTGTTTCTTCAACACCTTTAAGGTCTACAGAGTACAGAATGACTCCAGATGTGCAACGGACACTACTACTGCTCTTCCAGGAAACGATCAAAGCGTAGACTGTTTCAGACATTACTGCCATGGAGGAAAGTGCGGATGGTGACTGTTCTATTCAATCCCGATGCAATTTCTGTGTTTCATCAACATTCTGATAGTCCACAAATTACAGATTGCCTCCAGATGTGTATCGGAAACTACTACTGGTCTTCCAGAGAACGATCAAAGCGTAAACACTTTGAGACATTACTCCTATGGAGGAAAGTGCGCATGGTGACTGTTGTATTCATTCCCGATGCATTTTCTGTGTTTCATCAACACTCTGATAGCCCACAGATTACAGATTGCCTCCAGATGTGCATCGGGAACTACTACTGGTCTTCCAGGGAACGATCAAAGCGTAGACTGTTTCAACATTACTCCCATGGAGGAAAGTGAGGATGTTGACAGTTGTATTCAATCCCGATGCAATTTCTGTGTTTCATCAACGCTCTGATAGTCCACAGATTACAGATTGTCTCCAGATGTGCATCGGAAACTACTACTGGTCTTCCTGTCAACGATCAAAGCGTAAACTGTTTCAGACATTACTCCCATTGAGGAAGGTGAGGATGGTGACTGTTGTATTCAATCCCGATGCAATTTCTGTGTTTCTTCAACACTTTTAAGGTCTACAGAGTACAGAATGACTCCAGATGTGCAACAGACACTACTACTGGTCTTCCAGGAAACGATCAAAGCGTAGACTGTTTCAGACATTACTGCCATGGAGGAAAGTGCGGATGGTGACTGCTCTATTCAATCCCGATTCAATTTCTGTGTTTCATCAACATTCTGATAGTCCACAGATTACAGAATGCCTCCAGATGTGCAAGGGAAAGTAATACTGGTCTTCAAAGCGTGTACCGTTTGAGACATTACTCCCATGGAGGAAAGTGCGGATGGTGACTGTTGTATTCAATCCCGATGCAATTTCTGTGTTTCATCAACACTCTGATAGTCCACAGATTACAGAATGCCTCCAGATGTGCATCGGAAACTACTACTGTTCTTCCAGGGAACGATCAAAGCCTAAACACTTTGAGACATTACTCCTATGGAGGAAAGTGCGCATGGTGACTGTTGTATTCATTCCCGATGCATTTTCTGTGTTTCATCAACACTCTGATAGTCCACAGATTACAGAATGCCTCCAGGTGTGCATCGGGAACTACTACTGGTCTTCCTGGGAAGGATCAAAGCGTAGACTGTTTGAGACATTACTCCCATTCAGGAATGTGCGCATGGTAACTGTTGCATTCAATCCCGATGCAATTTCTGTGTTTCATCAATACTCTGATAGTCCACAGAATATAGAATGCCACCAGATGTGCTTCGGAAACTACCACTGGTCTTCCAGAGAACGACCAAAGCGTAGACTGTTTGAGACATTACTCCCACGGAGGGAAGTGCGAATGGTGACTGTTGTATTCAAACCCGATGCAATTTATGTGTTTCATCAACACTCTGATAGTTTACAGAATACTGATTGCCTCCAGATGTGCATCGGAAACTACTACTGGTCTTCCTGGGAACGATCAAAGCGTTGACTGTTTCAGACATTACTTCCATGGAGGAAAGTGTGCATGGTGACTGTTGTATTCAATCCCGATGCAATTTCTGAGATTCATCAACAATTTGAAGGTCATCAGGTTACAGAATGCCTCCAGATGTGCATCGGAAACTACAACTGGTCTTAATGGGAACGATCAAAACATAGAGTGTTTGAGACATTACTGCCATGGAGGAAAGTGCGAATGGTGACTGTTGTATTCACTCCCGATGCAATTTCTGTGTTTCACCAACATTTCGAAGGTCCACAGATTACAGAATATCTCCAGATGTGCATCGGATGCTACTACTGGTCTTCCAGGGAACGATCAAAGCGTAGACTATTTGAGACATTACTCCCATGGAGCAAAGTGCGGATGGTGACTGTTGTATTCACTCTCAAAGCAATATCTGTGTTTCATCAACACTTTGAAGATCTACAGGTTACAGAATGCCTCCAGATGTGCATCGGAAACTACTATTGGTCTTAATGGGAACGATCAAAGCGTAGAGTGTTTGAGACATTACTCCCATGGAGGAAAGTGCGGATGGTGACTGTGGTATTCAATCCCGACGCAATTTCTGTGTTTCATCAAAAGTCTGATAGTTCACAGATTACAGAATGCCACCAGATGTGCATCGGAAACTACTACTGGTCTTCCAGGGAACGATCAAAGCGTAGACTGTTTGAGAAATACTCCCATGGAGGAAAGTGCGCAAGGTGAATGTTCTATTCAATCCCGATGCAATTTCTGTGTTTCATCAACACTCTGATAGTTCGCAGATTACAGAATGCCACCAGATGTGCATCGGAAACTACTACTGGTCTTAGTGGGAACGATCAAAGCGTAGAGTGTTTGAGACATTACTCCCATGGAGGAAAGTGCGCATGGTGACTGTTGTATTCAATCCCGATGCAATTTCTGTGTTTCATCAACACCCTGATAGTCCACAGATTACAGATTGTCCTCAGATGTGCATCGGAAACTACTACTGGTCTTCCTGGAAACGATCAAAGCGTAGACTGTTTGAGAAATACTCCCATGGAGGAAAGTGCGGATGGTGACTGTTGTATTCACTCCCGACGCAATATCTGTGTTTCATCAACACTTTGAAGGTCCACAGGTTACAGAATGCCTCCAGATGTGCATCGGAAACTACTATTGGTCTTAATGGGAACGATCAAACCGTAGGGTGTTTGAGACATTAATGCCATGGAGGAAAGTTCGGATGGTGACTGTGGTATTCAATCCCGATGCAATTTCTGTGTTTCATCAACACTCTGATAGTTCGCAGATTACAGAATGCCACCAGATGTGCAATGGAAACTACTACTGGTCTTAGTGGGAACGATCAAAGCGTAGAGTGTTTGAGACATTACTCCCATGGAGGAAAGTGCGCATGGTGACTGTTGTATTCAATCCCGATGCAATTTCTGTGTTTCATCAACACTCTGATAGGCCACAGATTACAGATAGTCCTCAGATGTGCATCGGAAACTACTACTGGTCTTCCTGGGAACGATCAAATCGTAGACTGTTTGAGACATTACACCCATGGAGGAAAGTGTGCATGGTGACTGTTGTATTCAGTTCCGATGCAATTTCTGTGTTTCGTCAACGCTTTGAAAGTCCACAAATTACAGAATGCCTCCAGATGTGCATCGGAATCTACTACTGGTCTTCCAGGGAACGAGCAAAGCGTAGACTCTTTCAGA
Organism: Schistocerca gregaria; assembly: GCF_023897955.1. Lineage (NCBI taxonomy): Eukaryota > Metazoa > Arthropoda > Insecta > Orthoptera > Acrididae > Schistocerca > Schistocerca gregaria. The sequence goes on along the minus strand of NW_026061799.1, from coordinate 2,845,183 downwards.
CATTACTCCCATGGAGGAAAGTGCGCATGGTGAATGTTGCATTTAATCCCGATGCAATTTCTGTGTTTCGTCAACACTTTGAAGGTCCACACTTTACAGATTGCCTCCAGATGTGCATCGGAAACTACTACTGGTCTTCCAGGGAAAGATCAAAGCGTAGACTGTTTGAGACATTACTGCCATGGAGGAAAGTGCGTATTGTGGCTGTTGAATTCACTCCCGATAGAATTTGTGTGTTTCATCAACAGTCTGATAGTCCACAGATTACAGAATGCCACCAGATGTGCATCGGAAACTACTACTGGTCTCCTAGGGAACGATCAAAGCGTAAACTCTTTTAGACATTACTCCTATGGAGGAAAGTTCGCATGGTGACTGTTGTATTCATTCCCGATACATTTTCTGTGTTTCATCAACACTCTGATAGTCCACAGATTATAGAATGCCTCCAGATGTGCATCGGAAACTACTTCGGGTCTTCCTGGGAACGATCAAAGCGTAGACTGTTTGAGACATTACTCCCATGAAGAAGAGTGCACATGGTGACTGTTGTATTCAATCCCTATGCAATTTCTGTGTTTTATCAACACTCTGATAGTCCACAGATTACAGTACCCTCCAGAAGTGCATCGGAAACTACTTCTGGTCTTCCAGGGAACGATCAAAGCGTAGACTGATTGAGATATTACTCCCATTCAGGAAAGTGCGCATGGTGACTGTTGTATTCAATCCCGATGCAATTTCTGTGTTTCATCAACAGTCTGATAGTCCACAGATTACAGATTACCCTCAGATGTGCATCGGAAACTACTACTGGTCTTCCAGGGATTGATCATAGCGTAGACTGTTTGAGACATTAGTCCCATGGAGGAAAATGCGAATGGTGACTGTTGTACTCAGTCCCGATGCAATTTCTGTGTTTCTTCAACGCTCTGATAGTCCACAGATTACAGAATGCCTCCAGATGTGCATCGGAAAGTACTACTGGTCTTAATGGGAACAATCAAAGCGTAGAGTGTTTGAGACATTACTGCCATGGAGGAAAATGCTGATGGTGACTGTTGTATTCACTGCCGATGCAATTTCTGTGTTTCATCAACACTTTGAAGGTTCACAGATTACAGAATGCCTCCAGATGTACATCGGAAGCTACTACTGGTCTTCCAGGGAACGATCACATCGTAGACCGTTTGAGACATTACTCCCATTTAGGAAAGTGCGGATGGTGACTGTTGTATTCACTCCCGATGCAATATCTGTGTTTCATCAACACTTTTAAGGTCCACAGGTTACAGAATGCCTCCAGATGTGCATCGGAAACTTCTATTGGTTTTAATGGGAACGATCAAAACGTAGAGTGTTAGAGACATTACTCCCATGGAGGAAAGTGCGGATGGTGACTGTATTATTCAATTCCGATGCAATTTCTGTGTTTCATCAACACTCTGATAGTTCACAGATTACAGAATGCCACCAGATGTGCATCGGAACCTACTGCTGGTCTTCCTCGGAACGATCAAAGCGTCGCCTGTTTGAGAAATACTCCCATGGAGGAAAGTGCGCATGGTGACTGTTGTATTCAATCCCGATGCAATTTCTGTGTTTCATCAACACTCTGATAGTTCGCAGATTACAGAATGCCCCCAGATGTGCATCGGAAGCTACTACTGGTCTTAGTGGGAACGATCAAAGCGTAGAGTGTTTGAGACATTACTCCCATGGAGGAAAGTGTGCATGGTGACTGTTGTATTCAATCTCGATGCAATTTCTGTGTTTCATCAACACTCTGATAGTTCGCAGATTACAGAATGCCACCAGATGTGCATCGGAAACTACTACTGGTCTTAGTGGGAACGATCAAAACGTAGAGTGTTTGAGACATTACTCCCATGGATGAAAGTGCGCATGGTGACTGTTGTATTCAATCCCGAGACAATTTCTGTGTTTCATCAACACTCTGATAGTCCACAGATTACAGATTGTCCTCAGAAGTGCATCGGAAACTACTACAGGTCTTCCTGGAAACAATCAAAGCGTAGACTGTTTGAGAAATACTCCCATGGAGGAAAGTGCGGATGGTGACTGTTGTATTCACTCCTGACGCCATATCTGTGTTTCATCAACACTTTGAAGGTCCACAGGTTACAGAATGCCTCCAGATGTGCATCGGAATCTACTATTGGTCTTAATGGGAACGATCAAAGCGTAGACTGTTTGAGAAATACTCCCATGGAGGAAAGTGCGCATGGTGACTGTTGTATTCAATCCCGAAGCAATTTCTGTGTTTCATCAACACTCTGATGGTTCGCAGATTACAGAATGATACCAGATGTGCATCGGAAACTACTACTGGTCTTAGTGGGAACGATCAAAGCGTAGAGTGTTTGAGACATTACTCCCATGGAGGAAAGTGTGCATGGTGACTGTTGTATTCAATCCCGATACAATTTCTGTGTTTCATCAACACTCTGATAGGCCACAGATTACAGATTGTCCTCAGATGTGCATCGGAAACTACTACTGGTCTTCCTGGGAACGATCAAATCGTAGACTGTTTGACACATTACACCCATGGAGGAAAGTGTGCATGGTGACTGTTGTATTCAGTTCCGATGCAATTTCTGTGTTTCATCAACGCTTTGAAGGTCCACAAATTACAGAATGCCTCCAGATGTGCATCGGAAACTACTACTGGTCTTCCAGGGAACGATCAAAGCGTAGACTCTTTCAGACATTACTCCCATGGAGGAAAGTGCGCATGGTGAATGTTGTATTTAATCCCGATGCAATTTCTGTGTTTCGTCAATACATTGAATGTCCACAGGTTACAGATTGCCTCCAGATGTGCATCGGAAACTAATACTGGTCTTCCAGGGAACGATCAAAGCGTAAACTCTTTGAGACATTACTCCTATGGAAGAAAGTGCGCATGGTGACTGTTGTATTCATTCCCGATACATTTTCTGTGTTTCATCAACACTCTGATAGTCCACAGATTATAGAATGCCTCCAGATGTGCATCGGAAACTACTTCGGGTCTTCCTGGGAACGATCAAAGCGTAGACTCTTTGAGACTTTACTCACATGAAGAAGAGTGCCCATGGTGACTGTTGTATTCAATCCCTATGCAATTTCTGTGTTTCATGAACACTCTGATAGTCCACAGATTACAGAATCCCTCCAGATGTGCATCGGAAACTACTTCTGGTCTTCCAGGGAACGATCAAAGCGTAGACTGATTGAGATATTACTCCCATTCAGGAAAGTGCGCATGATGACTGTTGTATTCAATCCCGATGCAATTTCTGTGTTTCATCAACACTTTGAAGGTCCACAGATTACAGAATGCCTCCAGATGTGCAACGGAAACTACTACTGGTCTTCCAGGGAACGATCAAATCGTAGACTGTTTGAGATATTACTCCCATTCAGGAAAGTGCGCATTTTGACTGTTGTATTCAATCCCGATGCAATTTCTGTGTTTCATCAACACTTTGAAGGTCCACAGATTACAGAATGGCTCCAGATGTGCATCGGAAACTACTACTGGTCTTCCAGGGAACGATCAAAGCGTAGAGTGTTTGAGACATTACTCCCATGGAGGAAAGTGCGGATGGTGACTGTATTATTCAATCCCGATGCAATTTCTGTGTTTCATCAACACTCTGATAGTTCACAGATTACAGAATGCCACCAGATGTGCATCGGATACTACTGCTGGTCTTCCTCGGAACGATCAAAGCGTAGACTGTTTGAGAAATACTCCCATTGAGGAAAGTGCGCATGGTGACTGTTGTATTCAATCCCGATGCAATTTCTGTGTTTCATCAACACTCTGATAATTCGCAGATTACATAATGCCACCAGATGTGCATCGGAAGCTACTACTGGTCTTAGTAGTGAACGATCAAAGCGTAGAGTGTTTGAGACATTACTCCCATATAGGAAAGTACGCATGGAGACTGTTGTATTCAATCCCGATGCAAATTCTGTGTTTCATCAGCACTCTGATAGTCCACAGATTACAGATTGTCCTCAGATGTGCATCGTAAACTACTACTGGTCTTCCTGGGAACGATCAAAGCGTAGACTGTTTGTGAAATACTCCCATGGAGGAAAGTGCGGATGGTGACTGTTGTATTCACTCCCGATGCAATATCTGAGTTTCATCAACACTTTGAAGGTCCACAGGTGACAGAATGCCTCCAGATGTGCATCGGAAACTACTACTGGTCTTAGTGGGAACGATCAAAGCGTAGAGTGTTTGAGACATTACTCCCATGGAGGAAAGTGCGGATGGTGACTGTATTATTTAATCCCGATGCAATTTCTGTGTTTCATCAACACTCTGATAGTTCACAGATTACAGAATGCCACCAGATGTGCATCGGAAACTACTACTGGTCTTCCAGGGAACGATCAAAGCGTAGACTGTTTGAGAAATACTACCATGGAGGAAAGTGCGCATGGTGACTGTTGTATTCAATCCCGATGCAATTTCTGTGTTTCATCAACTCTCTGATAGTTCGCAGATTACAGAATGCCACCAGATGTGCATCGGAAACTACTACTGGTCTTAGTGGGAACGATCAAAGCGTAGAGTGTTTGAGACATTACTCCCATGGAGGAAAGTTCGGATGGTGACTGTGGTATTCAATCCCGATGCAATTTCTGTGTTTCATCAACGCTCTGATAGTTCTCAGATTACAGAATGCCACCAGATGTGCATCGGAAACTCTTACTGGTCTTAGTGGGAATGATCAAAGAGTAGAGTGTTTGAGACATTACTCCCATGGTGGAAAGTGCGCATGGTGACTGTTGTATTCAATCCCGATGCAATTTCTGTTTTTCATCAACACTCTGATAGTTCACAGATTACAGAATGCCACCAGATGTGCATCGGAAACTACTACTGGTCGTCCAGGGAACGATCAAAGCGTAGAGTGTTAGAGACATTACTCCCATGGAGGAAAGTGCGCATGGTGACTGTTGTATTCAATCCCGATGCAATTTCTGTGTTTCATCAACACTCTGATAGGCCACAGATTACAGATTGTCCTCAGATGTGCATCGGAAACTACTACCTGTCTTCCAGGGAACGAGCAAAGCGTAGACTCTTTCAGACATTACTCCCATGGAGGAAAGTGCGCATGGTGAATGTTGTATTTAATCCCGATGCAATTTCTGTGTTTCGTCAACACTGTGAAGGTCTACAGGTTACAGATTGCCTCCAGATGTGCATCGGAAACTACTACTGGTCTTCCATCGAACGATCAAAGCGTAGACTGTTTGAGACATTACTCACATGGAGGAAAGTGAGTATTGTGGCTGTTGTATTCAGTCCCGATGGAATTTTTGTGTTTCATCAACACTCTGATAGTCCACAGATTACAGAATGCCACCAGATGTGCATCGGAAACTACTACTGGTCTTCCAGGGAACGATCAAAGCGTAAACTCTTTGAGACATTACTCCTATGGAGGAAAGTGCGCATGGTGACTGTTGTATTCATTCCCGATGCATTTTCTGTGTTTCATCAACACTCTGATAGTCCACAGATTACAGAATGCCTCCAGATGTGCATCGGAAACTACTTCGGGTCTTCCTGGGAACGATCAAATCGTAGACTGTTTGAGACATTACTCCCATGAAGGAGAGTGCACATGGTGACTGTTGTATTCAATCCCTATCCAATTTCTGTGTTTCATCAACACTCTGATAGTCCACAGATTACAGAATGCCTCCAGATGTGCATCGGAAACTACTTCGGGTCTTCCTGGGAACGATCAAAGCGTAGACTGTTTGAGACATTACTCCCATGAAGGAGAGTGCACATGGTGACTGTTGTATTCAATCCCTATGCTATTTCTGTGTTTCATCAAAACTCTGTTAGTCCTCAGATTATAGAATGCCTCCAGATGTGCATCGGATACTACTACTGGTCATCCAGGGAACGATCAAAGCGTAGACTGTTTGAGACATTACTCCCATGGAGGAGAGTGCGCATGGTGACTGATAGACCACAGATTATAGAATGCCTCCAGATGTGCATCGGAATCTACTAGTGGTCTTCCAGGGATCGATCAAAGCGTAGACTGTTTGAGACATTACTCCCATGGAGGAAAGTGCGAATGATTACTGTTGTACTCAGTCCCGATGCAATTGCTGTGTTTCATCAACACTCTGATAGTCCACAGATTACAGAATGCCTCCAGATGTGCATCGTAAAGTACTACTGGTCTTCCAGGGAACGATCAAGGCGTGGATTGTTTGAGACATTACTCCCATGGAGGAAAGTGCGCATGGTGACTGTTGTATTCAATCCCGATGCAATATCTGTGTTTCATCAACAGTCTGATAGTCCACAGATTACAGATTGCCCTCAGATGTGCATCGGAAACTACTACTGGTGTTCCAGGGAATGATCATAGCGTAGACTGTTTGAGACATTACTCCCATGGCGGAAAATGCGAATGGTGACTGTTGTACTCAGTCCCGTTGCAATTTCTGTGTTTCATCAACGCTCTGATAGTCCACAGATTACAGAATGCCTCCAGATGTGCATCGGAAAGTACTACTGGTCTTCCAGGGAACGATCAAAGCGTAGACTGTTTGAGAAATACTCCCATGGAGTAAAGTGCGGATGGTGACTGTTGTATTCACTCCCGACACCATATCTGTGTTTCATCAACACTCTGAAGGTCCACAGGTTACAGAATGCCTCCAGATGTGCATCGGAAACTACTACTGGTCTTAGTGGGAACGATCAAAACGTAGAGTGTTTGAGACATTACTCCCACGGAGGAAAGTGCGCATGGTGACTGTTGTATTCAATCCTGATGCAATTTCTGAGTTTCATCAACACTCTGATAGTAAACAGATTACAGATTGTCTCCAGATGTGCATCGGAAACTACTACTGTTCTTCCTGGGAACGATCAAAGCGTAGACTGTTTCAGACATTACTGACATGGAGGAAAGTGCGGATGGTGACTGTTGTATTCAATCCCGATGCAATTTCTGTGATTCATCAACACTTTTAAAGTCCACAGATTACAGAATTCCTCCAGATGTGCATCGGATACCACTACTGGTCTTCCAGGGAACGATCAAAGCGTGGACTGTTTGAGAAATACTCCCATATAGGAAAGTGCGCATGGTTACTGTTGTATTCAATCCCGATGCAATTTCTGTGTTTCATCAACACTCTGATAGGTCACAGATTACAGATTGCCCCGGATGTGCATCGGAAACTACTACTGGACTTCCAGGGAACTATCAAAGCGTAGACTGTTTGAGACATTACTCCCATGGAGGAAAGTGCGTATTGTGGCTGTTGTATTCACTCCAGATGGAATTTTTGTGTTTCATCAACATTCTGATAGTCCACAGATTACAGAATGCCACCAGATGTGCATCGGAAACTAGTACTGGTCTTCCATGGAACGATCAAAGCGAAAACTCTTTGAGACATTACTCCTATGGAGGAAAGTGCGCATGGTGACTCTTGTATTCCTTCCCGATGCATTTTCTGTGTTACATCAACACTCTGATAGACCACAGATTATAGAATGCCTCCAGATGTGCATCGGAAACTACTAGTGCTCTTCCAGGGATCGATCAAAGCGTAGACTGTTTGAGACATTACTCCCATGGAGGAAAGTGCGAATGGTTACTGATGTACTCAGTCCCGATGCAATTTCTGTGTTTCATCAACACTCTGATAGTCCACAAATTAAGAATGCCTCCAGATGTGCATCGGAAAGTACTACTGGTCTTCCAGGGAACGATCAAGGCGTTGACTGTTTGAGACATTACTCCCATGGAGGTAAGTGCGCATGGTGACTGTTGTATTCAATCCCGATGCAATTTCTGTGTTTCATCAACAGTCTAATACCCCACAGATTACAGATTGCCCTCAGATGTGCATCGGAAACTACTACTGGTCTTTCAGGGAACGATCATAGCGTAGACTGTTAGAGACATTACTCCCATCGAGGAAAATGCGGTTGGTGACTGTTGTACTCAGTCCCGATGCAATTTCTGTGTTTCATCAACGCTCTGATAGTCCACAGATTACAGAATGCCTCCAGATGTGCATCGGAAAGTACTACTGGTCTTCCAGGGAACGATCAAGGCGTGGATTGTTTGAGACATTACTCCCATGGAGGAAAGTGCGCATGGTGACTGTTGTATTCAATCCCGATGCAATTTCTGTGTTTCATCAACAGTCTGATAGTCCACAGATTACAGATTGCCCTCAGATGTGCATCGGAAACTACTACTGGTCTTCCAGGGAATGATCATAGCGTAGACTGTTTGAGACATTACTCCCATGGCGGAAAATGCGAATGGTGACTGTTGTACTCAGTCCCGATGCAATTTCTGTGTTTCATCAACGCTCTGATAGTCCACAGATTACAGAATGCCTCCAGATGTGCATCGGAAAGTACTACTGGTCTTCCAGGAAACGATCAAAGCGTAGACTGTTTGAGAAATACTCCCATGGAGTAAAGTGCGGATTGTGATTGTTGTATTCACTCCCGACACCATATCTGTGTTTCATCAACACTTTGAAGGTCCACAGGTTACAGAATGCCTCCAGATGTGCATCGGAAACTACTACTGGTCTTAGTGGGAACGATCAAAGCGTAGAGTGTTTGAGACATTACTCCCATGGAGGAAAGTGCGGATGGTGACTGTATTATTCAATCCCGATGCAATTTCTGTGTTTCATCAACACTCTGATAGTTCACAGATTACAGAATGCCACCAGATGTGCATCGGAAACTACTACTGGTCTTCCAGGGTACGAGCAAAGCGTAGACTGTTTGAGAAATACTCCCATGGAGGAAAGTGCGCATGGTGACTGTTATATTCAATCCCGATGCAATTTCTGTGTTTCATCAACACTCTGATAGTTCGCAGATTACAGAATGCCACCAGATGTGCATCGGAAAGTACTACTGGTCTTAGTGGGAACGATCAAAGCGAAGAGTGTTTGGGACATTACTCCCATGGAGGAAATTGCGCATGGTGATTGTTGTATACAATCCCGATGCAATTTCTGTGTTTCATCAACACTCTGATAGGCCACAGAATACAGATTGTCCTCATATGTGCATCGGAAACTACTACTGGTCTTCCTGGGAACGATCAAATCGTAGACTGTTTCAGACATTACTCCCATGGAGGAAACTGTGCATGGTGACTGTTGCATTCAGTTCCGATGCAATTTCTGTGTTTCATCAACACTTTGAAGGTCCACAAATTACAGAATGCCTCCAGATGTGCATCGGAAACTAATACTGGTCTTCCAGGGAACGAGCAAGGCGTAGACTCTTTCAGACATTACTCCCATGGAGGAAAGTGCGCATGGTGAATGTTGTATTTAATCCCGATGCAGTTTCTGTGTTTCGTCAACACTTTGAAGGTCCACAGGTTACAGATTGCCTCCAGATGTGCATCGGAAACTACTACTGGTCTTCCAGGGAACGATCATAGCATAGACTGTTTGAGACATTACTCCCATGGAGGAAAGTGCGTATTGTGGCTGTTGTATTCACTCCCGATGGAGTTTTTGTGTTTCATCAACACTCTGATAGTCCACAGATTACAGAATGCCACCAGATGTGCATCGGAAACTACTACTGGTATTCCAGGGAACGATCAAAGCGTAAACTCTTTGAGACATTACTCCTATTGAGGAAAGTGTGCATGGTGACTGATAGACCACAGATTATAGAATGCCTCCAGATGTGCATCGGAATCTACTAGTGGTCTTCCAGGGATCGATCAAAGCGTAGACTGTTTGAGACATTACTCCCATGGAGGAAAGTGCGAATGATTACTGTTGTACTCAGTCCCGATGCAATTGCTGTGTTTCATCAACACTCTGATAGTCCACAGATTACAGAATGCCTCCAGATGTGCATCGGAAAGTACTACTGGTCTTCCAGGGAACGATCAAGGCGTGGATTGTTTGAGACATTACTCCCATGGAGGAAAGTGCGCATGGTGACTGTTGTATTCAATCCCGATGCAATTTCTGTGTTTCATCAACAGTCTGATAGTCCACAGATTACAGATTGCCCTCAGATGTGCATCGGAAACTACTACTGGTCTTCCAGGGAATGATCATAGCGTAGACTGTTTGAGACATTACTCCCATGGCGGAAAATACGAATGGTGACTGTTGTACTCAGTCCCGATGCAATTTCTGTGTTTCATCAACGCTCTGATAGTGCACAGATTACAGAAGGCCTCCAGATGTGCATCGGAAAGTACTACTGGTCTTCCAGGGAACGATCAAAGCGTAGACTGTTTGAGAAATACTCCCATGGAGTAAAGTGCGGATGGTGACTGTTGTATTCACTCCCGACACCATATCTGTGTTTCATCAACACTTTGAAGGTCCACAGGTTACAGAATGCCTCCAGATGTGCATCGGAAACTACTACTGGTCTTAGTGGGAATGATCATAGCGTAGACTGTTTGAGACATTACTCCCATGGCGGAAAATGCGAATGGTGACTGTTGTACTCAGTCCCGATGCAATTTCTGTGTTTCATCAACACTCTGATAGTAAACAGATTACAGATTGCCCCGGATGTGCATCGGAAACTGCTACTGGACTTCCAGGGAACTATCAAAGCGTAGACTGTTTGAGACATTACTCCCATGGAGGAAAGTGCGTATTGTGGTTGTTGTATTCACTCCCGATGGAATTTTTGTGTTTCATCAACACTCTGATAGTCCACAGATTACAGAATGCCACCAGATGTGCATCGGAAACTACTACTGGTCTTCCATGGAACGATCAAAGCGTAAACTCTTTGAGACATTACTCCTATGGAGGAAAGTGCGCATGGTGACTCTTGTATTCCTTCCCGATGCATTTTCTGTGTTACATCAACACTCTGATAGTCCACAGATTACAGAATGCCTAAAGATGTGCATCGGAAACTACTTCGGGTCTTCCTGGGAACGCTTAAAGCGTAGACTGTTTGAGACATTACTCCCAGAAGGAGAGTGCACATGGTGACTGTTGTATTAAATCCCGATGCAAATTCTGTGTTTCATCAACAGTCTGAAAGACCACAGATTATAGAATGCCTCCAGATGTGCATCGGAAACTACTAGTGCTCTTCCAGGGATCGATCAAAGCGTAGAGTGTTTGAGACATTACTCCCATGGAGGAAAGTGCGAATGGTTACTGATGTACTCAGTCCGATGCAATTTCTGTGTTTCATCAACACTCTGATAGTCCACAAATTAAGAATGCCTCCAGATGTGCATCGGAAAGTACTACTGGTCTTCCAGGGAACGATCAAGGCGTTGACTGTTTGAGACATTACTCCCATGGAGGTAAGTGCGCATGGTGACTGTTGTATTCAATCCCGATGCAATTTCTGTGTTTCATCAACAGTCTAATACTCCACAGATTACAGATTGCCCTCAGATGTGCATCGGAAACTACTACTGGTCTTCCAGGGAACGATCATAGCGTAGACTGTTAGAGACATTACTCCCATCGAAAAAAATGCGGTTGGTGACTGTTGTACTCAGTCCCAATGCAATTTCTGTGTTTCATCAACGCTCTGATAGTCCACAGATTACAGAATGCCTCCAGATGTGCATCGGAAAGTACTACTGGTCTTCCAGGGAACGATCAAGGCGTGGATTGTTTGAGACATTACTCCCATGGAGGAAAGTGCGCATGGTGACTGTTGTATTCAATCCCGATGCAATTTCTGTGTTTCATCAACAGTCTGATAGTCCACAGATTACAGATTGCCCTCAGATGTGCATCGGAAACTACTACTGGTCTTCCAGGGAATGATCATAGCGTAGACTGTTTGAGACATTACTCCCATGGCGGAAAATGCGAATGGTGACTGTTGTACTCGGTCCCGATGCAATTTCTGTGTTTCATCAACGCTCTGATAGTCCACAGATTACAGAATGCCTAAAGATGTGCATCGGAAACTACTTCGGGTCTTCCTGGGAACGCTTAAAGCGTAGACTGTTTGAGACATTACTCCCAGAAGGAGAGTGCACATGGTGACTGTTGTATTAAATCCCGATGCAAATTCTGTGTTTCATCAACAGTCTGAAAGACCACAGATTATAGAATGCCTCCAGATGTGCATCGGAAACTACTAGTGGTCTTCCAGCGATCGATCAAAGCGTAGACTGTTTGAGACATTACTCCCATGGAGGAAAGTGCGAATGGTTACTGATGTACTCAGTCCCGATGCAATTTCTGTGTTTCATCAACACTCTGATAGTCCACAAATTAAGAATGCCTCCAGATGTGCAGCGGAAAGTACTACTGGTCTTCCAGGGAACGATCAAGGCGTTGACTGTTTGAGACATTACTCCCATGGAGGTAAGTGCGCATGGTGACTGTTGTATTCAATCCCGATGCAATTTCTGTGTTTCATCAACAGTCTAATACTCCACAGATTACAGATTGCCCTCAGATGTGCATCGGAAACTACTACTGGCCTTCCAGGGAACGATCATAGCGTAGACTGTTAGAGACATTACTCCCATCGAGGAAAATGCGGTTGGTGACTGTTGTACTCAGTCCCGATGCAATTTCTGTGTTTCATCAACGCTCTGATAGTCCACAGGTTACAGAATGCCTCCAGATGTGCATCGGAAACTACTACTGGTCTTAATGGGATCGATCAAGGCGTAGAGTGTTTGAGACATTACTGCCATGGAGGAAAATGCGGATGGTGACTGATGTATTCACTCCCGATGCAATTTCTGTGTTTCATCAACACTTTGAAGGTCCACAGATTACAGAATGCCTCCAGATGTGCATCGGAAACTACTACTGGTCTTCCAGGGAACGATCAAAGCGTAGACTGTTTGAGACATTACTCCCATGGAGGAAAGTGCGGATGGTGCCTGTTGTATTTACTCCCGATGCAATATCTCTGTTTCATCAACACTTTGAAAGGTCCACAGCTTACAGAATACCTTCAGATGTGCACAGGAAACTACTATTGGTCTTAATGGGAACGATCAAAGCGTAGAGTGTTTGAGACATTACTCCCATGGAGGAAAGTGCGGATGGTGACTGTATTATTCAATCCCGATGCAATTTCTGTGTTTCATCAACACTCTGATAGTTCACAGATTACAGAATGCCACCAGATGTGCATCGGAAACTACTACTGGTCTTCCAGGGTACGAGCAAAGCGTAGACTGTTTGAGAAATACTCCCATGGAGGAAAGTTCGCATGGTGACTGTTATATTCAATTCCGATGCAATTTCTGTGTTTCATCAACACTCTGAGAGTTCGCAGATTACAGAGTGCCACCAGATGTGCATCGGAAAGTACTACTGGTCTTAGTGGGAACGATCAAATCGTAGAGTGTTTGGGACATTACTCCCATGGAGGAAATTGCGCATGGTGATTGTTGTATTCAATCCCGATGCAATTTCTGTGTTTCATCAACACTCTGATAGGCCACAGAATACAGATTGTCCTCAGATGTGCATCGGAAACTACTACTGGTCTTCCTGGGAACGATCAAATCGTAGACTGTTTCAGACATTACTCCCATGGAGGAAAGTGTGCATGGTGACTGTTGTATTCAGTTCCGATGCAATTTCTGTGTTTCATCAACACTTTGAAGGTCCACAAATTACAGAATGCCTCCAGATGTGCATCGGAAACTAATACTGGTCTTCCAGGGAACGAGCAAAGCGTAGACTCTTTCAGACATTACTCCCATGGAGGAAAGTGCGCATGGTGAATGTTGTATTTAATCCCGATGCAGTTTCTGTGTTTCGTCAACACTTTGAAGGTCCACAGGTTACAGATTGCCTCCAGATGTGCATCGGAAACTACTACTGGTCTTCCAGGGAACGATCATAGCATAGACTGTTTGAGACATTACCCCCATGGAGGAAAGTGCGTATTGTGGCTGTTGTATTCACTCCCGATGGAGTTTTTGTGTTTCATCAACACTCTGATAGTCCACAGATTACAGAATGCCACCAGATGTGCATCGGAAACTACTACTGGTCTTCCAGGGAACGATCAAAGCGTAAACTCTTTGAGACATTACTCCTATTGAGGAAAGTGTGCATGGTGACTGTTGTATTCATTCCCGATGCATTTTCTGTCTTTCATCAACACTCTGATAGTCCACAGATTACAGAATGCCTCCAGATGTGCATCGGAAACTACTTAGGGTCTTCCTGGGAACGATCAAAGCGTAGACTGTTTGAGACATTACTCCTATGAAGGAGAGTGCACATGGTGACTGTTGTATTCAATCCCTATGCAATTTCTGTGTTTCATCAACACTCTGATAGTCCACAGATTACAGAATCGCTCCAGATGTGCATCGGAAACTACTTCTGGTCTACCAGGGAACGATCAAAGCGTAGACTGATTGAGATATTACTCCCATTCAGGAAAGTGCGCATGGTGACTGTTGTATTCAATCCCGGTGCAATTTCTGTGTTTCATCAATACACTGATAGTCCACAGATTACAGAATGCCTCCAGATGTCCATCGGATACTACTACTGGTCATCCAGGGAACGATCAAAGCGTAGACTGCTTGAGACATTACTCCCATGGAGGAGAGTGCGAATGGTGACCGTTGTATTCAATCCCGATGCAATTTCTGTGTTTTATCAACAGTCTGATAGACCACAGATTATAGAATGCCTCCAGATGTGCATCGGAAACTACTAGTGGTCTTCCAGGGATCGATCAACGCGTAGACTGTTTGAGACATTACTCCCATGGAGGAAAGTGCGAATGGTTACTGTTGTACTCAGTCCCGATGCAGTTGCCGTGTTTCATCAACACTCTGATAGTCCACAGATTGCAGATTGCCCTCAGATGTGCATCGGAAACTACTACTGGTCTTCCAGGGAACGATCATAGCGTAGACTGTTTGAGACATTACTCCCATGGAGGAAAATGCGAATGGGGACTGTTGTACTCAGTGCCGATGCAATTTCTGTGTTTCATCAACGCTCTGATAGTCTACAAATTACAGAATGCTTCCAGATGTGCATCGGAAAGTACTACTGGTCTTCCAGGGAACGATCAAAGCGTAGACTGTTTCAGACATTACTGCCATGGAGGAAAGTGTGGATGGTGACTGTTGTATTCAATCCTGAAGCAATTTCTGTGATTCATTAACACTTTGAAGGTCCACAGGTTACAGAATGCCTCCAGATGTGCATCGGAAACTACTACTGGTATTAATGGGAACGATCAAAGCGTAGAGTGTTTGAGACATTACTGCCATGGAGGAAAATGCGGATGGTGACTGTAGTATTCACTCCCGATGCTATTTCTTTGTTTCATCTACACATTGAAGGTCCACAGATTACAGAATGCCTCCAGATGTGCATCGGAAACTACTACTGGTCTTCGAAGGAACGATCAAAGCGTAGACTGTTTGAGACATTACTCCCATGGAGGAAAGTGCGGATGGTGACTGTTGTATTCACTCCCGATGCAATATCTGTGTTTCATCAACACTTTGAAGGTCCACAGGTTACAGAAGGCCTCCAGATGTGCATCGGAAACTACTATTGGTCTTAATGGGAACGATCAAAGCGTAGAGTGTTTGAGACATTACTCCCATGGAGGGAAGTGCGGATGGTGACTGTATTATTCAATCCCGATGCAATATCTGTGTTTCATCAACACTCTGATAGTTCACAGATTACAGAATGCCACCAGATGTGCATCGGAAACTACTACTGGTCTTCCAGGGAACGATCAAATCGTAGACTGTTTGAGAAATATTCCCATGGAGGAAAGTGCGCATGGTGACAGTTGTATTCAATCCCGATGCAATTTCTGTGTTTCATCAACACTCTGATAGTTCGCAGATTACAGAATGCCACCAGATGTGCATCGGAAACTAAAACTGGTCTTAGTAGGAACGATCAAAGCGTAGAGTGTTTGAGACATTACTCCCATGGAGGAAAGTTCGGATGGTGACTGTGGTATTCAATCCCGATGCAATTTCTGTGTTTCATCAACACTCTGATTGTTCACAGATAACAGAATGCCACCAGATGTGCATCGGAAACTCTTACTGGTCTTAGTGGGAACGATTAAAGCGTAGAGTGTTTGAGACTTTACTCCCATGGAGGAGAGTGCGATTGGTGACTGTTGTACTCAGTCCCGATGCAATTTCTGTGTTTCATCAACACTCTGATAGTCCACAGATTACAGAATGCCACCAGATGTGCATCGGAAAGTACTACTGTTCTTAGTGGGAACGATCAAATCGTAGACTGCTTGAGACATTACTCCCATGGAGGAAAGTGTGCATGGTGACTGTTGTATTCAATTCCGATGGAATATCTGTGTTTCATCAACACTTTCAAGGTCCACAAATTACAGAATGCCTCCAGATGAGCATCGGAAACTACTACTGGTCTTCCAGGGAACGAGCAAAGCGTAGACTCTTTCAGACATTACTCGGATGGAGGAAAGTGCGCATGGTGAATGTTGTATTTAATCCCGATGCAATTTCTGTGTATCGTCACCACCTTGAAGGTCCACAGGTTACAGATTGCCTCCAGATGTGCATCGGAAACTACTACTGGTCTTCCAGGGAACGATCAATGTGTAGACTGTTTGAGACATTACTCCCAAGGAGGAAAGTGAGTATTGCGGCTGTTGTATTCACTCCCGATGGAATTTTTGTGTTTCATCGACACGCTGATAGTCCTCAGATTACAGAATGCCACCAGATGTGCATCGGAAACTACTACTGGTCTTCCAGGGAACGATCAAAGCGTAAACTCTTTGAGACATTACTCCTATGGAGGAAAGTGCGCATGGTGACTGTTGTATTCATTCCCCATGCGTTTTCTGTGTTTCATCAACACTCTGATAGTCCACAGATTACAGAATGCCTCCAGATGTGCATCGGAAACTACTTCGTGTCTTCCTGGGAACGATCAAATCGTAGACTGTTTCAGACATTACTCCCTTGAAGGAAAGTGTGCATGGTGACTGTTGCATTCAATCCCGATGCAATTTCTGTGTTTCATCAACACTCTGATCGTCCACAGATTACAGATTGCATCCATATGTGCATCGGAAACTACTACTGGACTTCCAGGGAACGATCAAAGTGTAGACTGTTTGAGACATTACTCCCATGGAGGAGAGTGCGCATGGTGACTGTTGTATTCAATCCCGAGGCAATTTCTGTGTATCATCAACAGTCTGATAGACCACAGATTATAGAATGCCTCCAGATTTGCATCGGAAACTACTAGTGGTCTTCCAGGGATCGATCAAAGCGTAGACTGTTTGACACATTACTCCCATGGAGGAAAGTGCAAATGGTTACTGTTGTACTCAGTCCCGTTGCAATTGCTGTGTTTCATCAACACTCTGATAGTCCACAGATTACAGATTGCCCTCAGATGTGCATCGGAAACTACTACTGGTCTTCCAGGGAACGATCATAGCGTAGACTGTTTGAGACATTACTCCCATGGAGGAAAGTGCGCATGGTGACTGTCGTATTCAATCCCGATGCAATTTATGTGTTTCATCAACACTCTGATAGTCCACAGATTACAGAATGCCTCCAGATGTGCATCGGAAACTACTACTGGTCTTCCAGGGAACGAGCAAAGCGTAGACTCTTTCAGGCATTACTCCCATGGAGGAAAGTGCGCATGGTGAATGTTGTATTTAATCCCGATGCAATTTCTGTGTTTCGTCAACAGTATGATGGTCCACAGGTAACAGATTGTCTCCAGATGTGAATCGGAAACTACAACTGGTCTTCCAGGGAACGATCAAAGCGTAAACTCTTTCAGACATTACTCCTATGGAGGAAAGTGCGCATGGTGACTGTTGTATTCATTCCCGATGCATTTTCTGTGTTTCATCAACACTCTGATAGTCCGCAGATTACAGAATGCCTCCAGATGTGCATCGGAAACTACTTCTGGTCTTCCTGGGAACGATCAAAGCGTAGACTGTTTGAGACACTACTCCCATGAAGGAGAGTGCACATGGTGACTGTTGTATTCAATCCCTATGCAATTTCTGTGATTCATCAACACTCTGATAGTCCACAGATTACAGAATCCCTCCAGATGTGCATCGGAAACTACTTCTGGTCTTCCAGGGAACGATCAAAGCGTAGACTGTTTGAGATATTACTCCCATTCAGGAAAGTGCGCATGGTGACTGTTGTATTCAATCCCGATGCAATTTCTGTGTTTCATCAATACTCTGATAGTCCTCAGATTACAGAATGCCTCCATTTGTTCATCGGAAACTACTACTGGTCTTCCGGGAAACGATCAAAGCGTAGACTGTTTCAGACATTACTCCCATGGAGGAAAGTGTGCATGGTGACTGTTGTATTCAATCCCGATGCAATTTCTGTGTTTCATCAGCAATTGGAAGGCCACAGATTACAGAATGCCTCCAGATGTGCATCGGAAACTACTACTGGTCTTCCAGGGAACGATCAAAGCCTATACTGTTTGAGACATTACTCCCATGGAGGAGAGTGCGCATGGTGACTGTTGTATTCAATCCCGAAGCAACTTCTGTGTTTCATCAACAGTCTGATAGACCACAGATTATAGAATGCCTCCAGATGTGTATCGGAAACTACTAGTGGTCTTCCAGGGACCTATCAAAACGTAGACTGTTTCAGACATTACTCCCATGGAGTAAAGCGCGAATGGTGACTGTTGTACTCAGTCCCGATGCAAATGCTGTGTTTCATCAACACTCTGATAGTCCACAGATTACAGAATGATTCCAAATGTGCATCGGAAAGTACAACTGGTCTTCCAGGGAACGATCAAGGCGTGGACTGTTTGAGACATTACTTCCAGGGAGGAAAGTGCGCATGGTGACTGTTGTATTCAATCCCGAAGCAATTTCTGTGTTTCATCAACAGTCTCATAGACCACAGATTACAGAATGCCTCCAGATGTGCATCGGAAACTACTTCGGGTCTTCCTGGGAACGATCAAATCGTAGACTGTTTGAGACATTTTTCCCATGAAGGAGAGTGCACATGGTGACTGTTGTATTCAATCCCTATGCAATTTCTGTGTTTCATCAATACTCTGATAGTCCACAGATTACAGAATGCCTCCAGATCTGCATCGGATACTACTACTGGTCATCCAGGGAACGACCAAATCGTAGACTGTTTCAGACATTACTCCCATGGAGGAAAGTGTGCATGGTGACTGTTGCATTCAATCCCGATGCAATTTCTGTGTTTCATCAACACTCTGATCGTCCACAGATTACAGATTGCATCCAGATGTGCATCGGAAACTACTACTGGTCTTCCAGGGAATGATCAAAGCGTAGACTGTTTGAGACATTACTCCCATGGAGGAGAGTGCGCATGGTGACAGTTGTATTCAATCCCGAGGATATTTCTGTGTATCATCAACAGTCTGATAGACCACAGATTATAGAATGCCTTTAGATGTGCATCGGAAACTACTACTGGTCTTCCAGGGAACGATCAAAGCGTAAACACTTTGAGACATTACTCCTATGGAGGAAAGTGCGCATGGTGACTGTTCTATACATTCTCCATGCGTTTTCTGTGTTTCATCAACACTCAGATAGTCCACAGATTACAGAATGCCTCCAGATGTGATCCGGAAACTACTTCGGGTCTTCCTGGGAACGATCAAATCGTAGACTCTTTGAGACATTTTTCCCATGAAGGAGAGTGCACATGGTGACTGTTGTATTCAATCCCTATGCAATTTCTGTGTTTCATCAACACTCTGATAGTCCACAGATTACAGAAGCCCTCCAGATGTGCATCGGAAACTACTTCTGGTCTTCCAGGGAACGATCAAAGCGTAGACTGATTGAGATATTACTCCCATTCAGGAAAGTGCGCATGGTGACTTTTGTATTTAACCCCGATGCAGTTTCTGTGTTTCATCAATACTCTGATAGTCCACAGATTACAGAATGCCTCCAGATCTGCGTCGGATACTACTACTGGTCATCCAGGGAACGATCAAATCGTAGACTGTATCAGACATTACTCCCATGGAGGAAAGTGTGCATGGTGACTGTTGCATTCAATCCCGATGCAATTTCTGTGTTTCATCAACACTCTGATCGTCCACAGATTACAGATTGCATCCAGATGTGCATCGGAAACTACTACTGGTCTTCCAGGGAACGATCAAAGCGTAGACTGTTTGAGACATTACTCCCATGGATTAGAGTGAGCATGGTGACTGTTGTATTCAATCCCGAGGATATTTCTGTGTATCATCAACAGTCTGATAGACCACAGATTATAGAATGCCTCCAGATTTGCATCGGAAACTACTAGTGGTCTTCCAGGGGTCGATCAAAGCGTAGACTGTTTGAGACATTACTCCCATGGAGGAAAGTGCAAATGGTTACTGTTGTACTCAGTCCCGTTGCAATTGCTGTGTTTCATCAACACTCTGATAGTCCACAGATTACAGATTGCCCTCAGATGTGCATCGGAAACTACTACTGGTCTTCCAGGGAACGATCATAGCGTAGACTGTTTGAGACATTACTCCCATGGAGGAAAGTGCGAATGGTGACTGTTGTACTCAGTCCCGATGCAATTTCTGTGTTTCATCAACACTCTGATAGTCCATAGATTACAGAATGTCTCCAGATGTGCATCGGAAAGTACTACTGGTCTTCCAGGGAACGAGCAAAGCGTAGACTCTTTCAGGCATTACTCCCATGGAGGAAAGTGCGCATGGTGACTGTTGTATTCAATCCCGATGCAATTTCTGTGTTTCATCAACACTCTGATAGTTCGCAGATTACAGAATCCCTCCAGATGTGCATCGGAAACTACTTCTGGTCTTCCAGGGAACGATCAAAGCGTAGACTGTTTGAGATATTACTCCCATTCAGGAAAGTGCGCATTGTGACTGTTGCATTCAATCCCGATGCATTTTCTGTGTTTCATCAACACTTTGAAGGTCCACAAATTACAGAATGCCTCCAGATGTGCATCGGAAACTACTACGGGCCTTCCGTGGAACGATCAAAGCGTAGACTGTTTGAGACATTACTCCCGTGGAGGAAAGTGCGCATGGTGAATGTTGTATTTAATCGCAATCCAATTTCTGAGTTTCGTCAACACTTTGAAGGTCCACAGATTACAGAATGCCACCAGCAGTGCATCGGAAACTACTACTGGTCTTCCACGGAACAATCAAAGCGTAGACTGTTTGAGATATTACTCCCATTCAGGAAAGTGCGCATGGTGACTGTTGTATTCAATCCCGATGCAATTTCTGTGTTTCATCAATACTCTGATAGTCCAGAGATTACAGAATGCTTCCATTTGTGCATCGGAAACTACTACTGGACTTCCGGGGAACGATCAAAGCGTAGACTGTTTCAGACATTACTCCCATGGAGGAGAGTGCGCATGGTGACTGCTGTAATCAGTCCCGATGCAATTTCTGTGTTTCATCAACACTTTGATGGTCCACAAACTACAGAATGCCTCCAGATGTGCATCGGAAACTACTACTGGTCTTAATGGGAACGATCAAAGCGTAGACTGTTTCAGACATTACTCCCATGGAGGAAAGTCTGCATGGTGACTGTTGTATTCAATCCGATGCAATTTCTGTGTTTCATCAACACTTTGAAGTGCTACAGATTACAGAATGCCTCCAGATGTGCATCGAAAACTACTACTGGTCTTGCAGGGAACGATCAAAGCGTAGACTGTTTGAGTCATTACTCCCATGGAGGAACGTGTGGATGGTGACTGTCGTACTCACTCCCGATACATATTCTGTGTTTCATCAACACTTTGAAGGTCCACAGAGTACAGAGTGCCTCCAGATGTGCATCAGAAACTACTACTGGTCTTCCAAGGAACGATCAAAGCGTAGACTGTTTGAGACATTACTCCCATGGAGGAAAGTGCGAATGGTGACTGTTGTACTCAATCCCGATGAATTATCTGTGTTTCATCAACACTCTGATAGTCCACAGATTACAGATCGACTCCAAATGTGCATCCGAAAGTTCTACTGGTCTTAAAGGGAACGATCAAAGCGTGGACTGTTTGAGACATTACTCCCATGGAGGAAAGTGCGCATGGTGATTGTTGTATTCAATCCCGATGCAATTTCTGGGTTTCATCAACACTATGAAGACCCACAGAGTACAGAATGCCTCCAGATGTGCATCGGAAACTACTACTGGTCTTGCAGGGAACGATGAAAGCGTAGACTGTCTGAGACATTACTCCCATTCAGGAAAGTGCTCATGGTGACTGTTGTATTCAATCCCGATGCAATATCTGTGTTTCATCAATACTCTTATAGTCCACAGATTACAGATTGCATCCAGATGTGCATCGGAAACTACTACTGGTCTTAATGGGAGCGATCAAAGCGTAGACTGTTTGAGATATTACTCTCATGGAAGAAAATGCGCATGGTGACTGTTGTATTCAATCCCTATGCAATTTCTGTGTTTTATCAACACTTTGAAGGTCCACAAATTACAGAATGCCTCCAGATGTGCATCGGAAACTACTACTGGTCTTCCTGGGAACGATCAAAGCGTAGACTTTTTCAGACATTACTCCCGTGGAGGAAAGTGGTAATGTTGACAGTTGTATTCAATCCCGATGCAATTTCAGTGTTTCATCAACACACTGATAGTCCACAGATTAAAGATTGTCTCCACATGTTCATCGGAAACTACTACTGGTCTTCCTGGGAACGATCAAAGCGTAGACTTTTTCAGACATTACTCCCATGGAGGAAAGTGGTAATGTAGACAGTTGTATTCAATCCCGATGCAAAATTTCAGTGTTTCATCAACACACTGATAGTCCACAGATTACAGATTGTCTACAGATGTGCATCGTAAACTACAACTGGCTTCCTGGGAACGATGAAAGCGTCGACTGTTGCAGACATTACTCCCATGGAGGAAAGTGTGCATGGTGACTGTTGTATTCAATCCGATGAAATTTCTGTGTTTCATCAACACTTTGGAGGTCCACAGATTTCAGAATGCCTCCAGATGTGCATCGAAAACTACTACTGGTCTTGCAGTGAACGATCAAAGCGTAGACTGTTTGAGACATTACTCCCATGGAGGAAAGTGTGCATCGTAACTGTTGTATTCAATCCATATGCAATTTCTGTGTTTCATCAACAGTCTGATAGGTCACAGTTTGTAGAATGACTCCAGATGTGCATCGGAAACTACTATTGGTCTTCCAGGGAACGATCAAAGCGTAGACTGTTTGAGACATTACTCCCGTGGAGGAAAGTGCGAATAGTGACTGTTGTACTCAACCCCAATGCATTATCTGTGTTTCATCAACACTCTGATAGTCCACAGATTACAGATCGCCTCCAAATGTGCATCGGAAAGTACTACTGGTCTTAAAGGGAACCATCAAAGCGTGGACTGTTTGAGGCATTACTCACATTGAGGAAAGTGCGCATGTTGACTGTTGTATTCAATCCCGATGCGATTTCTCGGTTTCATCAACACTCTGATAGTCCACAGATTAAAGATTGCCTCCAGATGTGCATCGGAAACTACTACTGGTCTTCCTGGGAACGATCAAAAACGTAGACTGTTTGAGACATTACTCCCATGGAGGAAAGTGTGCATGGTGACTGTTGTATTCAATCCGCGTGCAATTTCTGTGTTTCATCAACACTTTGAAGGTCCACAAATTACAGAATGCCTTCAGATGTGTATCGGAAACTACTACTGGTCTTCCAGGGAACGATCAAGGGGTGGACTGTTTGAGACATTACTTCCAGGGAGGAAAGTGCGCATGGTGACTGTAGTATTCAATCCCGAAGCAATTTCTGTGTTTCATCAAAAGTCTGATAGACCACAGATTATAGAATGCCTCCAGATGTGCATCGGAAACTATTACTGGTCTTCCAGGGAACGATCAAATCGTAAACTCTTTGAGACGTTACTCCTATGGAGGAAAGTGCGTATGGTGACTGTTGTATTCATTCCCCATGCGTTTTCTGTGTTTCATCAACACTCTGATAGTCCACAGATTACAGAATGCCTCCAGATGAGCATCGGAAACTACTTCGGGTCTTCCTGGGAACGATCAAATCGTAGACTGTTTGAGACATTTTTCCCATGAAGGAGAGTGCACATGGTGACTGTTGTATTCAATCCCTATGCAATTTCTGTGTTTCATCAACACTCTGATAGTCCACAGATTACAGAAGCCCTCCAGATGTGCATCGGAAACTACTTCTGGTCTTCCAGGGAACGATCAAAGTGTAGACTGATTGAGATATTACTCCCATTCAGGAAAGTGCGCATGGTGACTGTTGTATTTAATCCCGATGCAGTTTCTGTGTTTCATTAATACTCTGATAGTCCACAGATTACAGAATGCCCCCAGATCTGCATCGGATATTACTACTGGTCATCCAGGGAACGATCAAATCGTAGACTGTTTCAGACATTACTCCCATGGAGGAAAGTGTGCATGGTGACTGTTGCATTCAATCCCGATGCAATTTCTGTGTTTGATCAACACTCTGATCGTCCACAGATTACAGACTGCATCCAGATGTGCATCGGAAACTACTACTGGTCTTCCAGGGAACGATCAAAGCATAGACTGTTTGAGACATTACTCCCATGGAGGAGAGTGTGCTTGGTGACTGTTGTATTCAATCCCAAGGGTATTTCTGTGTATCATCAACAGTCTGATAGACCACAGATTATAGAATGCCTAGAGATTTGCATCGGAAACTACTAGTGGTCTTCCAGGGATCGATCAAAGCGTAGACTGTTTGAGACATTACTCCCATGGAGGAAAGTGCAAATGGTTACTGTTGTACTCAGTCCCGTTGCAATTGCTGTGTTTCATCAACACTCTGATAGTCCACAGATTAGAGATTGCCCTCAGATGTGCATCGGAAACTACTACTGGTCTTCCAGGGAACGATCAAAGCGTAGACTGTTCGAGACATTACTCCCATGGAGGAAAGTGCGCATGGTGAATGTTGTATTTAATCGCAATACAATTTCTGAGTTTCGTCAACACTTTGAAGGTCCACAGATTACAGATTGCCTCCAGATGTGCATCAGAAACTAGTACTGGTTTTCCAGGGAACGATCAAAGCGTAGACTGTTTGACATTACTCCTATGGAGGAAAGTGCGCATGTGACTGTTGTATTCACTCCTGATGGAATTTTTGTGTTTCATCAGCACTCTGATAGTCCACAGATTACAGAATGCTACCAGCAGTGCAACGGAAACTACTACTGGTCTTCCACGGAACGGTCAAAGCGTCGACTGTTTGAGACATTACTCCCGTGGAGGAAAGTGCGCATGGTGAATGTTGTATTTAATCGCAATCCAATTTCTGAGTTTCGTCAACACTTTGAAGGTCCACAGATTACAGAATGCCACCAGCAGTGCATCGGAAACTACTACTGGTCTTCCTCGGAACAATCAAAGCGTAGACTGTTTGAGATATTACTCCCATTCAGGAAAGTGCGCATGGTGACTGTTGTATTCAATCCCGATGCAATTTCTGTGTTTCATCAATACTCTGATAGTCCACAGATTACAGAATGCTTCCATTTGTTCATCGGAAACTACTACTGGACTTCCGGGGAACGATCAAAGCGTAGACTGTTTCAGACATTACTCCCATGGAGGAGAGTGCGCATGGTGACTGTTGTACTCAGTCCCGATGCAATTTCTGTGTTTCATCAACACTTTGATGGTCCACAAACTACAGAATGCCTCCAGATGTGCATCGGAAACTACTACTGGTCTTAATGGGAACGATCAAAGCGTAGACTGTTTGAGTCATTACTCCCATGGAGGAACGTGTGGATGGTGACTGTCGTACTCACTCCCGATACATATTCTGTGTTTCATCAACACTTTGAAGGTCCACAGAGTACAGAATGCCTCCAGATGTGCATCAGAAACTACTACTGGTCTTCCAAGGAACGATCAAAGCGTAGACTGTTTGAGACATTACTCCCATGGAGGAAAGTGCGAATGGTGACTGTTGTACTCAATCCCGATGAATTATCTGTGTTTCATCAACACTCTGATAGTCCACAGATTACAGATCGACTCCAAATGTGCATCCGAAAGTACTACTGGTCTTAAAGGGAACGATCAAAGCGTGGACTGTTTGAGACATTACTCCCATGGAGGAAAGTGCGCATGGTGATTGTTGTATTCAATCCCGATGCAATTTCTGGGTTTCATCAACACTATGAAGACCCACAGAGTACAGAATGCCTCCAGATGTGCATCGGAAACTACTACTGGTCTTCCAGGGAACGATGAAAGCGTAGACTGTCTGAGACATTACTCCCATTCAGGAAAGTGCTCATGGTGACTGTTGTATTCAATCCGGATGCAATATCTGTGTTTCATCAATACTCTTATAGTCCACAGATTACAGATTGCATCCAGATGTGCATCGGAAACTACTACTGGTCTTAATGGGAGCGATCAAAGCGTAGACTGTTTGAGATATTACTCTCATGGAAGAAAATGCGCATGGTGACTGTTGTATTCAATCCCTATGCAATTTCTGTGTTTCATCAACACTTTGAAGGTCCACAAATTACAGAATGCCTCCAGATGTGCATCGGAAACTACTACTGGTCTTCCTGGGAACGATCAAAGCGTAGACTTTTTCAGACATTACTCCCATGGAGGAAAGTGGTAATGTTGACAGTTGTATTCAATCCCGATGCAATTTCAGTGTTTCATCAACACACTGATTGTCCACAGATTAAAGATTGTCTCCACATGTTCATCGGAAACTACTACTGGTCTTCCTGGGAACGATCAAAGCGTAGACTTTTTCAGACATTACTCCCATGGAGGAAAGTGGTAATGTAGACAGTTGTATTCAATCCCGATGCAAAATTTCAGTGTTTCATCAACACACTGATAGTCCACAGATTACAGATTGTCTACAGATGTGCATCGTAAACTACAACTGGCTTCCTGGGAACGATGAAAGCGTCGACTGTTGCAGACATTACACCCATGGAGGAAAGTGTGCATGGTGACTGTTGTATTCAATCCGATGAAATTTCTGTGTTTCATCAACACTTTGGAGGTCCACAGATTTCAGAATGCCTCCAGATGTGCATCGAAAACTACTACTGGTCTTGCAGTGAACGATCAAAGCGTAGACTGTTTGAGACATTACTCCCATGGAGGAAAGTGTGCATCGTAACTGTTGTATTCAATCCATATGCAATTTCTGTGTTTCATCAACAGTCTGATAGGTCACAGTTTGTAGAATGACTCCAGATGTGCATCGGAAACTACTATTGGTCTTCCAGGGAACGATCAAAGCGTAGACTGTTTGAGACATTACTCCCGTGGAGGAAAGTGCGAATAGTGACTGTTGTACTCAACCCCAATGCATTATCTGTGTTTCATCAACACTCTGATAGTCCACAGATTACAGATCGCCTCCAAATGTGCATCGGAAAGTACTACTGGTCTTAAAGGGAACCATCAAAGCGTGGACTGTTTGAGGCATTACTCACATTGAGGAAAGTGCGCATGTTGACTGTTGTATTCAATCCCGATGCGATTTCTCGGTTTCATCAACACTCTGATAGTCCACAGATTAAAGATTGCCTCCAGATGTGCATCGGAAACTACTACTGGTCTTCCTGGGAACGATCAAAAACGTAGACTGTTTGAGACATTACTCCCATGGAGGAAAGTGTGCATGGTGACTGTTGTATTCAATCCGTGTGCAATTTCTGTGTTTCATCAACACTTTGAAGGTCCACAAATTACAGAATGCCTTCAGATGTGCATCGGAAACTACAACTGGTCTTCCAGGGAACGATCAAAGCGTGGACTGTTTGAGACATTACTCCCATGGAGGAAAGTGGGCAAGGTGACTGTTGTATTCAATCCCGATGCAATTTCTGTGTTGCATCAACACTCTGATAGTTAACAGATTACAGATTGCCTCCAGATGTGCATCGGAAACTACTACTGGTCTTCCTGGGAACGATCAAAAATGTAGACTGTTTGAGACATTACTCCCATGGAGGAAAGTGCGCATGGTGACTGTTGTACTCAATCCCTATGCAATTTCTGTGTTTCATCAACACTTTGAAGGTCCACAAATTACAGAATGCATCCAGATGTGCATCGGAAACTACTACTGGTCTTCCTGGGAACGATCAAAGCGTGGACTGTTTGAGACATTACTCCCATGGAGGAAAGTGGGCATGGTGACTGTTGTATTCAATCCCGATGCAATTTATGTGTTTCATCAACAATCTGATAGTTAACAGAATACAGATTGCCTCCAGATGTGCATCGGAAACTACTACTGGTCTTCCTGGGAACGATCAAAAACGTAGACTGTTTGAGACATTACTCCCATGGAGGAAAGTGTGCATGGTGACTGTTGTATTCAATCCTGATGCAATTTGTGTGTTTCATCAACACTCTGATAGTCCACAGACTACAGATTGTCTCCAGATGTGCATCGGAAACTACTACTGGTCTTCCTGGGAACGATAAAAGCGTAGACAGTTTCAGACATTACTCCCATGGAGGAAAGTGTGCTTGGTGACTGTTGTATTCAATCCCGATGCAATTTCTGTGTTTCATCAACAGTCTGATAGTCCGCAGGTTATAGAATGCCTCCAGATGTGCATCGGAAACTACTACTGGTCTTGCAGTGAACGATCAAAGCGTATACTGTTTGAGACATTACTCCCATGGAGGAGACTATGCTTGGTGACTGTTGTATTCAATCCCGAAGCAACTTCTGTGTTTCATCAACAGTCTGATAGACCACAGATTATAGAATGCCTCCAGATGTGTATCTGAAACTACTAGTGGTCTTCCAGGGATCTATCAAAGCGTAGACTGTTTCAGACATTACTCCCAAGGAGGAAAGTGCGAATGGTGACTGTTGTACTCAGTCCCGATGCAAATGCAGTGTTTCATCAACACTCTGATATTCCACAGATTACAGAATGATTCCAAATGTGCATCGGAAAGTACTACTGGTCTTCCAGGGAACGATCAAGGCGTGGACTGTTTGAGACATTACTTCCAGGGAGGAAAGTGCGCATGGTGACTGTAGTATTCAATCCCGAAGCAATTTCTGTGTTTCATCAAAAGTCTGATAGACCACAGATTATAGAATGCCTCCAGATGTGCATCGGAAACTATTACTGGTCTTCCAGGGAACGATCAAATCGTAAACTCTTTGAGACATTACTCCTATGGAGGAAAGTGCGTATGGTGACTGTTGTATTCATTCCCCATGCGTTTTCTGTGTTTCATCAACACTCTGATAGTCCACAGATTACAGAATGCCTCCAGATGAGCATTGGAAACTACTTCGGGTCTTCCTGGGAACGATCAAATCAAAGACTGTTAGAGACATTTTTCCCATGAAGGAGAGTGCACATGGTGACTGTTGTATTCAATCCCTATGCAATTTCTGTGTTTCATCAACACTCTGATAGTTAACAGATTACAGATTGCCTCCAGATGTGCATCGGAAACTACTTCTGGTCTTCCAGGGAACGATCAAAGCGTAGACTGATTGAGATATTACTCCCATTCAGGAAAGTGCGCATGGTGACTGTTGTATTTAATCCCGATGCAGTTTCTGTGTTTCATTAATACTCTGATAGTCCACAGATTACAGAATGCCTCCAGATCTGCATCGGATATTACTACTGGTCATCCAGGGAACGATCAAATCGTAGACTGTTTCAGACATTACTCCCATGGAGGAAAGTGTGCATGGTGACTGTTGCATTCAATCCCGATGCAATTTCTGTGTTTGATCAACACTCTGATCGTCCACAGATTACAGACTGCATCCAGATGTGCATCGGAAACTACTACTGGTCTTCCAGGGAACGATCAAAGCATAGACTGTTTGAGACATTACTCCCATGGAGGAGAGTGCGCATGGTGACTGTTGTATTCAATCCCGAGGCAATTTCTGTGTATCATCAACAGTCTGATAGACCACAGATTATAGAATGCCTCCAGATTTGCATCGGAAACTACTAGTGGTCTTCCAGGGATCGATCAAAGCGTAGACTGTTTGAGACATTACTCCCATGGAGGAAAGTGCAAATGGTTACTATTGTACTCAGTCCCGTTGCAATTGCTGTGTTTCATCAACACTCTGATAGTCCACAGATTACAGATTGCCCTCAGATGTGCATCGGAAACTACTACTGGTCTTCCAGGGAACGATCATAGCGTAGACTGTTTGAGACATTACTCCCATGGAGGAAAGTGCGAATGGTGACTGTTGTACTCAGTCCCGATGAAATTTCTGTGTTTCATCAACACTCTGATAGTCCATAGATTACAGAATGTCTCCAGATGTGCATCGGAAAGTACTACTGGTCTTCCAGAGAACGAGCAAAGCGTAGACTCTTTCAGGCATTACTCCCATGGAGGAAAGTGCGCATGGTGAATGTTGTATTTAATCGCGATGCAATTTCTGTGTTTCGTCAACAGTTTGAAGGTCCACAGGTAACAGATTGCCTCCAGATGTGCATCGGAAACTACTACTGGTCTTCCTGGGAACGATCAAAGCGTAGACTGTTTGAGACACTACTCCCATGAAGGAGAGTGCACATGGTGACTGTTGTATTCAATCCCTATGCAATTTCTGTGATTCATCAACACTCTGATAGTCCACAGATTACAGAATCCCTCCAGATGTGCATCGGAAACTACTTCTGGTCTTCCAGGGAACGATCAAAGCGTAGACTGTTTGAGATATTACTCCCATTCATGAAAGTGCGCATGGTGACTGTTGTATTCAATCCCGATGCAATTTCTGTGTTTCATCAGCAATGTGAAGGCCACAGATTACAGAATGCCTCCAGATGTGCATCGGAAACTACTACTGGTCTTCCAGGGAACGATCAAAGCGTATACTGTTTGAGACATAACTCCCATGGAGGAGAGTGCGCATGGTGACTGTTGTATTCAATCCCAAAGCAATTTCTGTGTTTCATCAACAGTCTGATAGACCACAGATTATAGAATGCCTCCAGATGTGTATCTGAAACTACTACTGGTCTTCCAGGGATCTATCAAAGCGTAGACTGTTTCAGACATTACTCCCATGGAGGAAAGTGCGAATGGTGACTGTTGTACTCTGTCCCGATGCAAATGCTGTGTTTCATCAACACTCTGATAGTCCACAGTTTACAGAATACCTCCAAATGTGCATCGGAAAGTACTACTGGTCTTCCAGGGAACGATCAAGGAGTGGACTGTTTGAGACATTACTCCCATGGAGGAAAGTGTGCATGGTGACTGTTGTATTCAATCCCGATGCAATTTCTGTGTTTCGTCAACAGTTTGAAGGTCCACAGGTAACAGATTGCCTCCAGATGTGCATCGGAAACTACTACTGGTCTTCCAGGGAACGATCAAAGCGTAAACTCTTTGAGACATTACTCCTATGGAGGAAAGTGCGCATGGTGACTGTTGTATTCATTCCCGATGCATTTTCTGTGTTTCATCAACACTCTGATAGTCCACAGATTACAGAATGCCTCCATATGTGCATCGGAAACTACTTCTGGTCTTCCTGGGAACGATCAAAGCGTAGACCGTTTGAGACACTACTCCCATGAAGGAGAGTGCACATGGTGACTGTTGTATTCAATCCCTATGCAATTTCTGTGATTCATCAACACTCTGATAGTCCACAGATTACAGAATTCCTCCAGATGTGCATCGTAAACTACTTCTGGTCTTCCAGGGAACGATCAAAGCGTATACTGTTTGAGACATTACTCCCATGGAGGAGAGTGTGCATGGTGACTGTTGTATTCAATCCCGAAGCAATTTCTGTGTTTCATCAACAGTCTGATAGACCACAGATTATAGAATGCCTCCAGATGTGTATCTGAAACTACTAGTGTTCTTCCAGGGATCTATCAAAGCGTAGACTGTTTCAGAAATTACTCCCATGGAGGAAAGTGCGAATGGTGACTGTTGTACTCAGTCCCGATGCAAATGCTGTGTTTCATCAACACTCTGATAGTCCACAGATTACAGAATTCCTCCAAATGTGCATCGGAAAGTACTACTGGTCTTCCAGGGAACGATCAAGGTGTGGACTGTTTGAGACATTACTCCCATGGAGGAAAGTGTGCATGGTGACTGTTGTATTCAATCCCGATGCAATATCTGTGTTTCATCAGCAATTTGAAGGCCACAGATTACAGAATGCCTCCAGATGTGCATCGGAAACTACTACTGGTCATCCAGGGAACGATCAAAGCGTATACTGTTTGAGACATTACTCCCATGGAGGAGAGTGCGCATGGTGACTGTTGTATTCAATCCCGAAGCAATTTCTGTGTCTCATAAACAGTCTGATAGACCACAGATTATAGAATGCCTCCAGATGTGTATCTGAAACTACTAGTGGTCTTCCAGGGATCTATCAAATCGTAGACTGTTTGAGAAATTACTCCCATGGAAGAAAGTGTGCATGGTGACAGTTGTATTCAATTCCGATGCAATTTCTGTGTTTCATCAACACTTTGAAGGTCCACAAATTACAGAATGCCTCCAGATGTGCATCGGAAACTACTACGGGTCGTGCAGGGAACGATCTAAGCGTAGACTGTTTCAGACATTACTCCCATGGAGGAAAGTGCGCATGGTGAATGTTGTATTTAATCCCGATGCAATTTCTGAGTTTCGTCAACACTTTGAAGGTCACAGATTACAGATTGCCTCCAGATGTGCACTGGAAACTACTACTGGTCTTAAAGGGAACGATCAAAGCGTAGACTGTTTGAGACATTACTCCCATGGAGGTAAGTGCTTATTGTGACTGTTGTATTCAATCGCGATGCAATTTCAGTGTTTCATCAACACTCTGAGAGTCCACAGATTACAGAATGCCTCCAGATGTGCATCGGGAACTACTACTGGGCTTCTGGGGAACGATCAAAGCGTAGACTGTGTGACACATTACTCCCATGGAGGAAAGTGCGCATTGTGACTGTTGTATTCACTCCCGATGGAAGTTTTGTGTGTCTTCAACACTCTGATAGTCCACAGATTATAGAATGCCTCCAGATGTGCATCGGAAACTACTAGTGGTCTTCCAGGGATCGATCAAATCGTAGACTGTTTGAGACATTACTCCCATGGAGGAAAGTGTGCATGGTGACTGTTGTATTCAATTCCGATGCAATTTCTGTGTTTCATCAACACTTTGAAGGTCCACAAACTACAGAATGCCTCCAGATGTGCATCGGAAACTACTACGGGTCTTCCGTGGAACGATCAAAGCGTAGACTGTTTCAGACATTATTCCCATGGAGGAAAGTGCGCATGGTGAATGTTGTATTTAATCCCGATGCAATTTCTGAGTTTCGTCAACACTTTGAAGGTCCACAGACTACAGATTGTCTCCAGATGTGCATCGGAAACTACTACTGGTCTTCCTGGGAACGATAAAATCGTAGACAGTTTCAGACATTACTCCCATGGAGGAAAGTGTGCATGGTGACTGTTGTATTCAATCCCGATGCAATTACTGTGTTTCATCAACAGTCTGATAGTCCGCAGGTTATAGAATGCCTCCAGATGTGCATCGGAAACTACTACTGGTCTTGCAGTGAACGATCAAAGCGTATACTGTTTGAGACATTACTCCCATGGAGGAGAGTGCGCATGGTGACTGTTGTATTCAATCCCGAAGCAACTTCTGTGTTTCATCAACAGTCTGATAGACCACAGATTATAGAATGCCTCCAGATGTGTATCTGAAACTACTAGTGGTCTTCCAGGGATCTATCAAAGCGTAGACTGTTTCAGACATTACTCCCAAGGAGGAAAGTGCGAATGGTGACTGTTGTACTCAGTCCCGATGCAAATGCAGTGTTTCATCAACACTCTGATATTCCACAGATTACAGAATGATTCCAAATGTGCATCGGAAATTACTACTGGTCTTCCAGGGAACGATCAAGGCGTGGACTGTTTGAGACATTACTTCCTGGGAGGAAAGTGCGCATGGTGACTGTAGTATTAAATCCCGAAGCAAATTCTGTGTTTCATCAAAAGTCTGATAGACCACAGATTATAGAATGCCTCCAGATGTGCATCGGAAACTATTACTGGTCTTCCAGGGAACGATCAAATCGTAAACTCTTTGAGACATTACTCCTATGGAGGAAAGTGCGTATGGTGACTGTTGTATTCATTCCCCATGCGTTTTCTGTGTTTCATCAACACTCTGATAGTCCACAGATTACAGAATGCCTCCAGATGAGCATCGGAAACTACTTCGGGTCTTCCTGGGAACGATCAAATCGTAGACTGTTTGAGACATTTTTCCCATGAAGGAGAGTGCACATGGTGACAGTTGTATTCAATCCCTATGCAATTTCTGTGTTTCATCAACACTCTGATAGTCCACAGATTACAGAAGCCCTCCAGATGTGCATCGGAAACTACTTCTGGTCTTCCAGGGAACGATCAAAGCGTAGACTGATTGAGATATTACTCCCGTTCAGGAAAGTGCGCATGGTGACTGTTGTATTTAATCCCGATGCAGTTTCTGTGTTTCATTAATACTCTGATAGTCCACAGATTACAGAATGCCTCCAGATCTGCATCGGATATTACTACTGGTCATCCAGGGAACGATCAAATCGTAGACTGTTTCAGACATTACTCCCATGGAGGAAAGTGTGCATGGTGACTGTTGCATTCAATCCCGATGCATTTTCTGTGTTTGATCAACACTCTGATCGTCCACAGATTACAGATTGCATCCAGATGTGCATCGGAAACTACTACTGGTCTTCCAGGGAACGATCAAAGCACAGACTGTTTGAGACATTACTCCCATGGAGGAGAGTGCGCATGGTGACTGTTGTATTCAATCCCGAGGGAATTTCTGTGTATCATCAACAGTCTGATAGACCACAGATTATAGAATGCCTCCAGATTTGCATCGGAAACTACTAGTGGTCTTCCAGGGATCGCTCAAATCGTAGACTGTTTGAGACATTACTCCCATGGAGGAAAGTGCAAATGGTTACTATTGTACTCAGTCCCGTTGCAATTGCTGTGTTTCATCAACACTCTGATAGTCCACAGATTACAGATTGCCCTCAGATGTGCATCGGAAACTACTACTGGTCTTCCAGGGAACGATCATAGCGTAGACTGTTTGAGACATTACTCCCATGGAGGAAAGTGCGAATGGTGACTGTTGTACTCAGTCCCGATGAAATTTCTGTGTTTCAACAACACTCTGATAGTCCATAGATTACAAAATGTCTCCAGATGTGCATCGGAAAGTACTACTGGTCTTCCAGAGAACGAGCAAAGCGTAGACTCTTTCAGGCATTACTTCCATGGAGGAAAGTGCGCATGGTGAATGTTGTATTCATTCCCGATGCATTTTCTGTGTTTCATCAACACTCTGATAGTCCACAGATTACAGAATGCCTCCAGATGTGCATCGGAAACCACTTGGGGTCTTCCTGGGAACGATCAAAGCGTAGACTGTTTGAGACACTACTCCCATGAAGGAGAGTGCACATGGTGACTGTTGTATTCAATCCCTATGCAATTTCTGTGATTCATCAACACTCTGATAGTCCACAGATTACACAATCCCTCCAGATGTGCATCGGAATCTACTTCTGGTCTTCCAGGGAACGATCAAAGCGTAGACTGTTTGAGATATTACTCCCATTCATGAAAGTGCGCATGGTGACTGTTGTATTCAATCCCGATGCAATTTCTGTGTTTCATCAGCAATTTGAAGGCCACAGATTACAGAATGCCTCCAGATGTGCATCGGAAACTACTACTGGTATTCCAGGGAACGATCAAAGCGTATACTGTTTGAGACATTACTCCCATGGAGGAGAGTGCGCATGGTGACTGTTGTATTCAATCCCGAAGCAATTTCTGTGTTTCATCAACAGTCTGATAGACCACAGATTATAGAATGCCTCCAGATGTGTATCTGAAACTACTACTGGTCTTCCAGGGATCTATCAAAGCGTAGACTGTTTCAGACATTACTCCCATGGAGGAAAGTGCGAATGGTGACTGTTGTACTCAGTCCCGATGCAAATGCTGTGTTTCATCAACACTCTGATAGTCCACAGATTACAGAATGCCTCCAAATGTGCATCGGAAAGTACTACTGGTCTTCCAGGGAACGATCAAGGCGTGGACTGTTTGAGACATTACTCCCATGGAGGAAAGTGTGCATGGTGACTGTTGTATTCAATCCCGATGCAATTTCTGTGTTTCGTCAACAGTTTGAAGGTCCACAGGTAACAGATTGCCTCCAGATGTGCATCGGAAACTACTACTGGTCTTCCAGGGAACGATCAAAGCGTAAACTCTTTGAGACCTTACTCCTATGGAGGAAAGTGCGCATGGTGAATGTTGTATTCATTCCCGATGCATTTTCTGTGTTTCATCAACACTCTGATAGTCCACAGATTACAGAATACCTCCATATGTGCATCGGAAACTACTTCTGGTCTTCCTGGGAACGATCAAAGCGTAGACTGTTTGAGACACTACTCCCATGAAGGAGAGTGCACATGGTGACTGTTATATTCAATCCCTATGCAATTTCTGTGATTCATCAACACTCTGATAGTCCACAGATTACAGAATCCCTCCAGATGTGCATCGTAAACTACTTCTGGTCTTCCAGGGAACGATCAAAGCGTAGACAGTTTGAGATATTACTGCCATTCAGGAAAGTGCGCATGGTGACAGTTGTATTCAATCCCGATGCAATTTCTGTGTTTCATCAGCAATTTGAAGGCCACAAATTACAGAATGCCTCCAGATGTGCATCGGAAACTACTACTGGTCTTCCAGGGAACGATCAAAGCGTATACTGTTTGAGAAATTACTCCCATTGAGGAGAGTGTGCATGGTGACTGTTGTATTCAATCCCGAAGCAATTTCTGTGTTTCATCAACAGTCTGATAGACCACAGATTATAGAATGCCTCCAGATGTGTATCTGAAACTACTAGTGGTCTTCCAGGGATCTATCAAAGCGTAGACTGTTTCAGACATTACTCCCATGGAGGAAAGTGCGAATGGTGACTGTTGTACTCAGTCCCGATGCAAATGCTGTGTTTCATCAACACTCTGATAGTCCACAGATTACAGAATGCCTCCAAATGTGCATCGGAAAGTACTACTGGTCTTCCAGGGAACGATCAAGGCGTGGACTGTTTGAGACATTACTCCCATGGAGGAAAGTGTGCATGGTGACTGTTGTATTCAATCCCGATGCAATTTCTGTGTTTCATCAGCAATTTGAAGGCCACAGATTACAGAATGCCTCCAGATGTGCATCGGAAACTACTACTGGTCTTCCAGGGAACGATCAAAGCGTATACTGTTTGAGACATTACTCCCATGGAGGAGAGTGCGCATGGTGACTGTTGTATTCAATCCCGAAGCAATTTCTGTGTTTCATCAACAGTCTGATAGACCACAGATTATAGAATGCCTCCAGATGTGTATCTGAAACTACTACTGATCTTCCAGGGATCTATCAAAGCGTAGACTGTTTCAGACATTACTCCCATGGAGGAAAGTGCGAATGGTGACTGTTGTACTCAGTCCCGATGCAAATGCTGTGTTTCATCAACACTCTGATAGTCCACAGTTTACAGAATGCCTCCAATTGTGCATCGGAAAGTACTACTGGTCTTCCAGGGAACGATCAAGGCGTGGACTGTTTGAGACATTACTCCCATGGAGGAAAGTGTGCATGGTGACTGTTGTATTCAATCCCGATGCAATTTCTGTGTTTCGTCAACAGTTTGAAGGTCCACAGGTAACAGATTGCCTCCAGATGTGCATCGGAAACTACTACTGGTCTTCCAGGGAACGATCAAAGCGTAAACTCTTTGAGACATTACTCCTATGGAGGAAAGTGCGCATGGTGACTGTTGTATTCATTCCCGATGCATTTTCTGTGTTTCATCAATACTCTGATAGTCCACAGATTACAGAATGCCTCCATATGTGCATCGGAAACTACTTCTGGTCTTCCAGGGAACGATCAAAGCGTAGACTGTTTGAGACACTACTCCCATGAAGGAGAGTGCACATGGTGACTGTTGTATTCAATCCCTATGCAATTTCTGTGATTCATCAACACTCTGATAGTCCACAGATTACAGAATCCCTCCAGATGTGCATCGTAAACTACTTCTGGTCTTCCAGGGAACGATCAAAGCGTAGACAGTTTGAGATATTACTCCCATTGAGGAAAGTGCGCATGGTGACTGTTGTATTCAATCCCGATGCAATTTCTGTGTTTCATCAGCAATTTGAAGGCCACAGATTACAGAATGCCTCCAAATGTGCATCGGAAAGTACTACTGGTCTTCCAGGGAACGATCAAGGCGTGGACTGTTTGAGACATTACTCCCATGGAGGAAAGTGTGCATGGTGACTGTTGTATTCAATCCCGATGCAATTTCTGTGTTTCATCAGCAATTTGAAGGCCACAGATTACAGAATGCCTCCAGATGTGCATCGGAAACTACTACTGGACTTCCGGGGAACGATCAAAGCGTATACTGTTTGAGACATTACTCCCATGGAGGAGAGTGCGCATGGTGACTGTTGTATTCAATCCCGAAGCTATTTCTGTGTTTCATCAACAGTCTGATAGACCACAGATTATAGAATGCCCCCAGATGTGTATCTGAAACTACTAGTGGTCTTCCAGGGATCTATCAAATCGTAGACTGTTTGAGAATTTACTCCCATGGAAGAAAGTGTGCATGGTGACAGTTGTATTCAATTCCAATGCAATTTCTGTGTTTCATCAACACTTTGAAGGTCCACAAATTACAGAATGCCTCCAGATGTGCATCGGAAACTACTACGGGTCGTGCAGGGAACGATCTAAGCGTAGACTGTTTCAGACATTACTCCCATGGAGGGAAGTGCGCATGGTGAATGTTGTATTTAATCCCGATGCAATTTCTGAGTTTCGTCAACACTTTGAAGGTCACAGATTACAGATTGCCTCCAGATGTGCACTAGAAACTACTACTGGTCTTAAAGGGAACGATCAAAGCGTAGACTGTTTGAGACATTACTCCCATGGAGGAAAGTGTGCATGGTGACTGTTGTACTCAATTCCGATGCAATTTCTGTGTTTCATCAACACTTTGAAGGTCCACAAATTACAGAATGCCTCCAGATGTGCATCGGAAACTACTACGGGTTTTCCGTGGAACGATCAAAGCGTAGACTGTTTCAGACATTATTCCCATGGAGGAAAGTGCGCATGGTGAATGTTGTATTTAATCCCGATGCAATTTCTGAGTTTCGTCAACACTTTGAAGGTCCACAGATTACAGGTTGCCTCCAGATGTGCATCGGAAGCTACTACTGGTCTTCCAGGGAACGATCAAAGCGTAGACTGTTTGAGACATTACTCCCATGGAGGAAAGTGCGCATGGTGAATGTTGTATTTAATCGCAATCCAATTTCTGAGTTTCGTCAACACTTTGAAGGTCTACAGATTACAGATTGCCTCCAGATGTGCATCAGAAACTACTACTGGTTTTCCAGGGAACGATCAAAGCGTAGACTGTTTGACATTACTCCTATGGAGGAAAGTGCGCATGTGACTGTTGTATTCACTCCTGATGGAATTTTTGTGTTTCATCAGCACTCTGATAGTCCACAGATTACAGAATGCCACCAGCAGTGCATCGGAAACTACTACTGGTCTTCAACGGAACGATCAAAGCGTAGACTGTTTGAGACATTACTCCCGTGGAGGAAAGTGCGCATGGTGAATGTTGTATTCAATCCCGATGCAATTTCTGTGTTTCATCAACACTCTGATAGTCCACAGATTACAGAGTGTCTCCAGATTTGCATTGGAAACTACTACTGGTCTTCCTGGGAACGATCAAAGCGTAGACTTTTTCAGACATTACTCCCATGGAGGAAAGTGGTAATGTTGACAGTTGTATTCAATCCCGATGCAATTTCAGTGTTTCATCAACACACTGATAGTTCACAGATTAAAGATTGTCTCCACATGTTCATCGGAAACTACTACTGGTCTTCCTGGGAACGATCAAAGCGTAGACTTTTTCAGACATTACTCCCATGGAGGAAAGTGGTAATGTTGACAGTTGTATTCAATCCCGATGCAAAATTTCAGTGTTTCATCAACACACTGATAGTCCACAGATTACAGATTGTCTACAGATGTGCATCGTAAACTACAACTGGCTTCCTGGGAACGATCAAAGCGTCGACTGTTTCAGACATTACTCCCATGGAGGAAAGTGTGCATGGTGACTGTTGTATTCAATCCGATGAAATTTCTGTGTTTCATCAACACTTTGGAGGTCCACAGATTACAGAATGCCTCCAGTTGTGCATCAAAAACTACTACTGGTCTTGCAGTGAACGATCAAAGCGTAGACTGTTTGAGACATTACTCCCGTGGTGGAAAGTGCGAATAGTGACTGTTGTACTCTACCCCAATGCATTATCTGTGTTTCATCAACACTCTGATAGTCCACAGATTACAGATCTCCTCCAAATGTGCATCGGAAAGTACTACTGGTCTTAAAGGGAACCATCAAAGCGTGGACTGTTTGAGGCATTACTCACATTGAGGAAAGTGCGCATGTTGACTGTTGTATTCAATCCCGATGCGATTTCTCGGTTTCATCAACACTCTGATAGTCCACAGATTAAAGATTGCCTCCAGATGTGCATCGGAAACTACTACTGGTCTTCCTGGGAACGATCAAAAACCTAGACTGTTTGAGACATTACTCCCATGGAGGAAAGTGTGCATGGTGACTGTTGTATTCAATCCGTGTGCAATTTCTGTGTTTCATCAACACTTTGAAGGTCCACAAATTACAGAATGCCTTCAGATGTGCATCGGAAACTACTACTGGTCTTCCAAGGAACGATCAAAGCGTGGACTGTTTGAGACATTACTCCCATGGAGGAAAGTGGGCATGGTGACTGTTGTATTCAATCCCGATGCAATTTCTGTGTTGCATCAACACTCTGATAGTTAACAGATTACAGATTGCCTCCAGATGTGCATCGGAAACTACTACTGGTCTTCCTGGGAACGATCAAAAACGTAGACTGTTTGAGACATTACTCCCATGGAGGAAAGTGTGCATGGTGACTGTTGTACTCAATCCCTATGCAATTTCTGTGTTTCATCAACACTTTGAAGGTCCACAAATTACAGAATGCCTCCAGATGTGCATCGGAAACTACTACTGGTCTTCCTGGGAACGATCAAAGCGTGGACTGTTTGAGACATTACTCCCATGGAGGAAAGTGGGCATGGTGACTGTTGTATTCAATCCCGGTGCAATTTCTGTGTTTCATCAACAATCTGATAGTTAACAGAATACAGATTGCCTCCAGATGTGCATCGGAAACTACTACTGGTCTTCCTGGGAACGATCAAAAACGTATACAGTTTGAGACATTACTCCCATGGAGGAAAGTGTGCATGGTGACTGTTGTATTCAATCCTGATGCAATTTCTGTGTTTCATCAACACTCTGATAGTCCACAGACTACAGATTGTCTCCAGATGTGCATCGGAAACTACTACTGGTCTTCCTGGGAACGATAAAAGCGTAGACAGTTTCAGACATTACTCCCATGGAGGAAAGTGTGCATGGTGACTGTTGTATTCAATCCCGATGCAATTTCTGTGTTTCATCAACAGTCTGATTGTCCGCAGGTTATAGAATGCCTCCAGATGTGCATCGGAATCTACTACTGGTCTTGCAGTGAACGATCAAAGCGTATACTGTTTGAGACATTACTCCCATGGAGGAGAGTGCGCATGGTGACTGTTGTATTCAATCCCGAAGCAACTTCTGTGTTTCATCAACAGTCTGATAGACCACAGATTATAGAATGCCTCCAGATGTGTATCTGAAACTACTAGTGGTCTTCCAGTTATCTATCAAAGCGTAGACTGTTTCAGACATTACTCCCAAGGAGGAAAGTGCGAATGGTGACTGTTGTACTCAGTCCCGATGCAAATGCAGTGTTTCATCAACACTCTGATATTCCACAGATTACAGAATGATTCCAAATGTGCATCGGAAAGTACTACTGGTCTTCCAGGGAACGATCTAGGAGTGGACTGTTTGAGACATTACTTCCAGGGAGGAAAGTGCGCATGGTGACTGTAGTATTCAATCCCGAAGCAATTTCTGTGTTTCATCAAAAGTCTGATAGACCACAGATTATAGAATGCCTCCAGATGTGCGTCGGAAACTATTACTGGTCTTCCAGGGAACGATCAAATCGTAAACTCTTTGAGACATTACTCCTATGGAGGAAAGTGCGTATGGTGACTGTTGTATTCATTCCCCATGCGTTTTCTGTGTTTCATCAACACTCTGATAGTCCACTGATTACAGAATGCCTCCAGATGAGCATCGGAAACTACTTCGGGTCTTCCTGGGAACGATCAAATCGTAGACTGTTTGAGACATTTTTCCCATAAAGGAGAGTGCACATGGTGACTGTTGTATTCAATCCCTATGCAATTTCTGTGTTTCATCAACACTCTGATAGTCCACAGATTACAGAAGCCCTCCAGATGTGCATCGGAAACTACTTCTGGTCTTCCAGGGAACGATCAAAGCGTAGACTGATTGAGATATTACTCCCATTCAGGAAAGTGCGCATGGTGACTGTTGTATTTAATCCCGATGCAGTTTCTGTGTTTCATTAATACTCTGATAGTCCACAGATTACAGAATGCCTCCAGATCTGCATCGGATATTACTACTGGTCATCCAGGGAACGATCAAATCGTAGACTGTTTCAGACATTACTCCCATGGAGGAAAGTGTGCATGGTGACTGTTGCATTCAATCCCGATGCATTTTCTGTGTTTGATCAACACTCTGATCGTCCACAGATTACAGATTGCTTCCAGATGTGCATCGGAAACTACTACTGGTCTTCCAGGGAACGATCAAAGCATAGACTGTTTGAGACATTACTCCCATGGAGGAGAGTGCGCATGGTGACTGTTGTATTCAATCCCGAGGCAATTTCTGTGTATCATCAACAGTCTGATAGACCACAGATTATAGAATGCCTCCAGATTTGCATCGGAAACTACTAGTGGTCTTCCAGGGATCGATCAAAGCGTAGACTGTTTGAGACATTACTCCCATGGAGGAAAGTGCAAATGGTTACTATTGTACTCAGTCCCGTTGCAATTGCTGTGTTTCATCAACACTCTGATAGTCCACAGATTACAGATTGCCCTCAGATGTGCATCGGAAACTACTACTGGTCTTCCAGGGAACGATCATAGCGTAGACTGTTTGAGACATTACTCCCGTGGAGTAGAGTGCGCATGGTGACTGTTGTATTCAATCCCGAAGCAATTTCTGTGTTTCATCAACAGTCTGATAGACCACAGATTATAGAATGCCTCCAGATGTGTATCTGAAACTACTACTGGTCTTCCAGGGATCTATCAAAGCGTAGACTGTTTCAGACATTACTCCCATGGAGGAAAGTGCGAATGGTGACTGTTGTACTCAGTCCCGATGCAAATGCTGTGTTTCATCAACACTCTGATAGTCCACAGATTACAGAATGCCTCCATATGTGCATCGGAAACTACTTCTGGTCTTCCTGGGAACGATCAAAGCGTAGACTGTTTGAGACACTACTCCCATGAAGGAGAGTGCACATGGTGACTGTTGTATTCAATCCCGATGCAATTTCTGTGTTTCATCAACACTCAGATAGTCCACAGATTACAGAATGCCACCAGCAGTGCATCGGAAACTACTACTGGTCTTCCACGGAACGATCAAAGCGTAGACTGTTTGAGACATTACTCCCGTGGAGGAAAGTGCGCATGGTGAATGTTGTATTCAATCCCGATGCAATTTCTGTGTTTCATCAACACTCAGATAGTCCACAGATTACAGAGTGTCTCCAGATGTGCATCGGAAACTACTACTGGTCTTCCTGGGAACGATCAAAGCGTAGACTGTTTCAGACATTACTCCCATGGAGGAAAGTGCGAATGGTGACTGTTGTACTCAGTCCCGATGAAATTTCTGTGTTTCATCAACACTCTGATAGTCCACAGATTACATAATGCCTCCAGATGTGCATCGGAAACTACTACTGGTCTTCCAGGGAACGATCAAAGCGTAAAGTCTTTGAGACATTACTCCTATGGAGGAAAGTGCGCATGGTGACTGTTGTATTCAATCCCGATGCAATTTCTGTGTTTCATCAGCAATTTGAAGGCCACAGATTACATAATGCCTCCAGATGTGCATCGGAAACTACTACTGGTCATCCAGGGAACGATCAAAGCGTATACTGTTTGAGACATTACTCCCGTGGAGTAGAGTGCGCATGGTGACTGTTGTATTCAATCCCGAAGCAATTTCTGTGTTTCATCAACAGTCTGATAGACCACAGATTATAGAATGCCTCCAGATGTGTATCTGAAACTACTACTGGTCTTCCAGGGATCTATCAAAGCGTAGACTGTTTCAGACATTACTCCCATGGAGGAAAGTGCGAATGGTGACTGTTGTACTCAGTCCCGATGCAAATGCTGTGTTTCATCAACACTCTGATAGTCCACAGATTACAGAATGCCTCCAAATGTGCATCGGAAAGTACTACTGGTCTTCCAGGGAACGATCAAGGCGTG
This sequence comes from Schistocerca gregaria, assembly GCF_023897955.1. Classification (NCBI taxonomy): domain Eukaryota; kingdom Metazoa; phylum Arthropoda; class Insecta; order Orthoptera; family Acrididae; genus Schistocerca; species Schistocerca gregaria. The sequence continues at coordinate 2,800,343 of NW_026061799.1, read as the reverse complement.
GACTGTTTGAGACATTACTCCCATGGAGGAAAGTGTGCATGGTGACTGTTGTATTCAATCCCGATGCAATTTCTGTGTTTCGTCAACAGTTTGAAGGTCCACAGGTAACAGATTGCCTCCAGATGTGCATCGGAAACTACTACTGGTCTTCCAGGGAACGATCAAAGCGTAAACTCTTTGAGACATTACTCCTATGGAGGAAAGTGCGCATGGTGACTGTTGTATTCATTCCCGATGCATTTTCTGTGTTTCATCAACACTCTGATAGTCCACAGATTACAGAATGCCTCCATATGTGCATCGGAAACTACTTCTGGTCTTCCTGGGAACGATCAAAGCGTAGACTGTTTGAGACACTACTCCCATGAAGGAGAGTGCACATGGTGACTGTTGTATTCAATCGCTATGCAATTTCTGTGATTCATCAACACTCTGATAGTCCACAGATTACAGAATCCCTCCAGATGTGCATCGTAAACTACTTCTGGTCTTCCAGGGAACGATCAAAGCGTAGACAGTTTGAGATATTACTCCCATTCAGGAAAGTGCGCATGGTGACTGTTGTATTCAATCCCGATGCAATTTCTGTGTTTCATCAGCAATTTGAAGGCCACAGATTACAGAATGCCTCCAGATGTGCATCGGAAACTACTACTGGTCTTCCAGGGAACGATCAAAGCGTATACTGTTTGAGACATTACTCCCATGGAGGAGAGTGTGCATGGTGACTGTTGTATTCAATCCCGAAGCAATTTCTGTGTTTCATCAACAGTCTGATAGACCACAGATTATAGAATGCCTCCAGATGTGTATCTGAAACTACTAGTGGTCTTCCAGGGATCTATCAAAGCGTAGACTGTTTCAGACATTACTCCCATGGAGGAAAGTGCGAATGGTGACTGTTGTAGTCAGTCCCGATGCAAATGCTGTGTTTCATCAACACTCTGATAGTCCACAGATTACAGAATGCCTCCAAATGTGCATCGGTATGTACTACTGGTCTTCCAGGGAACGATCAAGGCGTGGACTGTTTGAGACATTACTCCCATGGAGGAAAGTGTGCATGGTGACTGTTGTATTCAATCCCGATGCAATTTCTGTGTTTCATCAGCAATTTGAAGGCCACAGATTACAGAATGCCTCCAGATGTGCATCGGAAACTACTACTGGTCTTCCAGGGAACGATCAAAGCGTATACTGTTTGAGACATTACTCCCATGGAGGAGAGTGCGCATGGTGACTGTTGTATTCAATCCCGAAGCAATTTCTGTGTTTCACCAACAGTCTGATAGACCACAGATTATAGAATGCCTCCAGATGTGTATCTGAAACAACTACTGGTCTTCCAGGGATCTATCAAAGCGTAGACTGTTTCAGACATTACCCCCATGGAGGAAAGTGCGAATGGTGACTGTTGTACTCAGTCCCGATGCAAATGCTGTGTTTCATCAACACTCTGATAGTCCACAGATTACAGAATGCCTCCAAATGTGCATCGGAAAGTACTACTGGTCTTCCAGGGAACGATCAAGGCGTGGACTGTTTGAGACATTACTCCCATGGAGGAAAGTGTGCATGGTGACTGTTGTATTCAATCCCGATGCAATTTCTGTGTTTCGTCAACAGTTTGAAGGTCCACAGGTAACAGATTGCCTCCAGATGTGCATCGGAAAATACTACTGGTCTTCCAGGGAACGATCAAAGCGTAAACTCTTTGAGACATTACTCCTATGGAGGAAAGTGCGCATGGTGACTGTTGTATTCATTCCCGAAGCAATTTCTGTGTTTCATCAAGAGTCTGATAGACCACAGATTATAGAATGCCTCCAGATGTGTTTCTGAAACTATTAGTGGTCTTCCAGGGATCTATCAAAGCGTAGACTGTTTCAGAAATTACTCCCATGGAGGAAAGTGCGAATGGTGACTGTTGTACTCAGTCCCGATGCAAATGCTGTGTTTCATCAACACTCTGATAGTCCACAGATTACAGAATGCCTCCAAATGTGCATCGGAAAGTACTACTGGTCTTCCAGGGAACGATCAAGGCGTGGACTGTTTGAGACGTTACTCCCATGGAGGAAAGTGTGCATGGTGACTGTTGAATTCAATCCCGATGCAATTTCTGTGTTTCATCAGCAATTTGAAGGCCACTGATTACAGAATGCCTCCAGATGTGCATCGGAAACTACTACTGGTCCTCCAGGGAACGATCAAAGCGTATACTGTTTGAGACATTACTCCCATGGAGGAGAGTGCGCATGGTGACTGTTGTATTCAATCCCGAAGCAATTTCTGTGTTTCATCAACAGTCTGATAGACCACAGATTATAGAATGCCTCCAGATGTGTATCTGAAACTACTAGTGGTCTTCCAGGGATCTATCAAATCGTAGACTGTTTGAGAAATTACTCCCATGGAAGAAAGTGTGCATGGTGACAGTTGTATTCAATTCCGATGCAATTTCTGTGTTTCATCAACACTTTGAAGGTCCACAAATTACAGAATGCCTCCAGATGTGCATCGGAAACTACTACGGGTCGTGCAGGGAACGATCAAGGCGTGGACTGTTTGAGACATTACTCCCATGGAGGAAAGTGCGCATGGTGAATGTTGTATTTAATCCCGATGCAATTTCTGAGTTTCGTCAACACTTTGAAGGTCACAGATTACAGATTGCCTCCAGATGTGCACTGGAAACTACTACTGGCCTTAAAGGGAACGATCAAAGCGTAGACTGTTTGGGACATTACTCCCATGGAGGTAAGTGCTCATTGTTACTGTTGTATTCAATCGCGATGCAATTTCAGTGTTTCATCAACACTCTGAGAGTCCACAGATTACAGAATGCCTCCAGATGTGCATCGGGAACTACTACTGGGCTTCTGGGGAACGATCAAAGCGTAGACTGTGTGACACATTACTCCCATGGAGGAAAGTGCGCATTGTGACTGTTGTATTCACTCCCGATGGAAGTTTTGTGTTTCTTCAACACTCTGATAGTCCACAGATTATAGAATGCCTCCAGATGTGCATCGGAAACTACTAGTGGTCTTCCAGGGATCGATCAAATCGTAGACTGTTTGAGACATTACTCCTATGGAGGAAAGTGTGCATGGTGACTGTTGTATTCAATTCCGATGCAATTTCTGTGTTTCATCAACACTTTGAAGGCCCACAAATTACAGAATGCCTCCAGATGTGCATCGGAAACTACTACGGGTCTTCCGTGGAACGATCAAAGCGTAGACTGTTTCAGACATTATTCCCATGGAGGAAAGTGCGCATGGTGAATGTTGTATTTAATCCCGATGCAATTTCTGAGTTTCGTCAACACTTTGAAGGTCCACAGATTACAGGTTGCCTCCAGATGTGCATCGGAAACTACTACTGGTCTTCCAGGGAACGATTAAAGCGTAGACTGTTTGTAACATTACTCCCATGGAGGAAAGTGCGCATGGTGAATGTTGTATTTAATCGCAATCCAATTTCTGAGTTTCGTCAACACTTTGAAGGTCTACAGATTACAGATTGCCTCCAGATGTGCATCAGAAACTACTACTGGTTTTCCAGGGAACGATCAAAGCGTAGACTGTTTGACATTCCTCCTATGGAGGAAAGTGCGCATGTGACTGTTGTATTCACTCCTGATGGAATTTTTGTGTTTCATCAGCACTCTGATAGTCCACAGATTACAGAATGCCACCAGCAGTGCATCGGAAACTACTACTGGTCTTCCACGGAACGATCAAAGCGTAGACTGTTTGAGACATTACTCCCGTGGAGGAAAGTGCGCATGGTGAATGTTGTATTCAATCCCGATGCAATTTCTGTGTTTCATCAACACTCAGATAGTCCACAGATTACAGAGTGTCTCCAGATGTGCATCGGAAACTACTACTGGTCTTCCTGGGAACGATCAAAGCGTAGACTGTTTCAGACATTACTCCCATGGAGGAATGTGCGGATGGTGACTGTTGTATTCAGTCCCGATGCAATTTCTGTGTCTCATCAACACTTTTAAGGTCTACAGATTACAGAATTACTCCAAATGTGCATCGGAAACTACTACTGGTCTTCCAGGGAACTATCAAAGCGTAGACTGTTTGAGACATTACTTCAATGAAGGAAAGTGTGGATGGTGACTGTTGTATTCAATCCCGATGCAAATTCTGTGTTTCATCAACACTCAGATAGTCCACAGATTACAGATTGTCTCCAGATGTGCATCGGAAAGTACTACTTTTCTTCCAGGGAACGATCAAAGCGTGGACTGTTTGAGACATTACTCCCATGGAGGAAACTGCGCACAGTGACTGTTGTATTCAATCCCAATGCAATTTCTGTGTTTCATCAACACTCTGATAGACCACAGATAACAGATTGCCTCCAGATGTGCATCGGAAACTACTACTGGTCTTCCTGGGAACGATAAAAACGTAAACTGTTTAAGACATTACTCCCGTGGAGGAAAGTGTGCATGGTGACTGTTGTATTCTATCCCGATGCAATTTCTGTGTTTCATCAACACTTAGAAGGTCCACAAATTACAGAATGCCTCCAGATGTGCATCGGAAACTACTACTGGTCTTCCAGGGAACGACCAAAGCGTAGACTGTTTCCGACATTACTCCCATGGAGAAAAGTGGGGATGTTGACTGTAGTATTCAATCCCGATGCAATTTCTGTGTTTAATCAACACTCTGATAGTCTACAGATTACAGATGGTCTACAGATGTGCATCGGAAACTACTACTGGTCTTAATGGGAACGATCAAAGCGTAGACTGTTTCAAACATTACTCCCATGGAGGAAAGTATGCATGGTGACTGTTGTATTCAATCCGATGAAATTTCTGTGTTTCATCAACACTTTGAAGGTCCACAAATTACAGAATGGTTCCAGATGTGCATCGGAAACTACTACTGGTCTTCCTGGGAACGATCAAAGCGTGGACTGTTTGAGACTTACTCCCATGGAGGAAAGTGGGCATGGTGACTGTTGTATTCAATCCCGATGCAATTTCTGTGTTTCATCAACACTCTGATAGTTAACAGAATACAGATTGCCTCCAGATGTGCATCGCAAACTACTACTGGTCTTCCTGGGAACGATCAAAAACGTAGACAGTTTCAGACATTACTCCCATGGGGGAAAGTGTGCATGGTGACTGTTGTATGCAATCCCTGTGCAATTTCTGCGTTTTATCAACACTTTGAAGGTCCACAAATTACAGAATGCCTCCAGATGTGCATCGGAAACTACTACTGGTCTTCCAGGGAACGATCAAAGCCTGGACTGTTTGAGACATTACTCCCATGGAGGAAAGAGGGCATGGTGACAGTTGTATTCAATCCCGATGCAATTTCTGTGTTTCATCAACACTCTGATAGTTGACAGATTACAGATTGCCTCCAGATGTGCATCGGAAACTACAACTGGTCTTCCTGGAAACGATCAAAAACGTAGACTGTTTGAGACATTACTCCCATGGAGGAATGTGTGCATGGTGACTGTTGTATTCAATCCCTATGCAATTTCTGTGTTTCATCAACACTTTGAAGGTCCACAAATTACAGAATGCCTGCAGACGTGCATCGGAAACTACTACTGGTCTTCCAGGGAACGATCAAAGAGTGGACAGTTTCAGACATTACTCCCATGGGGGAAAGTGTGCATGGTGACTGTTGTATGCAATCCCTGTGCAATTTCTGCGTTTTATCAACACTTTGAAGGTCCACAAATTACAGAATGCCTCCAGATGTGCATCGGAAACTACTACTGGTCTTCCAGGGAACGATCAAAGCCTGGACTGTTTGAGACATTACTCCCATGGAGGAAAGAGGGCATGGTGACTGTTGTACTCAATCCCGATGCAATTTCTGTGTTTCATCAACACTCTGATGGTTAACAGATTACAGATTGCCTCCAGATGTGCATCGGAAACTACTACTGGTCTTCCTGGGAACGATCAAAAACGTAGACTGTTTGAGACATTACTCCCATGAAGGAAAGTGCGGATCGTGACTGTTGTATTCAATCCCGATGGAATTTCAGTGTTTCATCAACACTCTGATAGTCCACAGATTACAGATTGTCTCCAGATGTGCATCGGAAACTACTACTGGTCTTCCTGGGAACGATAAAAGCGTAGACAGTTTCAGACATTACTCCCATGGAGGAAAGTGTGCATGGTGACTGTTGTATTCAATCCCGATGCCATTTCTGTGTTTCATCAACAGTCTGATAGTCCGCAGATTATAGAATGCCTCCAGATGTGCATCGGAAACTACTACCGGTCTTCCTGGGAACGATCCAAAACGTAGACTATTTGAGACATTACTCCCATTGAGGCAAGAGTGCAGGGTGTCTGTTGTATTCAATCCCGATGCAATTTCTGTGTTTCATCAACACTCTGATAGTTGACAGATTACAGATTGCCTCCAGATGTGCATCGTAAACTACTTCTGGTCTTCCAGGGAACGATCAAAGCGTAGACAGTTTGAGATATTACTCCCATTCAGGAAAGTGCGCATGGTGACTGTTGTATTCAATCCCGATGCAATTTCTGTGTTTCATCAGCAATTTGAAGGCCACAGATTACAGAATGCCTCCAGATGTGCATCGGAAACTACTACTGGTCTTCCAGGGAACGATCAAAGCGTATACTGTTTGAGACATTACTCCCATGGAGGAGAGTGTGCATGGTGACTGTTGTATTAAATCCCGAAGCAATTTCTGTGTTTCATCAACAGTCTGATAGACCACAGATTATAGAATGCCTCCAGATGTGTATCTGAAACTACTAGTGGTCTTCCAGGGATCTATCAAAGCGTAGACTGTTTCAGAAATTACTCCCATGGAGGAAAGTGCGAATGGTGACTGTTGTACTCAGTCCCGATGCAAATGCTGTGTTTCATCAACACTCTGATAGTCCACAGATTACAGAATGCCTCCAAATGTGCATCGGAAAGTACTACTGGCCTTCCAGGGAACGATCAAGGCGTGGACTGTTTGAGACATTACTCCCATGGAGGAAAGTGTGCATGGTGACTGTTGTATTCAATCCCGATGCAATTTCTGTGTTTCATCAGGAATTTGAAGGCCACAGATTACAGAATGCCTCTAGGTGTGCATCGGAAACTACTGCTGGTCTTCCAGGGAACGATCGAAGCGTATACTGTTTGAGACATTACTCCCATGGAGGAGAGTGCGCATGGTGACTGTTGTATTCAATCCCGAAGCAATTTCTGTGTTTCATCAACAGTCTGATAGACCACAGATTATAGAATGCCTCCAGATGTGTATCTGAAACTACTAGTGGTCTTCCAGGGATCTATCAAATCGTAGACTGTTTGAGAAATTACTCCCATGGAAGAAAGTGTGCATGGTGACAGTTGTATTCAATTCCGATGCAATTTCTGTGTTTCATCAACACTTTGAAGGTCCACAAATTACAGAATGCCTCCAGATGTGCATCGGAAACTACTACGGGTCGTGCAGGGAACGATCTAAGCGTAGACTGTTTCAGACATTACTCCCATGGAGGAAAGTGCGCATGGTGAATGTTGTATTTAATCCCGATGCAATTTCTGAGTTTCGTCAACACTTTGAAGGTCACAGATTACAGATTGCCTCCAGATGTGCACTGGAAACTACTACTGGTCTTAAAGGGAACGATCAAAGCGTAGACTGTTTGAGACATTACTCCCATGGAGGTAAGTGCTCATTGTGACTGTTGTATTCAATCGCGATGCAATTTCAGTGTTTCATCAACACTCTGAGAGTCCACAGATTACAGAATGCCTCCAGATGTGCATCGGGAACTACTACTGGGCTTCTGGGGAACGATCAAAGCGTAGACTGTGTGACACATTACTCCCATGGAGGAAAGTGCGCATTGTGACTGTTGTATTCACTCCCGATGGAAGTTTTGTGTTTCTTCAACACTCTGATAGTCCACAGATTATAGAATGCCTCCAGATGTGCATCGGAAACTACTAGTGGTCTTCCAGGGATCGATCAAATCGTAGACTGTTTGAGACATTACTCCCATGGAGGAAAGTGTGCATGGTGACTGTTGTATTCAATTCCGATGCAATTTCTGTGTTTCATCAACACTTTGAAGGTCCACAAATTACAGAATGCCTCCAGATGTGCATCGGAAACTACTACGGGTCTTCCGTGGAACGATCAAAGCGTAGACTGTTTCAGACATTATTCCCATGGAGGAAAGTGCGCATGGTGAATGTTGTATTTAATCCCGACGCAATTTCTGAGTTTCGTCAACACTTTGAAGGTCCACAGATTACAGGTTGCCTCCAGATGTGCATCGGAAACTACTACTGGTCTTCCAGGGAACGATCAAAGCGTAGACTGTTTGAGACATTACTCCCATGGAGGAAAGTGCGCATGATGAATGTTGTATTTAATCGCAATCCAATTTCTGAGTTTCGTCAACACTTTGAAGGTCTACAGATTACAGATTGCCTCCAGATGTGCATCAGAAACTACTACTGGTTTTCCAGGGAACGATCAAAGCGTAGACTGTTTGACATTCCTCCTATGGAGGAAAGTGCGCATGTGACTGTTGTATTCACTCCTGATGGAATTTTTGTGTTTCATCAGCACTCTGATAGTCCACAGATTACAGAATGCCACCAGCAGTGCATCGGAAACTACTACTGGTCTTCCACGGTACGATCAAAGCGTAGACTGTTTGAGACATTACTCCCGTGGAGGAAAGTGCGCATGGTGAATGTTGTATTCAATCCCGATGCAATTTCTGTGTTTCATCAACACTCTGATAGTCCACAGATTACAGAGTGTCTCCAGATGTGCATCGGAAACTACTACTGGTCTTCCTGGGAACGATCAAAGCGTAGACTGTTACAGACATTACTCCCATGGAGGAATGTGCGGATGGTGACTGTTGTATTCAGTCCCGATGCAATTTCTGTGTCTCATCAACACTTTTAAGGTCTACAGATTACAGAATTACTCCAAATGTGCATCGGAAACTACTACTGGTCTTCCAGGGAACTATCAAAGCGTAGACTGTTTGAGACATTACTTCAATGAAGGAAAGTGTGGATGGTGACTGTTGTATTCAATCCCGATGCAAATTCTGTGTTTCATCAACACTCAGATAGTCCACAGATTACAGATTGTCTCCAGATGTGCATCGGAAAGTACTACTTTTCTTCCAGGGAACGATCAAAGCGTGGACTGTTTGAGACATTACTCCCATGGAGGAAACTGCGCACGGTGACAGTTGTATTCAATCCCAATGCAATTTCTGTGTTTCATCAACACTCTGATAGACCACAGATAACAGATTGCCTCCAGATGTGCATCGGAAACTACTACTGGTTTCCTGGGAACGATAAAAACGTAAACTGTTTAAGACATTACTCCCGTGGAGGAAAGTGTGCATGGTGACTGTTGTATTCTATCCCGATGCAATTTCTGTGTTTCATCAACACTTAGAAGGTCCACAAATTACAGAATGCCTCCAGATGTGCATCGGAAACTACTACTGGTCTTCCAGGGAACGACCAAAGCGTAGACTGTTTCCGACATTACTCCCATGGAGGAAAGTGGGGATGTTGACTGTTGTATTCAATCCCGATGCAATTTCTGTGTTTAATCAACACTCTGATAGTCTACAGATTACAGATTGTCTACAGATGTGCATCGGAAACTACTACTGGTCTTAATGGGAACGATCAAAGCGTAGACTGTTTCAGACATTACTCCCATGGAGGAAAGTATGCATGGTGACTGTTGTATTCAATCCGATGAAATTTCTGTGTTTCATCAACACTTTGAAGGTCCACAGATTACAGAATGCCTCCAGATGTGCATTGAAAACTACTACTGGTCTTGCAGTGAACGATCAAAGCGTAGACTGTTTGAGACATTACTCCCATGGAGGAAAGTGTGCATGGTAACTGTTGTATTCAATCCAGATGCAATTTCTGTGTTTCATCAACAGTCTGATAGGGCACAGTTTGTAGAATGCCTCCAGATGTGCTTCGGAAACTACTACTGGTCTTCCTGGGAACGATCAAAATCGTAGACTGTTTGAGACATTACTCCCATGGAGGAAAGTGTGCATGGTGACTGTTGTAGTCAATCCCTATGCAATTTCTGTGTTTCATCAACACTTTGAAGGTCCACAAATTACAGAATGGCTCCAGATGTGCATCGGAAACTACTACTGGTCTTCCTGGGAACGATCAAAGCGTGGACTGTTTGAGACTTACTCCCATGGAGGAAAGTGGGCATGGTGACTGTTGTATTCAATCCCGATGCAATTTCTGTGTTTCATCAACACTCTGATAGTTAACAGAATACAGATTGCCTCCAGATGTGCATCGGAAACTACTACTGGTCTTCCTGGGAACGATCAAAAACGTAGACTGTTTGAGACATTACTCCCATGGAGGAAAGTGTGCATGGTGACTGTTGTATTCAATCCTGATGCAATTTCTGTGTTTCATCAACACTCTGATAGTCCACAGACTACAGATTGTCTCCAGATGTGCATCGGAAACTACTACTGGTCTTCCTGGGAACGATAAAAGCGTAGACAGTTTCAGACATTACTCCCATGGGGGAAAGTGTGCATGGTGACTGTTGTATTCAATCCCTGTGCAATTTCTGCGTTTTATCAACACTTTGAAGGTCCACAAATTACAGAATGCCTCCAGATGTGCATCGGAAACTACTGCTGGTCTTCCAGGGAACGATCAAAGACTGGACTGTTTGAGACATTACTCCCATGGAGGAAAGAGGGCATGGTGACTGTTGTATTCAATCCCGATGCAATTTCTGTGTTTCATCAACACTCTGATAGTTGACAGATTACAGATTGCCTCCAGATGTGCATCGGAAACTACTACTGGTCTTCCTGGAAACGATCAAAAACGTAGACTGTTTGAGACATTACTCCCATGGAGGAATGTGTGCATGGTGACTGTTGTATTCAATCCCTATGCAATTTCTGTGTTTCATCAACACTTTGAAGGTCCACAAATTACAGAATGCCGCAGACGTGCATCGGAAACTACTACTGGTCTTCCAGGGAACGATCAAAGCGTGGACAGTTTCAGACATTACTTCCATGGAGGAAAGTGGGCATGGTGACTGTTGTATTCAATCCCGATGCAATTTCTGTGTTTCATCAACACTCTGATGGTTAACAGATTACAGATTGCCTCCAGATGTGCATCGGAAACTACTACTGGTCTTCCTGGGAACGATCAAAAACGTAGACTGTTTGAGACATTACTCCCATGAAGGAAAGTGCGGATCGTGACTGTTGTATTCAATCCCGATGGAATTTCAGTGTTTCATCAACACTCTGATAGTCCACAGATTACAGATTGTCTCCAGATGTGCATCGGAAACTACTACTGGTCTTCCTGGGAACGATAAAAGCGTAGACAGTTTCAGACATTACTCCCATGGAGGAAAGTGTGCATGGTGACTGTTGTATTCAATCCCGATGCCATTTCTGTGTTTCATCAACAGTCTGATAGTCCGCAGATTATAGAATGCCTCCAGATGTGCATCGGAAACTACTACCGGTCTTCCTGGGAACGATCCAAAACGTAGACTATTTGAGACATTACTCCCATTGAGGAAAGAGTGCAGGGTGTCTGTTGTATTCAATCCCGATGCAATTTCTGTGTTTCATCAACACTCTGATAGTTGACAGATTACAGATTGCCTCCAGATGTGCATCGTAAACTACTTCTGGTCTTCCAGGGAACGATCAAAACGTAGACAGTTTGAGATATTACTCCCATTCAGGAAAGTGCGCATGGTGACTGTTGTATTCAATCCCGATGCAATTTCTGTGTTTCATCAGCAATTTGAAGGCCACAGATTACAGAATGCCTCCAGATGTGCATCGGAAACTACTACTGGTCTTCCTGGGAACGATCAAAAACGTAGACTGTATGAGACATTACTCCCATGGAGGAAAGTGCGCATGTGACTGTTGTATTCACTCCTGGTGGAATTTTTGTGTTTCATCAGCACTCTGATAGTCCACAGATTACAGAATGCCACCAGCAGTGCATCGGAAACTACTACTGGTCTTCCTGGGAACGATCAAAGCGTAGACTGTTTCAGACATTACTCCCATGGAGGAATGTGCGGATGGTGACTGTTGTACTCAGTCCCGATGCAATTTCTGTGTTTCATCAACACTTTTAAGGTCTACAGATTACAGAATTAGTCCAAATGTGCATCGGAAACTACTACTGATCTTCCAGGGAACTATCAAAGCGTAGACTGTTTGAGACATTACTTCAATGAAGGAAAGTGTGGATGGTGACTGTTGTATTCAATCCCAATGCAAATTCTGTGTTTCATCAACACTCAGATAGTCCACAGATTACAGATTGTCTCCAGATGTGCATCGGAAAGTACTACTTTTCTTCCAGGGAACGATCAAAGCGTGGACTGTTTGAGACATTACTCCCATGGAGGAAACTGCGCACGGTGACTTTTGTATTCAATCCCAATGCAATTTCTGTGTTTCATCAACACTCTGATAGACCACAGATTATAGAATGCCTCCAGATGTGTATCTGAAACTACTAGTCGTCTTCCAGGGATCTATCAAATCGTAGACTGTTTGAGACATTACTCCCATGGAGGAAAGTGTGCATGGTGACTGTTGTATTCAATTCCGATGCAATTTCTGTGTTTCATCAACACTTTGAAGGTCCACAAATTACAGAATGCCTCCAGATGTGCATCGGAAACTACTACGGGTCTTCCGTGGAACGATCAAAGCGTAGACTGTTTCAGACATTATTCCCATGGAGGAAAGTGCGCATGGTGAATGTTGTATTTATCCCGATGCAATTTCTGAGTTTCGTCAACACTTTGAAGGTCCACAGATTACAGGTTGCCTCCAGATGTGCATCGGAAACTACTACTGGTCTTCCAGGGAACGATCAAAGCGTAGACTGTTTGAGACATTACTCCCATGGAGGAAAGTGCGCATGGTGAATGTTGTATTTAATCGCAATCCAATTTCTGAGTTTCGTCATCACTTTGAAGGTCTACAGATTACAGATTGCCTCCAGATGTGCATCAGAAACTACTACTGGTTTTCCAGGGAACGATCAAAGCGTAGACTGTTTGACATTCCTCCTATGGAGGAAAGTGCGCATGTGACTGTTGTATTCACTCCTGATGGAATTTTTGTGTTTTATCAGCACTCTGATAGTCCACAGATTACAGAATGCCACCAGCAGTGCATCGGAAACTACTGCTGGTCTTCCACGGAACGATCAAAGCGTAGACTATTTGAGACATTACTCCCGTGGAGGAAAGTGCGCATGGTGAATGTTGTATTCAATCCCGATGCAATTTCTGTGTTTCATCAACACTCTGATAGTCCACAGATTACAGAGTGTCTCCAGATGTGCATCGGAAACTACTACTGGTCTTCCTGGGAACGATCAAAGCGTAGACTGTTTCAGACATTACTCCCATGGAGGAATGTGCGGATGGTGACTGTTGTATTCAGTCCCGATGCAATTTCTGTGTCTCATCAACACTTTTAAGGTCTACAGATTACAGAATTACTCCAAATGTGCATCGGAAACTACTACTGGTCTTCCAGGGAACTATCAAAGCGTAGACTGTTTGAGACATTACTTCAATGAAGGAAAGTGTGGATGGTGACTGTTGTATTCAATCCCGATGCATTTTATGTGTTTCATCAACACTCAGATAGTCCACAGATTACAGATTGTCTCCAGATGTGCATCGGAAAGTACTACTTTTCTTCCAGGGAACGATCAAAGCGTGGACTGTTTGAGACATTACTCCCATGGAGGAAACTGCGCACGGTGACTGTTGTATTCAATCCCAATGCAATTTCTGTGTTTCATCAACACTCTGATAGACCACAGATAACAGATTGCCTCCAGATGTGCATCGGAAACTACTACTGGTCTTCCTGGGAACGATAAAAACGTAAACTGTTTAAGACATTACTCCCGTGGAGGAAAGTGTGCATGGTGACTGTTGTATTCTATCCCGATGCAATTTCTGTGTTTCTTCAACACTTAGAAGGTCCACAAATTACAGAATGCCTCCAGATGTGCATCGGATACTACTACTGGTCTTCCAGGGAACGACCAAAGCGTAGACTGTTTCCGACATTACTCCCATGGAGGAAAGTGGGGATGTTGACTGTTGTATTCAATCCCGATGCAATTTCTGTGTTTAATCAACACTCTGATAGTCTACAGATTACAGATTGTCTACAGATGTGCATCGGAAACTACTACTGGTCTTAATGGGAACGATCAAAGCGTAGACTGTTTCAGACATTACTCCCATGGAGGAAAGTATGCATGGTGACTGTTGTATTCAATCCGATGAAATTTCTGTGTTTCATCAACACTTTGAAGGTCCACAGATTACAGAATGCCTCCAGATGTGCATTGAAAACTACTACTGGTCTTGCAGTGAACGATCAAAGCGTAGACTGTTTGAGACATTACTCCCATGGAGGAAAGTGTGCATGGTAACTGTTGTATTCAATCCAGAAGCAATTTCTGTGTTTCATCAACAGTCTGATAGGGCACAGTTTGTAGAATGCCTCCAGATGTGCTTCGGAAACTACTACTGGTCTTCCTGGGAACGATCAAAATCGTAGACTGTTTGAGACATTACTCCCATGGAGGAAAGTGTGCATGGTGACTGTTGTAGTCAATCCCTATGCAATTTCTGTGTTTCATCAACACTTTGAAGGTCCACAAATTACAGAATGGCTCCAGATGTGCATCGGAAACTACTACTGGTCTTCCTGGGAACGATCAAAGCGTGGACTGTTTGAGACTTACTCCCATGGAGGAAAGTGGGCATGGTGACTGTTGTATTCAATCCCGATGCAATTTCTGTGTTTCATCAACACTCTGATAGTTAACAGAATACAGATTGCCTCCAGATGTGCATCGGAAACTACTACTGGTCTTCCTGGGAACGATCAAAAACGTAGACTGTTTGAGACATTACTCCCATGGAGGAAAGTGTGCATGGTGACTGTTGTATTCAATCCTGATGCAATTTCTGTGTTTCATCAACACTCTGATAGTCCACAGACTACAGATTGTCTCCAGATGTGCATCGGAAACTACTACTGGTCTTCCTGGGAACGATAAAAGCGTAGACAGTTTCAGACATTACTCCCATGGGGGAAAGTGTGCATGGTGACTGTTGTATTCAATCCCTGTGCAATTTCTGCGTTTTATCAACACTTTGAAGGTCCACAAATTACAGAATGCCTCCAGATGTGCATCGGAAACTACTACTGGTCTTCCAGGGAACGATCAAAGTCTGGACTGTTTGAGACATTACTCCCATGGAGGAAAGAGGGCATGGTGACTGTTGTATTCAATCCCGATGCAATTTCTGTGTTTCATCAACACTCTGATAGTTGACAGATTACAGATTGCCTCTTGATGTGCATCGGAAACTACTACTGGTCTTCCTGGAAACGATCAAAAACGTAGACTGTTTGAGACATTACTCCCATGGAGGAATGTGTGCATGGTGACTGTTGTATTCAATCCCTATGCAATTTCTGTGTTTCATCAACACTTTGAAGGTCCACAAATTACAGAATGCCTGCAGACGTGCATCGGAAACTACTACTGGTCTTCCAGGGAACGATCAAAGCGTGGACAGTTTCAGACATTACTTCCATGGAGGAAAGTGGGCATGGTGACTGTTGTATTCAATCCCGATGCAATTTCTGTGTTTCATCAACACTCTGATGGTTAACAGATTACAGATTGCCTCCAGATGTGCATCGGAAACTACTACTGGTCTTCCTGGGAACGATCAAAAACGTAGACTGTTTGAGACATTACTCCCATGAAGGAAAGTGCGTATCGTGACTGTTGTATTCAATCCCGATGGAATTTCAGTGTTTCATCAACACTCTGATAGTCCACAGATTACAGATTGTCTCCAGATGTGCATTGGAAACTACTACTGGTCTTCCTGGGAACGATAAAAGCGTAGACAGTTTCAGACATTACTCCCATGGAGGAAAGTGTGCATGGTGACTGTTGTATTCAATCCCGATGCCATTTCTGTGTTTCATCAACAGTCTGATAGTCCGCAGATTATAGAATGCCTCCAGATGTGCATCGGAAACTACTACCGGTCTTCCTGGGAACGATCCAAAACGTAGACTATTTGAGACATTACTCCGATTGAGGAAAGAGTGCAGGGTGTCTGTTGTATTCAATCCCGATGCAATTTCTGTGTTTCATCAACACTTTGAAAGTCCACAATTTACAGAATGCCTCCAGATGTGCATCGGAAACTACTACTGGTCTTCCAGGGAACGATCAAAGCGTAGACTGTTTCAGACATTACTCCCGTGAAGGAAAGTGCGGATCGTGACTGTTGTATTCAATCCCGATGGAATTTCTGTGTTTCATCAACACTCTGATAGTCCACAGATTACAGATTGTCTCCAGATGTGCATCGGAAACTACTACTGGTCTTCCTGGGAACGATCAAAGCGTAGACTGTTTCTGACATTACTCCCATTGAGGAAAGTGTGCATGGTGACTGTTGTATTCAATCCCGAAGAAATTTCTGTGTTTTATCAACACTTTGAAAGTACTCAGATTACAGAATGCCTCCAGATGTGCATCGGAAACTACTACTGGTCCTCCAGGGAACGATCAAAGCGTAGACTGCCTCAGACATTACTACTATGGAGGAAAGTGCGGATGGAGACTGTTGTATTCTATCCCGATGCAATTTCTGTGTTCCATCAACACTCTGATAGTCCACAGATTACAGATTGGCTTCAGATTTGCATCGGAAACTACTACTGGTCTTCCTGGGAACCATCAAAGCGTAGACTGTTTCAGACATTACTCCCATGGAGGAAAGTGCGGATGGTGACTGTTGTACTCAGTCCAGATGCAATTTCAGTGTTTCATCAGCACTCTGATAGTCCACAGATTACAGATTGAATCCAGATGTGCATTGGAAACTACTACTGGTCTTAATGGGAACGATCCAAGCGTAGACTGTTTGAGACATTACTCCCATGGAGGAAAATGCGCATGGTGACTGTTGTATTCAATCCCGATGCAATTTCTGTGTTTCATCAACAGTCTGATAGGGTACAGGTTATAGAATGCCTCCAGATGTGCATCGGAATCTACTATTTGTCTTCCACTGAATGATCAAAGCGTAGACTGTTTGAGACATTACTTCCATGGAGGAAAGTGCGAATGGTGACTGTTGTACTCAATCCCGAAGAAATTTCTGTGTTTTATCAACACTTTGAAAGTACTCAGATTACAGAATGCCTCCAGATGTGCATCGGAAACTACTACTGGTCTTCCAGGGAACGATCAAAGCGTAGACTGCCTCAGACATTACTACTATGGAGGAAAGTGCGGATGGAGACTGTTGTATTCTATCCCGATGCAATTTCTGTGTTCCATCAACACTCTGATAGTCCACAGATTACAGATTGCCTCCAGATGTGCATCGGAATCTACTACTGGTCTTCCTGGGAACGATCAAAAACGTAGACTGTATGAGACATTACTCCCATGGAGGAAAGTGCGCATGTGACTGTTGTATTCACTCCTGATCGAATTTTTGTGTTTCATCAGCACTCTGATAGTCCACAGATTACAGAATGCCACCAGCAGTGCATCGGAAACTACTACTGGTCTTCCTGGGAACGATCAAAGCGTAGACTGTTTCAGACATTACTCCCATGGAGGAATGTGCGGATGGTGACTGTTGTACTCAGTCCCGATGCAATTTCTGTGTTTCATCAACACTTTTAAGGTCTACAGATTACAGAATTAGTCCAAATGTGCATCGGAAACTACTACTGGTCTTCCAGGGAACTATCAAAGCGTAGACTGTTTGAGACATTACTTCAATGAAGGAAAGTGTGGATGGTGACTGTTGTATTCAATCCCAATGCAAATTCTGTGTTTCATCAACACTCAGATAGTCCACAGATTACAGATTGTCTCCAGATGTGCATCGGAAAGTACTACTTTTCTTCCAGGGAACGATCAAAGCGTGGACTGTTTGAGACATTACTCCCATGGAGGAAACTGCGCACGGTGACTGTTGTATTCAATCCCAATGCAATTTCTGTGTTTCATCAACACTCTGATAGACCACAGATAACAGATTGCCTCCAGATGTGCATCGGAAACTACTACTGGTCTTCCTGGGAACGATAAAAACGTAAACTGTTTAAGACATTACTCCCGTGGAGGAAAGTGTGCATGGTGACTGTTGTATTCTATCCCGATGCAATTTCTGTGTTTCATCAACACTTAGAAGGTCCACAAATTACAGAATGCCTCCAGATGTGCATCGGAAACTACTACTGGTCTTCCAGGGAACGACCAAAGCGTAGACTGTTTCCGACATTACTCCCATGGAGGAAAGTGGGGATGTTGACTGTTGTATTCAATCCCGATGCAATTTCTGTGTTTAATCAACACTCTGATGGTCTACAGATTAAAGATTGTCTACAGATGTGCATCGGAAACTACTACTGGTCTTAATGGGAACGATCAAAACGTAGACTGTTTCTGACATTACTCCCATTGAGGAAAGTGTGCATGGTGACTGTTGTATTCAATCCCGATGCAATTTCTGTGTTTCATCAACACTCTGATAGTCCACAGATTACAGATTGTCTCCAGATGTGCATCGGAAACTACTACTGGTCTTCCTGGGAACGATCAAAGCGTAGACTGTTTCCGACATTACTCCCATTGAGGAAAGTGTGCATGGCGACTGTTGTAGTCAATCCCTATGCAATTTCTGTGTTTCATCAACACTTTGAAGGTCCACAAATTACAGAATGGCTCCAGATGTGCATCGGAAACTAATACTGGTCTTCCTGGGAACGATCAAAGCGTGGACTGTTTGAGACATTACTCCCATGGAGGAAAGTGGGCATGGTGACTGTTGTATTCAATCCCGATGCAATTTCTGTGTTTCATCAACACTCTGAGAGTCCACAGATTACAGATTGTCTCCAGATGTGCATCGGAAACTACTACTGGTCTTCCTGGGAACGATCAAAGCGTAGACTGTTTCAGACATTACTCCCACGGAGGAAAGTGCGGATGGTGACTGTTGTATTCAATCCCGAAGCAATTTCTGTGTTTCATCAACACTCTGATAGTAAACAGATTACAGATTGTCTCCAGATGTGCATCGGAATCTACCACTGTTCTTCCTGGGAACGATCAAAACGTAGACTGTTTCTGACATTACTCCCATTGAGGAAAGTGTGCATGGTGACTGTTGTATTCAATCCCGAAGAAATTTCTGTGTTTTATCAACACTTTGAAGTACTCAGATTACAGAATGCCCCCAGATGTGCATCAGAAACTACTACTGGTCTTCCAGGGAACGATCAAAGCGTAGACTGCCTCAGACATTACTACTATGGAGGAAAGTTTGGATGGAGACTGTTGTATTCTATCCTGATGCAATTTCTGTGTTCCATCAACACTCTGATTGTCCACAGATTACAGATAGGCTTCAGATTTGCATCGGAAACTACTACTGGTCTTCCTGGGAACCATCAAAGCGTAGACTGTTTCAGACATTACTCCCATGGAGGAAAGTGGGGATGGTGACTGTTGTACTCAATCCAGATGCAATTTCAGTGTTTCATCAGCACTCTGATAGTCCACAGATTACAGATTGAATCCAGATGTGCATTGGAAACTACTACTGGTCTTAATGGGAACGATCCAAGCGTAGACTGTTTGAGACATTACTCCCATGGAGGAAAATGCGCATGGTGACTGTTGTATTCAATCCCGATGCAATTTCTGTGTTTCATCAACAGTCTGATAGGGTACAGGTTATAGAATGCCTCCAGATGTGCATCGGAATCTACTATTGGTCTTCCACTGAACGATCAAAGCGTAGACTGTTTGAGACATTACTCCCATGGAGGAAAGTGCGAATGGTGACTGTTGTACTCAATCCCGATGCATTATCAGTGTTTCATCAACACTCTGATAGTCCACAGATTACAGATCGCCTCCAAATGTGCATCGGAAAGTTCTACTGGTCTTAAAGGGAACGATCAAAGCGTGGATTGTTTGAGACATTACTCCCATGTAGGAAATTGCGCATGGTGACTGTTGTATTCAATCCCGATGCAATTTCTGGGTTTCATCAACACTCTGATAGTCCACGGATTACAGATTGCCTCCAGATGTGCAACGGAATCTACTACTGGTCTTCCTGGGAACGATCAAAAACGTAGACTGTATGAGACATTACTCCCATGGAGAAAAGTGGGCATGGTGACTGTTGTATTCAATCCCGATGCAATTTCTGTGTTTCAACAACACTTTGAAAGTCCACAAATTACAGAATGCCTCCAGATGTGCAACGGAAACTACTACATGTCTTCCAGGGAACGATCAAAGCGTGGACTGTTTGAGACATTACTCCCATGGAGAGAAGTGGGCATGGTGACTGTTGTATTCAATCCCGATGCAATTTCTGTGTTTCATCAACACTCTGATAGTTAACAGAATACAGATTGCCTCCAGATGTGCATCGGAAACTACTACTGGTCTTCCTGGGAACGATAAAGGCGTAGACAGTTTCAGACATTACTCCCATGGAGGAAAGTGTGCATGGTGACTGTTGTATTCAATCCCGATGCAATTTCTGTGTTTCATTAACAGTCTGATAGTCCGCAGGTTATAGAATGCCTCCAGATGTGCATCGGAAACTACTACTGGTCTTGCAGTGAACGATCAAATCGTAGACTGTTTGAGACATTACTCCCATGGAGGAAAGTGTGCATGGTAACTGTTGTATTCAATCCAGATGCAATTTCTGTGTTTCATCAACAGTCTGACAGGGCACAGATTATGGAATGCCTCCAGATGTGCATCGGAAACTACTATTGGTCTTCCAGGGAACGATCAAAGCGTAGACTGTTTGAGACATTACTCCCATGGAGGAAAGTGCGAATGGTGACTGTTGTACTCAACCCCAATGCATTATCTGTGTTTCATCAACACTCTGATAGTCCACAGATTACAGATCGCCTCCAAATGTGCATCGGAAAGTACTACTGGTCTTAAAGGGAACGATCAAAGTGTGGACTGTTTGAGGCATTACTCCCATTGAGGAAAGTGCGCATGGTGACTGTTGTATTCAATCCCGATGCGATTTCTGGGTTTCATCAACACTCTGATAGTCCACAGATTACAGATTGCCTCCAGATGTGCATCGGAAACTACTACTGGTCTTCCTGGGAACGATCAAAAACGTAGAATGTTTGAGACATTACTCCCATGGGGGAAAGTGTGCATGGTGACTGTTGTATTCAATCACTGTGCAATTTCTGTGTTTCATCAACACTTTGAAGGTCCACAAATTACAGAATGCCTCCAGATGTGCATCGGAAACTACTACTGGTCTTCCTGGGAACGATCAAATTGTAGACACTTTCAGACATTACTCCCATGGAGGAAAGTATGCATGGTGACTGTTGTATTCAATCCCGATTCAATTTCTGTGTTTCATCAACACTTTGAAGGTCCACAATTTACAGAATGTCTCCAGATGTGCATCGGAAACTACTACTGGTCTTCCAGGGAACGATCAAAGCGTGGACTGTTTGAGACATTACTCCCATGGAGGAAAGTGGGCATGGTGACTGTTGTATTCAATCCCGATGCAATTTCTGTGTTTCATCAACACTCTGAGAGTCCACAGATTACAGATTGTCTCCAGATGTGCATCGGAAACTACTACTGGTCTTCCTGGGAACGATCAAAGCGTAGACTGTTTCAGACATTACTCCCACGGAGGAAAGTGCGGATGGTGACTGTTGTATTCAATCCCGAAGCAATTTCTGTGTTTCATCAACACTCTGATAGTAAACAGATTACAGATTGTCTCCAGATGTGCATCGGAATCTACCACTGTTCTTCCTGGGAACGATCAAAACGTAGACTGTTTCTGACATTACTCCCATTGAGGAAAGTGTGCATGGTGACTGTTGTATTCAATCCCGAAGAAATTTCTGTGTTTTATCAACACTTTGAAGTACTCAGATTACAGAATGCCCCCAGATGTGCATCAGAAACTACTACTGGTCTTCCAGGGAACGATCAAAGCGTAGACTGCCTCAGACATTACTACTATGGAGGAAAGTTTGGATGGAGACTGTTGTATTCTATCCTGATGCAATTTCTGTGTTCCATCAACACTCTGATTGTCCACAGATTACAGATAGGCTTCAGATTTGCATCGGAAACTACTACTGGTCTTCCTGGGAACCATCAAAGCGTAGACTGTTTCAGACATTACTCCCATGGAGGAAAGTGGGGATGGTGACTGTTGTACTCAATCCAGATGCAATTTCAGTGTTTCATCAGCACTCTGATAGTCCACAGATTACAGATTGAATCCAGATGTGCATTGGAAACTACTACTGGTCTTAATGGGAACGATCCAAGCGTAGACTGTTTGAGACATTACTCCCATGGAGGAAAATGCGCATGGTGACTGTTGTATTCAATCCCGATGCAATTTCTGTGTTTCATCAACAGTCTGATAGGGTACAGGTTATAGAATGCCTCCAGATGTGCATCGGAATCTACTATTGGTCTTCCACTGAACGATCAAAGCGTAGACTGTTTGAGACATTACTCCCATGGAGGAAAGTGCGAATGGTGACTGTTGTACTCAATCCCGATGCATTATCAGTGTTTCATCAACACTCTGATAGTCCACAGATTACAGATCGCCTCCAAATGTGCATCGGAAAGTTCTACTGGTCTTAAAGGGAACGATCAAAGCGTGGATTGTTTGAGACATTACTCCCATGTAGGAAATTGCGCATGGTGACTGTTGTATTCAATCCCGATGCAATTTCTGGGTTTCATCAACACTCTGATAGTCCACGGATTACAGATTGCCTCCAGATGTGCAACGGAATCTACTACTGGTCTTCCTGGGAACGATCAAAAACGTAGACTGTATGAGACATTACTCCCATGGAGAAAAGTGGGCATGGTGACTGTTGTATTCAATCCCGATGCAATTTCTGTGTTTCAACAACACTTTGAAAGTCCACAAATTACAGAATGCCTCCAGATGTGCAACGGAAACTACTACATGTCTTCCAGGGAACGATCAAAGCGTGGACTGTTTGAGACATTACTCCCATGGAGAGAAGTGGGCATGGTGACTGTTGTATTCAATCCCGATGCAATTTCTGTGTTTCATCAACACTCTGATAGTTAACAGAATACAGATTGCCTCCAGATGTGCATCGGAAACTACTACTGGTCTTCCTGGGAACGATAAAGGCGTAGACAGTTTCAGACATTACTCCCATGGAGGAAAGTGTGCATGGTGACTGTTGTATTCAATCCCGATGCAATTTCTGTGTTTCATTAACAGTCTGATAGTCCGCAGGTTATAGAATGCCTCCAGATGTGCATCGGAAACTACTACTGGTCTTGCAGTGAACGATCAAATCGTAGACTGTTTGAGACATTACTCCCATGGAGGAAAGTGTGCATGGTAACTGTTGTATTCAATCCAGATGCAATTTCTGTGTTTCATCAACAGTCTGACAGGGCACAGATTATGGAATGCCTCCAGATGTGCATCGGAAACTACTATTGGTCTTCCAGGGAACGATCAAAGCGTAGACTGTTTGAGACATTACTCCCATGGAGGAAAGTGCGAATGGTGACTGTTGTACTCAACCCCAATGCATTATCTGTGTTTCATCAACACTCTGATAGTCCACAGATTACAGATCGCCTCCAAATGTGCATCGGAAAGTACTACTGGTCTTAAAGGGAACGATCAAAGTGTGGACTGTTTGAGGCATTACTCCCATTGAGGAAAGTGCGCATGGTGACTGTTGTATTCAATCCCGATGCGATTTCTGGGTTTCATCAACACTCTGATAGTCCACAGATTACAGATTGCCTCCAGATGTGCATCGGAAACTACTACTGGTCTTCCTGGGAACGATCAAAAACGTAGAATGTTTGAGACATTACTCCCATGGGGGAAAGTGTGCATGGTGACTGTTGTATTCAATCACTGTGCAATTTCTGTGTTTCATCAACACTTTGAAGGTCCACAAATTACAGAATGCCTCCAGATGTGCATCGGAAACTACTACTGGTCTTCCTGGGAACGATCAAATTGTAGACACTTTCAGACATTACTCCCATGGAGGAAAGTATGCATGGTGACTGTTGTATTCAATCCCGATTCAATTTCTGTGTTTCATCAACACTTTGAAGGTCCACAATTTACAGAATGTCTCCAGATGTGCATCGGAAACTACTACTGGTCTTCCAGGGAACGATCAAAGCGTAGAATGTTTCAGACATTACTCCCATGAAGGAAAGTGCGGATCGTGACTGTTGTATTCGATACCGATGGAATTTCTGTGTTTCATCAACACTCTGATAGTCCACAGATTACAGATTGTTTCCAGATGTGCATCGGAAACTACTACTGGTCTTCCTGGGAACGATCAAAGCGTAGACTGGTTCAGACATTACTCCCACGGAGGAAAGTGCGGATGGTGACTGTTGTATTCAATCCTGATGCAATTTCTTTGTTTCATCAACACTCTGATAGTAAACAGATTAAAGATTGTCTCCAGATGTGCATCGGAAACTACCACTGTTCTTCCTGGGAACGATCAAAGCGTAGACTGTTTCTGATATTACTCCCATTGAGGAAAGTGTGCATGGTGACTGTTGTATTCAATCCCGAAAAAATTTCTGTGTTTTATCAACACTTTGAAAGTATTTAGATTACAGAATGCCTCCAGATCTGCATCGGAAACTACTACTGGTCTTCCAGGGAACGATCAAAACGTAGACTGTCTCAGACATTACTACTATGGAGGAAAGTGCGGATGGTGACTGTTGTATTCTATCCCGAT
This sequence comes from Schistocerca gregaria, assembly GCF_023897955.1. Classification (NCBI taxonomy): domain Eukaryota; kingdom Metazoa; phylum Arthropoda; class Insecta; order Orthoptera; family Acrididae; genus Schistocerca; species Schistocerca gregaria. The sequence goes on along the minus strand of NW_026061799.1, from coordinate 2,775,322 downwards.
GCAATTTCTGTGTTCCATCAACACTCTGATAGTCCACAGATTAGAGATTGAATCCAGATGTGCATCGGAAACTACTACTGGTCTTAATGGTAACGATCCAAGCGTAGACTGTTTGAGACATTACTCCCTTGGAGGAAAATGCGCATGGTGACTGTTGTATTCAATCCCGATGCAATTTCTGAGTTTCATTAACACTCTGATAGTCCACAGATTACAGATTGCCTCCAGATGTGCATCCGAAACTACTACTGGTCTTCCTGGGAACGATCAAAAACGTAGACTGTATGAGACATTACTCCCATGGAGGAAAGTGTGCATGGTGGCTGTTGTATTCTATCCCGATGCAATTTCTGTGTTTCATCAACACTTTGAAAGTCCACAAATTACAGAATGCCTCCAGATGTGTATCGGAAACTACTACTGGTCTTCCAGGGAACGATCAAAGCGTGGACTGTTTGAGACATTACTCCCATGGAGGAAAGTGGGCATGGTGACTGTTGTATTCAATCCCGATGCAATTTCTGTGTTTCATCAACACTCTGATAGTTAACAGAATACAGATTGCCTCCAGATGTGCATCGGAAACTACTACTGGTCTTCCTGGGAACGATAAAAGCGTAGACAGTTTCAGACATTACTCCCATGGAGGAAAGTGTGCATGGTGACTGTTGTATTCAATCTCGATGCAATTTCTGTGTTTCATCAACACTCTGATAGTCCACAGACTACAGATTGTCTCCAGATGTGCATCGGCAACTACTACTGGTCTTCCTGGGAACGATAAAAGCGTAGACAGTTTCAGACATTACTCCCATGGAGGAAATTGTGCATGGTGACTGTTGTATTCAATCCCGATGCAATTTCTGTGTTTCATCAACAGTCTGATAGGGCACAGATTATGGAATGCCTCCAGATGTGCATCGGAAACTACTATTGGTCTTCAAGGTAACGATCAAAGCGTAGACTGTTTGAGACATTACTCCCATGGAGGAAAGTGCGAATGGTGACTGTTGTACTCAACCCCAATGCATTATCTGTGTTTCATCAACACTCTGATAGTCCACAGATTACAGATTGCCTCCAAATGTGGATCGGAAAGTACTACTGGTCTTAAAGGGAACGATCAAAGTGTGGACTGTTTGAGGCATTACTCCCATTGTGGAAAAGTGCGCATGGTGACTGTTGTATTCAATCCCGATGCGATTTCTGGGTTTCATCAACACTCTGATAGTCCACAGATTACAGATCGCCTCCAGATGTGCATCGGAAACTACTACTGGTCTTCCTGGGAACGATCAAAAACGTAGAATGTTTGAGACATTACTCCCATGGGGGAAAGTGTGCATGGTGACTGTTGTATTCGATCACTGTGCAATTTCTGTGTTTCATCAACACTTTGAAGGTCCACAAATTACAGAATGCCTCCAGATGTGCATCGGAAACTATTACTGGTCTTCCTGGGAACGATCAAATTGTAGACAGTTTCAGACATTACTCCCATGGAGGAAAGTATGCATGGTGACTGTTGTATTCAATCCCGATTCAATTTCTGTGTTTCATCAACACTTTGAATGTCCACAATTTACAGAATGCCTCCAGATGTGCATCGGAAACTACTACTGGTCTTCCAGGGAACGATCAAAGCGTAGAATGTTTCAGACATTACTCCCATGAAGGAAAGTGCGGATCGTGACTGTTGTATTCAATCCCGATGGAATTTCTGTGTTTCATCAACACTCTGATAGTCCTCAGATTACAGATTGTCTCCAGATGTGCATCGGAAGCTACTACTGGTCTTCCTGGGAACGATCAAAGCGTAGACTGTTTCAGACATTACTCCCACGGAGGAAAGTGCGGATGGTGACTGTTGTATTCAATCCTGACGCAATTTCTGTGTTTCATCAATACTCTGATAGTAAACAGATTACAGATTGTCTCCAGATGTGCATCGGAAACTACTACTGTTCTTCCTGGGAACGATCAAAGCGTAGACTGTTTCTGACATTACTCTCATTGAGGAAAGTGTGCATGGTGACTGTTGTATTCAATCCCGAAGAAATTTCTGTCTTTTATCAACACTTTGAAAGTACTCAGATTACAGAATGCCTCCAGATGTGCATTGGAAACTACTACTGGTCTTCCAGGGAACGATCAAAGCGTAGACTGTCTCAGACATTACTACTACGGAGGAAAGTGCGGATGGTGACTGTTGTATTCTATCCCGATGCAATTTCTGTGTTCCATCAACACTCCGATAGTCCACAGATTACAGATTGGCTTCAGATTTGCATCGGAAACTACTACTGGTCTTCTGGGAACCATCAAAGCGTAGAGTGTTTCAGACATTACTCCCATGGAGGAAAGTGCGGATGGTGACTGTTGTACTCAAACCAGATGCAATTTCAGTGTTTCATCAGCACTCTGATAGTCCACAGATTACAGATTGCATCTAGATGTGCATCGGAAACTACTACTGGTCTTAATGGGAACGATCCAAGCGTAGACTGTTTGAGACATTACTCCATGGAGGAAAATGCGCATGGTGACTGTTGTATTCAATCCCGATGCAATTTTTGTGTTTCATCAACAGTCTGATAGGGTAAAGGTTATAGAATGCCTCCAGATGTGCATCGGAATCTACTATTGGTCTTCCAGGAAACGATCAAAGCGTAGACTGTTTGAGACATTACTCCCATGGAGGAAAGTGCGAATGGTGACTGTTGTACACAATCTCGATGCATTATCAGTGTTTCATCAACACTCTGATGGTCCACAGATTACAGATCGCCTCCAAATGTGCATCGGAAAGTTCTACTGGTCTTAAAGGGAACGATCAAAGCGTGGATTGTTTGAGACATTACTCCCATGTAGGAAAGTGCGCATGGTGATTGTTGTATTCAATCCCGATGCAATTTCTGGGTTTCATCAACACTCTGATAGTCCACAGATTACAGATTGCCTCCAAATGTGCACCGGAAACTACTACTGGTCTTCTTCGGAACGATCAAAAACGTAGACTGTATGAGACATTACTCCCAAGGAGGAAAGTGTGCATGGTGACTGTTCTATTCAACCCCGATGCAATTTCTGTGTTTCATCAACACTTTAAAGGTCCACAAATTACAGAATGCCTCCAGATGTGCATCGGAAACTACTACTGGTATTCCAGGGAACGATCAAGGCGTAGACTGTTTCAGACATTACTCCCATGAAGGAAAGTGCGGATCGTGACTGTTGTATTCAATCCGGATGCAATTTCTGTGTTTCATCAACAGTCTGATAGTCCGCAGATTATAGAATGCCTCCAGATGTGCATCGGTAGCTACTACTGGTCTTGCAGTGAACGATCAAATCGTAGACTGTTAGAGACATTACTCCCATGGAGGAAAGTGTGCATGGTAACTGTTGTATTCAATCCAGATGCAATTTCTGTGTTTCATCAACAGTCTGATATGGCACAGGTTATAGAATGCCTCCAGATGTGCATCGGAAACTACTATTGGTCTTCCAGGGAACGATCGAAGCGTAGACTGATTGAGACATTACTCCCGTGGAGGAAAGTGCGAATGGTGACTGTTGTACTCAACCCCAATGCATTATCTGTGTTTCATCAAATCTCTGATAGTCCACAGATTACAGATCGCCACCAAATGTGCATCGGAAAGTACTACTGGTCTTAAAGGGAACGATCAAAGCGTGGACTGTTTGAGACATTACTCCCATTGAGGAAAGTGCGCATGGTGACTGTTGTATTCAATCCCGATGCGATTTCTGGGTTTCATCAACACTCTGATAGTCCACAGACTACAGATTGTCTCCAGATGTGCATCGGAAAGTACTACTGGTCTTCCTGGGAACGATAAAAGCGTAGACAGTTTCAGACATTACTCCCATGGAGGAAAGTGGGCATGGTGACTGTTGTATTCAATCCCGATGCAATTTCTGTGTTTCATCAACACTCTGATAGTCCACAGACTACAGAGTGTCTCCAGATGTGCATCGGAAACTACTACTGGTCTTCCTGGGAACGATAAAAGCGTAGACAGTTTCAGACATTACTACCATGGAGGAAATTGTGCATGGTGACTGTTGTATTCAATCCCGAAGAAATTTCTGTCTTTTATCAACACTTTGAAAGTACTCAGATTACAGAATGCCTCCAGATGTGCATTGGAAACTACTACTGGTCTTCCAGGGAACGATCAAAGCGTAGACTGTTTCAGACATTACTCCCACGGAGGAAAGTGCGGATGGTGACTGTTGTATTCAATCCTGACGCAATTTCTGTGTTTCATCAATACTCTGATAGTAAACAGATTACAGATTGTCTCCAGATGTGCATCGGAAACTACTACTGTTCTTCCTGGGAACGATCAAAGCGTAGACTGTTTCTGACATTACTCTCATTGAGGAAAGTGTGCATGGTGACTGTTGTATTCAATCCCGAAGAAATTTCTGTCTTTTATCAACACTTTGAAAGTACTCAGATTACAGAATGCCTCCAGATGTGCATTGGAAACTACTACTGGTCTTCCAGGGAACGATCAAAGCGTAGACTGTCTCAGACATTACTACTACGGAGGAAAGTGCGGATGGTGACTGTTGTATTCTATCCCGATGCAATTTCTGTGTTCCATCAACACTCCGATAGTCCACAGATTACAGATTGGCTTCAGATTTGCATCGGAAACTACTACTGGTCTTCTGGGAACCATCAAAGCGTAGAGTGTTTCAGACATTACTCCCATGGAGGAAAGTGCGGATGGTGACTGTTGTACTCAAACCAGATGCAATTTCAGTGTTTCATCAGCACTCTGATAGTCCACAGATTACAGATTGCATCTAGATGTGCATCGGAAACTACTACTGGTCTTAATGGGAACGATCCAAGCGTAGACTGTTTGAGACATTACTCCATGGAGGAAAATGCGCATGGTGACTGTTGTATTCAATCCCGATGCAATTTTTGTGTTTCATCAACAGTCTGATAGGGTAAAGGTTATAGAATGCCTCCAGATGTGCATCGGAATCTACTATTGGTCTTCCAGGAAACGATCAAAGCGTAGACTGTTTGAGACATTACTCCCATGGAGGAAAGTGCGAATGGTGACTGTTGTACACAATCTCGATGCATTATCAGTGTTTCATCAACACTCTGATGGTCCACAGATTACAGATCGCCTCCAAATGTGCATCGGAAAGTTCTACTGGTCTTAAAGGGAACGATCAAAGCGTGGATTGTTTGAGACATTACTCCCATGTAGGAAAGTGCGCATGGTGATTGTTGTATTCAATCCCGATGCAATTTCTGGGTTTCATCAACACTCTGATAGTCCACAGATTACAGATTGCCTCCAAATGTGCACCGGAAACTACTACTGGTCTTCTTCGGAACGATCAAAAACGTAGACTGTATGAGACATTACTCCCAAGGAGGAAAGTGTGCATGGTGACTGTTCTATTCAACCCCGATGCAATTTCTGTGTTTCATCAACACTTTAAAGGTCCACAAATTACAGAATGCCTCCAGATGTGCATCGGAAACTACTACTGGTATTCCAGGGAACGATCAAGGCGTAGACTGTTTCAGACATTACTCCCATGAAGGAAAGTGCGGATCGTGACTGTTGTATTCAATCCGGATGCAACTTCTGTGTTTCATCAACACTCTGATAGTCCACAGATTACAGAATGTCTCCAGATGTGCATCGGAAAGTACTACTGGTCTTCCTGGTAACGATCAAATCGTAGACTGTTTCAGACATTACTCCCATGGAGGAAATTGCGGATGGTGACTGTTGTATTCAATCCTGATGCAATTTCTGTGTTTCATCAACACTCTGATAGTCCACAGATTACAGATTGTTTCCAGATGTGCATCGGAAACTACTACTGGTCTTCCTGGGAACGATCAAAGCGTAGACTGTTTCAGACATTACTCCCATGGAGGGAAGTGTGCATGGTGACTGTTGTATTCAATCCCGATGCAATTTCTGTGTTTCATCAACAGTCTGATAGTCCGCAGATTATAGAATGCCTCCTGATGTGCATCGGAAACTACTACTGGTCTGCCAGGGAACGATCAAAGCGTAGAATGTTTGAGACATTTCTCCCACGGAGGAAAGTGTGCATGTTGACTGTTGTATTCAATTCCGATGCAATTTCTGTGTTTCATCTACAGTCTGATAGTCCGCAGGTTATAGAATGCCGCCAGATGTGCATCGGAAACTACTACTGGTCTTCCTGGGAACGATCAAAAACGTAGACTGTTTGAGACATTACTCATATGGAGGAAAGTGTGCATGGTGACTGTTGTACACAATCCCTATGCAATTTCTGTGTTTCATCAACACTTTGAAGGTCCACAAATTACAGAATGCCTCCAGATGTGCATCGGAAACTACTATTGGTCTTCCAGGGAACGATCAAAGCGTGGACTGTTTGAGACATTACTCCAATGGAGGAAAGTGGGCAAGGTGACTGTTGTATTCAATCACGATGCAATTTCTGTGTTTCATCAACACTCTGATAGTTTACAGAATACAGATTGCCTCCAGATGTGCATCGGAAACTACTACTGGTCTTCCTGGGAACGATCAAAGACGTAGACTGTTTGAGACATTACTCCCATGGAGGAAAGTGTGCATGGTGACTGTTGTATTCAATCTTGATGCAATTTCTGTGTTTCATCAACAGTCTGATAGTCCGCAGATTATAGAATGCCTCCAGATGTGCATCGGTAGCTACTACTGGTCTTGCAGTGAACGATCAAATCGTAGACTGTTAGAGACATTACTCCCATGGAGGAAAGTGTGCATGGTAACTGTTGTATTCAATCCAGATGCAATTTCTGTGTTTCATCAACAGTCTGATATGGCACAGGTTATAGAATGCCTCCAGATGTGCATCGGAAACTACTATTGGTCTTCCAGGGAACGATCGAAGCGTAGACTGATTGAGACATTACTCCCGAGGAGGAAAGTGCGAATGGTGACTGTTGTACTCAACCCCAATGCATTATCTGTGTTTCATCAAATCTCTGATAGTCCACAGATTACAGATCGCCACCAAATGTGCATCGGAAAGTACTACTGGTCTTAAAGGGAACGATCAAAGCGTGGACTGTTTGAGACATTACTCCCATTGAGGAAAGTGCGCATGGTGACTGTTGTATTCAATCCCGATGCGATTTCTGGGTTTCATCAACACTCTGATAGTCCACAGACTACAGATTGTCTCCAGATGTGCATCGGAAAGTACTACTGGTCTTCCTGGGAACGATAAAAGCGTAGACAGTTTCAGACATTACTCCCATGGAGGAAAGTGGGCATGGTGACTGTTGTATTCAATCCCGATGCAATTTCTGTGTTTCATCAACACTCTGATAGTCCACAGACTACAGATTGTCTCCAGATGTGCATCGGAAACTACTACTGGTCTTCCTGGGAACGATAAAAGCGTAGACAGTTTCAGACATTACTCCCATGGAGGAAATTGTGCATGGTGACTGTTGTATTCAATCCCGATGCAATTTCTGTGTTTCATCAACAGTCTGATAGGGCACAGATTATGGAATGCCTCCAGATGTGCATCGGAAACTACTATTGGTCTTCAAGGTAACGATCAAAGCGTAGACTGTTTGAGACATTACTCCCATGGAGGAAAGTGCGAATGGTGACTGTTGTACTCAACCCCAATGCATTATCTGTGTTTCATCAACACTCTGATAGTCCACAGATTACAGATCGCCTCCAAATGTGGATCGGAAAGTACTACTGGTCTTAAAGGGAACGATCAAAGTGTGGACTGTTTGAGGCATTACTCCCATTGAGGAAAGTGCGCATGGTGACTGTTGTATTCAATCCCGATGCGATTTCTCGGTTTCATCAACACTCTGATAGTCCACAGATTACAGATTGCCTCCAGATGTGCATCGGAAACTACTACTGGTCTTCCTGGGAACGATCAAAAACGTAGAATGTTTGAGACATTACTCCCATGGGGGAAAGTGTGCATGGTGACTGTTGTATTCAATCACTGTGCAATTTCTGTGTTTCATCAACACTTTGAAGGTCCACAAATTACAGAATGCCTCCAGATGTGAATCGGAAACTACTACTGGTCTTCCTGGGAACGATCAAATTGTAGACAGTTTCAGACATTACTCCCATGGAGGAAAGTATGCATGGTGACTGTTGTATTCAATCCCGATTCAATTTCTGTGTTTCATCAACACTTTGAATGTCCACAATTTACAGAATGCCTCCAGATGTGCATCGGAAACTACTACTGGTCTTCCAGGGAACGATCAAAGCGTAGAATGTTTCAGACATTACTCCCATGAAGGAAAGTGCGGATCGTGACTGTTGTATTCAATCCCGATGGAATTTCTGGGTTTCATCAACACTCTGATAGTCCTCAGATTACAGATTGTCTCCAGATGTGCATCGGAAGCTACTACTGGTCTTCCTGGGAACGATCAAAGCGTAGACTGTTTCAGACATTACTCCCACGGAGGAAAGTGCGGATGGTGACTGTTGTATTCAATCCTGACGCAATTTCTGTGTTTCATCAATACTCTGATAGTAAACAGATTACAGATTGTCTCCAGATGTGCATCGGAAACTACTACTGTTCTTCCTGGGAACGATCAAAGCGTAGACTGTTTCTGACATTACTCTCATTGAGGAAAGTGTGCATGGTGACTGTTGTATTCAATCCCGAAGAAATTTCTGTGTTTTATCAACACTTTGAAAGTACTCAGATTACAGAATGCCTCCAGATGTGCATCGGAAACTACTACTGGTCTTCCAGGGAACGATCAAAGCGTAGACTGTCTCAGACATTACTACTACGGAGGAAAGTGCGGATGGTGACTGTTGTATTCTATCCCGATGCAATTTCTGTGTTCCATCAACACTCTGATAGTCCACAGATTACAGATTGGCTTCAGATTTGCATCGGAAACTACTACTGGTCTTCCTGGGAACCATCAAAGCGTAGAGTGTTTCAGACATTACTCCCATGGAGGAAAGTGCGGATGGTGACTGTTGTACTCAAACCAGATGCAATTTCAGTGTTTCATCAGCACTCTGATAGTCCACAGATTACAGATTGCATCTAGATGTGCATCGGAAACTACTACTGGTCTTAATGGGAACGATCCAAGCGTAGACTGTTTGAGACATTACTCCCATGGAGGAAAATGCGCATGGTGACTGTTGTATTCAATCCCGATGCAATTTTTGTGTTTCATCAACAGTCTGATAGGGTAAAGGTTATAGAATGCCTCCAGATGTGCATCGGAATCTACTATTGGTCTTCCAGGAAACGATCAAAGCGTAGACTGTTTGAGACATTACTCCCATGGAGGAAAGTGCGAATGGTGACTGTTGTACTCAATCTCGATGCATTATCAGTGTTTCATCAACACTCTGATGGTCCACAGATTACAGATCGCCTCCAAATGTGCATCGGAAAGTTCTACTGGTCTTAAAGGGAACGATCAAAGCGTGGATTGTTTGAGACATTACTCCCATGTAGGAAAGTGCGCATGGTGATTGTTGTATTCAATCCCGATGCAATTTCTGGGTTTCATCAACACTCTGATAGTCCACAGATTACAGATTGCCTCTAAATGTGCACCGGAAACTACTACTGGTCTTCTTCGGAACGATCAAAAACGTAGACTGTATGAGACATTACTCCCAAGGAGGAAAGTGTGCATGGTGACTGTTCTATTCAACCCCGATGCAATTTCTGTGTTTCATCAACACTTTGAAGGTCCACAAATTACAGAATGCCTCCAGATGTGCATCGGAAACTACTACTGGTCTTCCAGGGAACGATCAAGGCGTAGACTGTTTCAGACATTACTCCCATGAAGGAAAGTGCGGATCGTGACTGTTGTATTCAATCCGGATGCAACTTCTGTGTTTCATCAACACTCTGATAGTCCACAGATTACAGAATGTCTCCAGATGTGCATCGGAAAGTACTACTGGTCTTCCTGGTAACGATCAAATCGTAGACTGTTTCAGACATTACTCCCATGGAGGAAATTGCGGATGGTAACTGTTGTATTCAATCCTGATGCAATTTCTGTGTTTCATCAACACTCTGATAGTCCACAGATTACAGATTGTTTCCAGATGTGCATCGGAAACTACTACTGGTCTTCCTGGGAACGATCAAAGCGTAGACTGTTTCAGACATTACTCCCATGGAGGGAAGTGTGCATGGTGACTGTTGTATTCAATCCCTATGCAATTTCTGTGTTTCATCAACAGTCTGATAGTCCGCAGATTGTAGAATGCCTCCAGATGTGCATCGGAAACTACTACTGGTCTTCCTGGGAACGATAAAAGCGTAGACAGTTTCAGACATTACTCCCATGGAGGAAATTGTGCATGGTGACTGTTGTATTCAATCCCGATGCAATTTCTGTGTTTCATCAACAGTCTGATAGGGCACAGATTATGGAATGCCTCCAGATGTGCATCGGAAACTACTATTGGTCTTCAAGGTAACGATCAAAGCGTAGACTGTTTGAGACATTACTCCCATGGAGGAAAGTGCGAATGGTGACTGTTGTACTCAACCCCAATGCATTATCTGTGTTTCATCAACACTCTGATAGTCCACAGATTACAGATCGCCTCCAAATGTGGATCGGAAAGTACTACTGGTCTTAAAGGGAACGATCAAAGTGTGGACTGTTTGAGGCATTACTCCCATTGAGGAAAGTGCGCATGGTGACTGTTGTATTCAATCCCGATGCGATTTCTCGGTTTCATCAACACTCTGATAGTCCACAGATTACAGATTGCCTCCAGATGTGCATCGGAAACTACTACTGGTCTTCCTGGGAACGATCAAAAACGTAGAATGTTTGAGACATTACTCCCATGGGGGAAAGTGTGCATAGTGACTGTTGTATTCAATCACTGTGCAATTTCTGTGTTTCATCAACACTTTGAAGGTCCACAAATTACAGAATGCCACCAGATGTGCATCGGAAACTACTACTGGTCTTCCTGGGAACGATCAAAAACGTAGAATGTTTGAGACATTACTCCCATGGGGGAAAGTGTGCATAGTGACTGTTGTATTCAATCACTGTGCAATTTCTGTGTTTCATCAACACTTTGAAGGTCCACAAATTACAGAATGCCACCAGATGTGCATCGGAAACTACTACTGGTCTTCCAGGGAACGATCAAAGCGTAGAATGTTTCAGACATTACTCCCATGAAGGAAAGTGCGGATCGTGACTGTTGTATTCAATCCCGTTGGAATTTCTGTGTTTCATCAACACTCTGATAGTCCTCAGATTACAGATTGTCTCGAGATGTGCATCGGAAGCTACTACTGGTCTTCCTGGGAACGATCAAAGCGTAGACTGTTTCAGACATTACTCCCACGGAGGAAAGTGCGGATGGTGACTGTTGTATTCAATCCTGACGCAATTTCTGTGTTTCATCAATACTCTGATAGTAAACAGATTACAGATTGTCTCCAGATGTGCATCGGAAACTACTACTGTTCTTCCTGGGAACGATCAAAGCGTAGACTGTTTCTGACATTACTCTCATTGAGGAAAGTGTGCATGGTGACTGTTGTATTCAATCCCGAAGAAATTTCTGTCTTTTATCAACACTTTGAAAGTACTCAGATTACAGAATGCCTCCAGATGTGCATCGGAAATTACTACTGGTCTTCCAGGGAACGATCAAAGCGTAGACTGTCTCAGACATTACTACTACGGAGGAAAGTGCGGATGGTGACTGTTGTATTCTATCCCGATGCAATTTCTGTGTTCCATCAACACTCTGATAGTCCACAGATTACAGATTGGCTTCAGATTTGCATCGGAAACTACTACTGGTCTTCCTGGGAACCATCAAAGCGTAGAGTGTTTCAGACATTACTCCCATGGAGGAAAGTGCGGATGGTGACTGTTGTACTCAAACCAGATGCAATTTCAGTGTTTCATCAGCACTCTGATAGTCCACAGATTACAGATTGCATCTAGATGTGCATCGGAAACTACTACTGGTCTTAATGGGAACGATCCAAGCGTAGACTGTTTGAGACATTACTCCCATGGAGGAAAATGCGCATGGTGACTGTTGTATTCAATCCCGATGCAATTTTTGTATTTCATCAACAGTCTGATAGGGTAAAGGTTATAGAATGCCTCCAGATGTGCATCGGAATCTACTATTGGTCTTCCAGGAAACGATCAAAGCGTAGACTGTTTGAGACATTACTCCCATGGAGGAAAGTGCGAATGGTGACTGTTGTACTCAATCTCGATGCATTATCAGTGTTTCATCAACACTCTGATGGTCCACAGATTACAGATCGCCTCCAAATGTGCATCGGAAAGTTCTACTGGTCTTAAAGGGAACGATCAAAGCGTGGATTGTTTGAGACATTACTCCCATGTAGGAAAGTGCGCATGGTGATTGTTGTATTCAATCCCGATGCAATTTCTGGGTTTCATCAACACTCTGATAGTCCACAGATTACAGATTGCCTCCAAATGTGCACCGGAAACTACTACTGGTCTTCTTCGGAACGATCAAAAACGTAGACTGTATGAGACATTACTCCCAAGGAGGAAAGTGTGCATGGTGACTGTTCTATTCAACCCCGATGCAATTTCTGTGTTTCATCAACACTTTGAAGGTCCACAAATTACAGAATGCCTCCAGATGTGCATCGGAAACTACTACTGGTCTTCCAGGGAACGATCAAGGCGTAGACTGTTTCAGACATTACTCCCATGAAGGAAAGTGCGGATCGTGACTGTTGTATTCAATCCGGATGCAACTTCTGTGTTTCATCAACACTCTGATAGTCCACAGATTACAGAATGTCTCCAGATGTGCATCGGAAAGTACTACTGGTCTTCCTGGTAACGATCAAATCGTAGACTGTTTCAGACATTACTCCCATGGAGGAAATTGCGGATGGTGACTGTTGTATTCAATCCTGATGCAATTTCTGTGTTTCATCAACACTCTGATAGTCCACAGATTACAGATTGTTTCCAGATGTGCATCGGAAACTACTACTGGTCTTCCTGGGAACGATCAAAGCGTAGACTGTTTCAGACATTACTCCCATGGAGGGAAGTGTGCATGGTGACTGTTGTATTCAATCCCGATGCAATTTCTGTGTTTCATCAACAGTCTGATAGTCCGCAGATTATAGAATGCCTCCAGATGTGCATCGGAAACTACTACTGGTCTTCCAGGGAACGATCAAAGCGTAGAATGTTTGAGACATTTCTCCCACGGAGGAAAGTGTGCATGGTGACTGTTGTATTCAATTCCGATGCAATTTCTGTGTTTCATCAACAGTCTGATAGTCCGCAGGTTACAGAATGCCGCCAGATGTGCATCGGAAACTACTACTGGTCTTCCTGGGAACGATCAAAAACGTAGACTGTTTGAGACATTACTCATATGGAGGAAAGTGTGCATGGTGACTGTTGTACACAATCCCTATGCAATTTCTGTGTTTCATCAACACTTTGAAGGTCCACAAATTACAGAATGCCTCCAGATGTGCATCGGAAACTACTATTGGTCTTCCAGGGAACGATCAAAGCGTGGACTGTTTGAGACATTACTCCCATGGAGGAAAGTGGGAAAGGTGACTGTTGTATTCAATCACGATGCAATTTCTGTGTTTCATCAACACTCTGATAGTTTACAGAATACAGATTGCCTCCAGATGTGCATCGGAAACTACTACTGGTCTTCCTGGGAACGATCAAAGACGTAGACCGTTTGAGACATTACTCCCATGGAGGAAAGTGTGCATGGTGACTGTTGTATTCAATCCTGATGCAATTTCTGTGTTTCATCAACACTCTGATAGTCCACAGACTACAGATTGTCTCCAGATGTGCATCGGAAACTACTACTGGTCTTCCTGGGAACGATAAAAGCGTAGACAGTTTCAGACATTACTCCCATGGAGGAAAGTGTGCATGGTGACTGTTGTATTCAATCCCGATGCAATTTCTGTGTTTCATCAACAGTCTGATAGTCCGCAGATTATAGAATGCCTCCAGATGTGCATCGGTAGCTACTACTGGTCTTGCAGTGAACGATCAAATCGTAGACTGTTTGAGACAATACTCCCATGGAGGAAAGTGTGCATGGTAACTGTTGTATTCAATCCAGATGCAATTTCTGTGTTTCATCAACAGTCTGATATGGCACAGATTATAGAATGCCTCCAGATGTGCATCGGAAACTACTATTGGTCTTCCAGGGAACGATCGAAGCGTAGACTGATTGAGACATTACTCCCGTGGAGGAAAGTGCGAATGGTGACTGTTGTACCCAACCCCAATGCATTATCTGTGTTTCATCAAATCTCTGATAGTCCACAGATTACAGATCGCCACCAAATGTGCATCGGAAAGTACTACTGGTCTTAAAGGGAACGATCAAAGCGTGGACTGTTTGAGACATTACTCCCATTGAGGAAAGTGCGCATGGTGACTGTTGTATTCAATCCCGATGCGATTTCTGGGTTTCATCAACACTCTGATAGTCCACAGATTACAGATTGCCTCCAGATGTGCATCGGAAACTACTACTGGTCTTCCTGGGAACGATCAAAAACGTAGACTGTTTGAGACATTACTCCCATGGGTGAAAATGTTGTGACTGTTGTATTCAATCCCTGTGCAATTTCTGTGTTCCATCAACACTTTGAAGGTCCACAAATTACAAAATGCCTCCAGATGTGCATCGAAAACTACTACTGGTCTTCCAGGCAACGATCAAAGCGTGGACTGTTTGAGACATTACTCCCATGGTGGAAAGTGGGCATGGTGACTGTTGTATTCAAACCCGATGCAATTTCTGTGTTTCATCAACACTCTGATAGTTAACAGATTACAGATTGCCTCCAGATGTGTATGCGAAACTACTACTGGTCTTCCTGGGAACGATCAAAAACGTAGACTGTTTGAGACATTACTCCCATGGAGGAAAGTGTGCATGGTGACTGTTGTATTCAATCCCTATGCAATTTCTGTGTTTCATCAACACTTTGAAGGTCCACAAATTACAGAAGGCCTCCAGATGTGCATCGGAAACTACTACTGGTCTTCCAGGGAACGATCAAAGCGTGGACTGTTTGAGGCATTACTCCCATGGAGGAAAGTGGGCATGGTGACTGTTGTATTCAATCCCGATGCAATATCTGTGTTTCATCAACACTCTGATAGTTAACAGATTACAGATTGCCTCCAGATGTGCATCGGAAGCTAGTACTGGTCTTCCTGGGACCGATCAAAAACGTAGACTGTTTGAGACATTACTCCCATGGAGGAAAGTGTGCATGGTGACTGTTGTATTCAATCCTGATGCAATTTCTTTGTTTCATCAACACTCTGATAGTCCACAGATTACAGTTTGTCTCCAGATGTGCATCGGAAACTACTACTGGTCTTCCTGGGAACGATCAAAGCGTAGACAGTTTCAGACATTACTCCCATGGAGGAAAGTGTGCATGGTGACTGTTGTATTCAATCCCGATGCAATTTCTGTGTTTCATCAACACTTTGAAGGTCCACAATTTACATAATGCCTCCAGATGTGCATCGGAAACTACTACTGGTCTTCCAGGGAACGATCAAAGCGTAGACTGTTTCAGACATTACTCCCATGAAGGAAAGTGCGGATCGTGACTGTTGTATTCAATCCCGATGGAATTTCTGTGTTTCATCAACACTCTGATAGTCCACAGATTACCGATTGTCTCCAGATGTGCATCGGAAACTACTACTGGTCTTCCTGGGAACTATCAAAGCGTAAACTGTTTCAGACATTACTCCCACGGAGGAAAGTGCGGATGGTGACTGTTGTATTAAATCCTGATGCAATTTCTGTGTTTCATCAACACTCTGATAGTAAACAGATTACAGATGGTCTCCAGATGTGCATCGGAAACTACTACTGTTCTTCCTGGGATCGATCAAAGCGTAGACTGTTTCTGACATTACTCCCATTGAGGAAAGTGTGCATGGTGACTGTTGTATTCAATCCCGAAGAAATTTCTGTGTTTTATCAACACTTTGAAAGTACTCAGATTACAGAATGCCTCCAGATGTGCATCGGAAACAACTACTGGTCTTCCAGGGAACGATCAAAGCGTAGACTGTCTCAGACATTACTATTATGGAGGAAAGTGCGGATGGTGACTGTTGTATTCAATCCCGATGCAATATCTGTGTTCCATCAACACTCTGATAGTCCACAGATTACAGATTGGCTTCAGATTTGCATCGGAAACTACTACTGGTCTTCCTGGGAACCATCAAAGCGTAGACTGTTTCAGACATTACTCCCATGGAGGAAAGTGCGGATGGTGACTGTTGTACTCAATCCAGATGCAATATCAGTGTTTCATCAGCACTCTGATAGTCCACAGATTACAGATTGCATCCAGATGTGCATCGGAAACTACTACTGGTCTTAATGGGAACGATCCAAGCGTAGACTGTTTGAGACATTACTCCCATGGAGGAAAATGCGCATGGTGACTGTTGTATTCAATCAAGATTCAATTTCTGTGTTTCATCAACAGTCTGATAGGGTACAGGTTATAATATGCCTCCAGATGTGCATTGGAATCTACTATTGGTCTTCCAGGGAACAATCAAACCGTAGACTGTTTGAGACATTACTCCTATGGAGGAAAGTGCGAATGGTGTCTGTTGTACTCAATCCCGATGCATTATCAGTGTTTCATCAACACTCTGATAGTCCACAGATTACAGATCGCCTCCAAATGTGCATCGGATGTTCTACTGGTCTTAAAGGGAACGATCAAAGCGTGGATTGTTTGAGACATTACTCCCATGTAGGAAAGTGCTCATGGTGATTGTTGTATTCAATCCCGATACAATTTCTGGGTTCCATAAACACTCTGATAGTCCACAGATTACAGATTGCCTCCAGATGTGCATCGGAAACTACTACTGGTCTTCCTGGGAACGATCAAAAACGTAGACTGTATGAGACATTACTCCCATGGAGGAAGGTGTGCAAGGTGACTGTTGTATTCAATCCCGATGCAATTTCTGTGTTTCATCAACACTTTGAAGGTCCACAAATTACAGAATGCCTCCAGATGTGCATCGGAAACTACTACTGGTCTTCCAGGGAACGATCAAAGCGTAGACTGTTTCAGACATTACTCCCATGAAGGAAAGTGCGGATCGTGACTGTTGTATTCAATCCCGATGCAACTTCTGTGTTTTATCAACACTCTGATAGTCCACAGATTACTGAATCTCTCCAGATGTGCATCGGAAAGTACTACTGGTCTTCCTGGGAACGATCAAAGCGTAGACTGTTTCAGACATTACTCCCATGGAGGAAAGTGGGCATGGTGACTGTTGTATTCAATCCCGATGCAATTTCTGTGTTTCATCAACAGTCTGATTTTCCGCAGATTATATAATGCCTCCAGATGTGCATCGGAAACTACTAGTGGTCTTCCTGGGAACGATCAAAAACGTAGACTATTTGAGACATTACTCCCATGGAGGAAAGTGTGCAGGGTGTCTGTTGTATTCAATCCCGATGCAATTTCTGTGTTTCATAAACACTTTGAAGGTCCACAATTTACAGAATGCCTCCAGATGTGCATCGGAAACTACTACTGGTCTTCCAGGGAACGATCAAAGCGTAGACTGTTTCAGACATTACTCCCATGAAGGAAAGTGCGGATCGTGACTGTTGTATTCAATCCCGATGTAATTTCTCTGTTTCATCAACACTCTGATAGTCCACCGATTACAGATTGTCTCCTGATGTGCTTCGGAAACTACTACTGGTATTCCTGGGAACGATCAAAGCGTAGACTGTGTCAGACATTACTCCCATGGAGGAAAGTGCGGATGGTGAACTGTTGTATTCAATCCTGATGCAATTTCTGTGTTTCATCAACACTCTGATAGTAAACAGATTACAGATTGTCTCCAGATGTGCATCGGAAACTACTACTGTTCTTCCTGGGAACGATCAAAGCGTAGACTGTTTCTGACATTACCCCCATTGAGGAAAGTGTGCATGGTGACTGTTGTATTCAATCCCGAAGAAATTTCAGTCTTTCATCAACACTTTGAAAGTACTCAGATTACAGAATGCCTCAGGATGTGCATCGGAAACTACTACTGGTCTTCCAGGGAACGATCAAAGCGTAGACTGTCTCAGACATTACTACTATGGAGGAAAGTGCGGATGTTGACTGTTGTATTCGATCCCGATGCAATTTCTGTGTTCCATCAACACTCTGATAGTCCACAGATTACAGATTGGTTTCAGATTTGCATCGGAAACTACTACTGGTCTTCTAGGGAACGATCAAAGCGTAGACTGTCTCAGACATTACTCCCATGAAGGAAAGTGCGGATCGTGACTGATGTATTCAATCCCGATGCAACTTCTGTGTTTCATCAACACTCTGATAGTCCACAGATTACAGATTGTTTCCAGATGTGCATCGGAAACTACTACTGGTCTTCCTTTGAACGATCAAAGCGTAGACTGTTTCAGACATTACTCCCATGGAGGAAAGTGTGCATGGTGACTGTTGTATTCAATCCCAATGCAATTTCTGTGTTTCATCAACAGTCTGATAGTCCGCAGGTTATAGAATGCCTCCAGATGTGCATTGGAACCTACTACTGGTCTTCCTGGGAACGATCAAAATCGTAGACTGTTTGAGACATTACTCCCATGGAGGAAAGTGCGGATGGTGACTGTTGTAATCAATCCTGATGCAATTTCTGTGTTTCATCAACACTCTGATAGTAAACAGATTACAGATTGTCTACAGATATGCATCGGAAACTACTACTGTTCTTCCTGGGAACGATCAAGGCGTAGACTGTTTCAGACATTACTCCCATGGAGGAAAGTGTGCATGGTGACTGTTGTATTCAATCCGGAAGAAATTTCTGTGTTTTATCAACACTTTGAAGGTCCTCAGATAACAGAATGCATCCAGATGTGCATCGGAAACTACTACTGGTCTTCCAGGGAACGATCAAAGGGTAGACTGTCTCAGACATTACTCCCATGGAGTAAAGTGCGGATAGTGACTGTTGTATTCAATCCCGATGCAATTTCTGTGTTCCATCAAAACTCTGATAGTCCACAGATTATGGATTGACTTCAGATGTGCATCGGAAACTACTACTGGTCTTCCTGGGAACCATCAATGCATAGACTGTTTGAGACATTACTCCCATGGAGGAAAGTGTGGATTGTGACTGTTGTATTCTATCCTGATGCAATTTCTGTGTTTCATCAACAGTCTGATAGGGCACAGATTATGGAATGCCTCCAGATGTGGATCGGAAACCACTATTGGTCTTCCAGGTAACGATCAAAGCGTAGACTGTTTGAGACATTCCTCCCATGGAGGAAAGTGCGAATGGTGACTGTTGTACTCAACCCCAATGCATTATCTGTGTTTCATCAGCACTCTGATAGTCCACAGATTACAGATCGCCTCCAAATGTGGATCGGAAAGTACTACTGGTCTTAAAGGGAACGATCAAAGTGTGGACTGTTTGAGGCATTACTCCCATTAAGGAATGTGCGCATGGTGACTGTTGTATTCAATCCCGATGCGATTTCTGGGTTTCATCAACACTCTGATAGTCCACAGATTACAAATTGCCTCCAGATGTGCATCGGAAACTACTACTGGTCTTCCTGGGAACGATCAAAAACGTAGAGTGTTTGAGACTTTACTCCCATGGGGGAAAGTGTGCATGGTGACTGTTGTATTCAATCACTGGCAATTTCTGTGTTTCATCCACACTTTGAAGGTCCACAAATTACAGAATGCCTCCAGATGTGTATCGGAAACTACTACTGGTCTTCCTGGGAACGATCAAATTGTAGACAGTTTCAGACATTACTCCCATGGAGCAATGTGTGCATGGTGACTGTTGTATTCAATCCCGATTCAATTTCTGTGTTTCATCAAAACTTTGAAGGTCCACAATTTACAGAATGCCTCCAGATGTGCATCGGAGACTACTACTGGTCTTCCAGGGAACGATCAAAGCGTAGAATGTTTCAGACATTACTCCCATGAAGGAAAGTGCGGATCGTGACTGTTGTATTCAATCCCGATGGAATTTCTGTGTTTCATCAACACTCTGATAGTCCTCAGATTACAGATTGCCCCCAGATGTGCATCGGAAACTACTACTGTTCTTCCTGGGAACGATCAAAGCGTAGACTGTTTCTGACATTACTCTCATTGAGGAAAGTGTGCATGGTGACTGTTGTATTCAATCCCGAAGAAATTTCTGTGTTTTATCAACACTTTGAAAGTACTCAGATTACAGAATGCCTCCAGATGTGCATCGGAAACTACTACTGGTCTTCCAGGGAACGATCAAAGCGTAGACTGTCTCAGACATTACTACTATGGAGGAAAGTGCGGATGGTGACTGTTGTACTCAATCCAGATGCAATTTCAGTGTTTCATCAGCACTCTGATAGTCCACAGATTACAGATTGGCTTCAGATTTGCATCTGAAACTACTACAGGTCTTCCTGGGAACCATCAAAGCGTAGACTGTTTCAGACATTACTCCCATGGAGGAAAGTGCGAATGGTGACTGTAGTACTCAATCCAGATGCAATTTCAGTGTTTCATCAGCACTCTGATAGTCCATAGATTACAGATTGGATCCAGATGTGCATCGGAAACTACTACTGGTCTTAATGGGAACGATCCAAGCGTAGACTGTTTGAGACATTACTCCCATGGAGGAAAATGCGCATGGTGACTGTTGTATTCAATCAAGATTGAATTTCTGTGTTTCATCAACAGTCTGATAGGGTACAGGTTATAATATGCCTCCAGATGTGCATTGGAATCTACTATTGGTCTTCCAGGGAACGATCAAAGCGTAGACTGTTTGAGACATTACTCCTATGGAGGAAAGTGCGAATGGTGTCTGTTGTACTCAATCCCGATGCATTATCAGTGTTTCATCAACACTCTGATAGTCCACAGATTACAGATCGCCTCCAAATGTGCATCGGATGTTCTACTGGGCTTAAAGGGAACGATCAAAGCGTGGATTGTTTTAGACATTACTCCCATGTAGGAAAGTGCTCATGGTGACTGTTGTATTCAATCCCGATACAATTTCTGGGTTCCATAAACACTCTGATAGTCCACAGATTACAGATTGCCTCCAGATGTGCATCGGAAACTACTACTGGTCTTCGTGGGAACGATCAAAAACGTAGACTGTATGAGACATTACTCCCATGGAGGAAAGTGTGCATGGTGACTGTTGTATTCAATCCCGATGCAATTTCTGTGTTTCATCAACACTTTGAAGGTCCACAAATTACAGAATGCCTCCAGATGTGCATCGGAAACTACTACTGGTCTTCCAGGGAACGATCAAAGCGTAGACTGTTTCAGACATTACTCCCATGAAGGAAAGTGCGGATCGTGACTGTTGTATTCAATCCCGATGCAACTTCTGTGTTTCATCAACACTCTGATGGTCCACAGATTACAGATTCTCTCCAGATGTGCATCGGAAAGTACTACTGGTCTTCCTGGGAACGATCAAAGCGTAGACTGTTTCAGACATTACTCCCATGGAGGAGAGTGGGCATGGTGACTGTTGTATTCAATCCCAATGCAATTTCTGTGTTTCATCAACAGTCTGATTTTCCGCAGATTATATAATGCCTCCAGATGTGCATCGGAAACTACTAGTGGTCTTCCTGGGAACGATCAAAAACGTAGACTATTTGAGACATTACTCCCATGGAGGAAAGTGTGCAGGGTGTCTGTTGTTTTCAATCCCGATGCAAATTCTGTGTTTCATAAACACTTTGAAGGTCCACAATTTACAGAATGCCTCCAGATGTGCATCGGAAACTACTACTGGTCTTCCAGGGAACGATCAAAGCGTAGACTGTTTCAGACATTACTCCCATGAAGGAAAGTGCGGATCGTGACTTTTGTATTCAATCCCGATGTAATTTCTCTGTTTCATCAACACTCTGATAGTCCACCGATTACAGATTGTCTCCTGATGTGCATCGGAAACTACTACTGGTCTTCCTGGGAACGATCAAAGCGTAGACTGTCTCAGACATTACTACTATGGAGGAAAGTGCGGATGTTGACTGTTGTATTCGATCCCGATGCAATTTCTGTGTTCCATCAACACTCTGATAGTCCACAGATTACAGATTGGCTTCAGATTTGCATCGGAAACTACTACTGGTCTTCATGGGAACGATCAAAGCGTAGACTGTTTCAGACATTACTCCCACGGAGGAAAGTGCGGATGGTGACTGTTGTATTCAATCCTGATGCAATTTCTGTGTTTCATCAACACTCTGATAGTAAACAGAATACAGATTGTCTCCAGATATGCATCGGAAACTACTACTGTTCTTCCTGGGAACGATCAAAGCGTAGACTGTTTCAGACATTACTCCCATGGAGGAAAGTGTGCATGGTGACTGTTGTATTCAATCCCGATGCAATTTCTGTGTTTCATCAACACTTTGAAGGTCCACAAATTACAGAATGCCTCCAGATGTGCATCGGAAACTACTACTGGTCTTCCAGGGAACGATCAAACCGTAGACTGTTTCAGACATTACTACTATGGAGGAAAGTGCGGATGTTGACTGTTGTATTCGATCCCGATGCAATTTCTGTGTTCCATCAACACCCTGATAGTCCACAGATTACAGATTGGCTTCAGATTTGCATCGGAAACTACTACTGGTCTTCCTGGGAACGATCAAAGCGTAGACTGTTTCAGACATTACTCCCACGGAGGAAAGTGCGGATGGTGACTGTTGTATTCAATCATGATGCAATTTCTGTGTTTCATCAACACTCTGATAGTAAACAGAATACAGATTGTCTCTAGATATGCATCGGAAACTACTACTGTTCTTCCTGGGAACGATCAAAGCGTAGACTGTTTCAGACATTACTCCCATGGAGGAAAGTGTGCATGGTGACTGTTGTATTCAATCCAGAAGAAATTTCTGTGTTTTATCAACACTTTGAAGGTCCTCAGATAACAGAATGCCTCCAGATGTGCATCGGAAACTACTACTGGTCTTCTAGGGAACGATCAAAGCGTAGACTGTCTCAGACATTACTCCCATGAAGGAAAGTGCGGATCGTGACTGATGTATTCAATCCCGATGCAACTTCTGTGTTTCATCAACACTCTGATAGTCCACAGATTACAGATTGTTTCCAGATGTGCATCGGAAACTACTACTGGTCTTCCTGGGAACGATCAAAGCGTAGACTGTTTCAGACATTACTCCCATGGAGGAAAGTGTGCATGGTGACTGTTGTATTCAATCCCAATGCAATTTCTGTGTTTCATCAACAGTCTGATAGTCCGCAGGTTATAGAATGAATCCAGATGTGCATTGGAACCTACTACTGGTCTTCCTGGGAACGATCAAAATCGTAGACTGTTTGAGACATTACTCCCATGGAGGAAAGTGCGGATGGTGACTGTTGTATTCAATCCAGAAGAAATTTCTGTGTTTTATCAACACTTTGAAGGTCCTCAGATAACAGAATGCCTCCAGATGTGCATCGGAAACTACTACTGGTCTTCCAGGGAACGATCAAAGGGTAGACTGTCTCAGACATTACTCCCATGGAGGAAAGTGCGGATAGTGACTGTTGTATTCAATCCCGATGCAATTTCTGTGTTTCATCAACACTTTGAAGGTCCACAATTTACAGAATGCCTCCAGATGTGCATCGGAAACTACTACTGGTCTTCCTGGGAACGATCAAATTGTAGACAGTTTCAGACATTACTCCCACGGAGCAAAGTGTGCATGCTGACTGTTGTATTCAATCCCGATTCAATTTCTGTGTTTCATCAACACTTTGAAGGTCCACAATTTACAGAATGCCTCCAGATGTGCATCGGAGACTACTACTGGTCTCCAAGGAAAGATCAAAGCGTAGAATGTTTCAGACAATACTCCCATGAAGGAAAGTGCGGATCGTGACTGTTGTATTCAATCCGGATGCAACTTCTGTGTTTCATCAACACTCTGATAGTCCACAGATTACAGAATGTCTTAAGATGTGCATCGGAAAGTACTACTGGTCTTCCTGGTAACGATCAAATCGTAGACTGTTTCAGACATTACTCCCATGGAGGAAATTGCGGATGGTGACTGTTGTATTCAATCCTGATGCAATTTCTGTGTTTCATCAATACTCTGATAGTCCACAGATTACAGATTGTTTCCAGATGTGCATCGGAAACTACTACTGGTCTTCCTGGGAACGATCAAAGCGTAGACCGTTTCAGACATAACTCCCATGGAGGGAAGTGTGCATGGTGACTGTTGTATTCAATCCCGATGCAATTTCTGTGTTTCATCAACAGTCTGATAGTTAGCAGATTATAGAATGCCTCCAGATGTGCATCGGAAACTACTACTTGTCTTCCAGGGAACGATCAAAGCGTAGAATGTTTTTGACATGTCTCCCACGGAGGAAAGTGTGCATGGTGACTGTTGTATTCAATCCCGATGCAATTTCTGTGTTTCATCAACAGTCTGATAGTCCGCCGGTTATAGAATGCCCCCAGATGTGCATCGGAAACTACTACTGGTCTTCCTGGGAACGATCAAAAACGTAGACTGTTTGAAACATTACTCATATGGAGGAAAGTGTGCATGGTGACTGTTGTACACAATCCCTATGCAATTTCTGTATTTCATCAACACTTTGAAGGTCCACAAATTACAGAATGCCTCCAGATGTGCATCGGAAACTACTATTGGTCTTCCAGGGAACGATCAAAGCGTGGACTGTTTGAGACATTACTCCCATGGAGGAAAGTGGGCATGGTGACTGTTGTATTCAATCCCGATGCAATTTCTGTGTTTCATCAACACTCTGATAGTTAACAGAATACAGATTGCCTCCAGATATGCATCGGAAACTACTACTGGTCTTCCTGGGAACGATAAAAGCGTAGACAGTTTTAGACATTACTCCCATGGATTAAAGTGTGCATGGTGACTGTTGTATTCAATCCAGATGCAATTTCTGTGTTTCATTAACAGTCTGATAGTCCACAGATTACAAATTTCCTCCAGATGTGCATCGCAAACTACTACTGGTCTTCCTGGGAACGATCAAAAACGTAGAATGTTTGAGACATTACTCCCATGGGGGAAAGTGTGCATGGTGACTGTTGTATTCAATCACTGGCAATTTCTGTGTCTCATCAACACTTTGAAGGTCCACAAATTACAGAATGCCTCCAGATGTGTATCGGAAACTACTACTGGTCTTCCTGGGAACGATCAAATTGTAGACAGTTTCAGACATTACTCCCATGGAGCAAAGTGTGCATGGTGACTATTGTATTCAATCCCGATTCAATTTCTGTGTTTCATCAACACTTTGAAGGTCCACAATTTACAGAATGCCTCCAGATGTGCATCGGAGACTACTACTGGTCTTCCAGGGAACGATCAAAGCGTAGAATGTTTCAGACATTACTCCCATGAAGGAAAGTGCGGATCGTGACTGTTGTATTCAATCCCGATGGAATTTCTGTGTTTCATCAACACTCTGATAGTCCTCAGATTACAGATTGTCTCCAGATGTGCATCGGAAGCTACTACTGGTTCCTGGGAACGATCAAAGCGTAGACTGTTTCAGACATTACTCCCACGGAGGAAAGTGCGGATGGTGACTGTTGTATTCAATCCTGACGCAATTTCTGTGTTTCATCAACACTCTGATAGTAAACAGATTACAGATTGTCTCCAGATGTGCATCGGAAACTACTACTGTTCTTCCTGGGAACGATCAAAGCGTAGACTGTGTCTGACATTACTCTCATCGAGGAAAGTGTGCATGGTGACTGTTGTATTCAATCCCGAAGAAATTTCTGTGTTTTATCAACACTTTGAAAGTACTCAGATTACAGAATGCCTCCAGATGTGCATCGGTAACTTCTACTGGTCTTCAAGGGAACGATCAAATTGTAGACTGTTTGAGACATTCCTCCCACGGAGGAAAGTGCGGATGGTGACTGTTGTATTCAATCCCGATGCAATTTCTGTGTTTCATCAGCACTCTGATAGTCCACAGATTACAGATTGGCTTCAGATTTGCATCGGAAACTTCTACTGGTCTTCCTGGGAACCATCAAAGCGTAGAGTGCTTCAGACATTACTCCCATGGAGGAAAGTGCGGATGGTGACTGTTGTACTCAATCCAGATGCAATTTCAGTGTTTCATCAGCACTCTGATAGTCCAAAGATTACAGATTGCATCTAGATGTGCATCGGAAACTACTACTGGTCTTAATGGGAACGATCCAAGCGTAGACTGTTTGAGACATTACTCCCATGGAGGAAAATGCGCATGGTGACTGTTGTATTCCATCCCGATGCAATTTTTGTGTTTCATCAACAGTCTGATAGTCCGCAGGTTATAGAATGCTGCCAGATGTGCATCGGAAACTACTACTGGTCTTCCTGGGAACGATCAAAAACGTAGACTGTTTGGGACATTACTCATATGGAGGAAAGTGTGCATGGTGACTGTTGTACACAATCCCTATGCAATTTCTGTGTTTCATCAACACTTTGAAGGTCCACAGATTACAGATTGTTTCCAGATGTGCATCGGAAACTACTACTGGTCTTACTGGGAACGATCAAAGCGTAGACTGTTCCAGACATTACTCCCATTGAGGGAAGTGTGCATGGTGAATGTTGTATTCAATCCCGATGCAATTTCTGTGTTTCATCAACAGTCTGATAGTTAGCAGATTATAGAATGCCTCCAGATGTGCATCGGAAACTACTACTGGTCTTCCAGGGAACGATCAAAGCGTAGAATGTTTGGGACATTTCTCCCACGGAGGAAAGTGTGCATGGTGACTGTTGTATTCCATCCCGATGCAATTTCTGTGTTTCATCAACACTCTGATAGTTAACAGATTACAGATTGCCTCCAGATGTGCATCGGAAACTACTACTGGTCTTCCTGGGAACGATCAAAAACGTAGACTGTTTGAGACATTACTCCCATGGAGGAAAGTGTGCATGGTGACTGTTGTATTCAATCCCTATGCAATTTCTGTGTTTCATCAACACTTTGAAGGTCCACAAATTACAGAATGCCTCCAGATGTGCATCGGAAACTACTACTGGTCTTCCAGGGAACGATCAAAGCGTGGACTGTTTGAGACATTACTCCCATGGAGGAAAGTGGGCATGGTGACTGTTGTATTCAATCCCGATGCAATTTCTGTGTTTCATCAACACTCTGATAGTTAACAGATTACAGATTGCCTCCAGATGTGCATCGGAAGCTAGTACTGGTCTTCCTGAGAACGATCAAAAACGTAGACTGTTTGAGACATTACTCCCATGGAGGAATGTGCGCATGGTGACTGTTGTATTCAATCCTGATGCAATTTCTTTGTTTCATCAACACTCTGATAGTCCACAGATTACAGATTGTCTCCAGATGTGCATCGGAAACTACTACTGGTCTTCCTGGGAACGATCAAAGCGTAGACAGTTTCAGACATTACTCCCATGGAGGAAAGTGTGCATGGTGACTGTTGTATTCAATCCCGATGCAATTTCTGTGTTTCATCAACACTTTGAAGGTCCACAATTTACAGAATGCCTCCAGATGTGCATCGGAAACTACTACTGGTCTTCCAGGGAACGATCAAACCGTAGACTGTTTCAGATATTACTCCCATGAAGGAAAGTGCGTCTCGTGACTGTTGTATTCAATCCCGATGGAATTTCTGTGTTTCATCAACACTCTGATAGTCCACAGATTACAGATTGGCTTCAGATTTGCATCGGAAACTACTACTGGTCTTAATGGGAACGATCCAAGCGTAGACTGTTTGAGACATTACTCCCATGGAGGAAAATGCGCATGGTGACTGTTGTATTCAATCCCGATTCAATTTCTGGGTTCCATAAACACTCAGATAGTCCACAGATTACAGATTGCCTCCCGATGTGCATCGGAAACTACTACTGCTCTTCCTGGGAACGATCAAAAACGTTGACTGTTTGAGACTTTACTCCCATGGAGGAAAGTGTGCATGGTGACTGTTGTATTCAATCCCGATGCAATTTCTGTGTTTCATCAACACTTTGAAGGTCCACAAATTACAGAATGCCTCCAGATGTGCATCGGAAACTACTACTGGTCTTCCAGGGAACGATCAAAGCGTAGACTGTTTCAGACATTACTCCTATGAAGGAAAGTGCGGATCGTGACTGATGTATTCAATCCCGATGCAACTTCAGTGTTTCATCAACACTCTGATAGTCCACAGATTACAGAATCTCTCCAGATGTGCATCGGAAAGTACTACTGGTCTTCCTGGGAACGATCAAAGCGTAGACTGTTTCAGACATTACTCCCATGGAGGAAAGTGGGCATGGTGACTGTTGTATTCAATCCCGACGCAATTTCTGTGTTTCATCAACACTTTGGAGGTCCACAAATTACAGAATGCCTCCAGATGTGCATCGGAAACTCTTACTGGTCTTCCAGGGAACGATCAAAGCGTGGACTGTTTGAGACATTACTCCCATGGAGGAAAGTGGGCATGGTGACTGTTGTATTCAATCCCGAAGCAATTTCTGTGTTTCATCAACACTCTGATAGTCCACAGATTACAGATTGTCTCCACATGTGCATCGGAAACTACTACTGGTCTTCCTGGGAACGATCAAAGCGTAGACTGTTTCAGACATTACTCCCACGGAGGAAAGTGCGGATGGTGACTGTTGTATTGAATCCTGATGCAATTTCAGTGTTTCATCAACACTCTGATAGTAAACAGATTACAGATTGTCTCCAGATGTGCATCGGAAACTACTACTGTTCTTCCTGGGAACGATCAAAGCGTAGACTGTTTCTGACATTACTAGCATTGAGGAAAGTGTGCATGGTGACTGTTGTATTCAATCCCGAAGAAATTTCAGTCTTTTATCAACACTTTGAAAGTACTCAGATTACAGAATGCCTCCAGATGTGCATCGGAAACTACTACTGGTCTTCCAGGGATCGATCAAAGCGTAGACTGTCTCAGACATTACTCCCATGAAGGAAAGTGCGGATCGTGACTGATGTATTCAATCCCGATGCAACTTCTGTGTTTCATAAACACTCTGATAGTCCACAGATTACAGATTGTTTCCAGATGTGCATCGGAAACTACTACTGTACTTCCTGGGAACGATCAAAGCGTAGACTGTTTCAGACATTACTCCCATGGAGGAAAGTGTGCATGGTGACTGTTGTATTCAATCCAGAAGAAATTTCTGTGTTTTATCAACACTTTTAAGGTCCTCAGATAACAGAATACCTCCAGATGTGCATCGGAAACTACTACTGGTCTTCCAGGGAACGATCTAAGCGTAGACTGTCTCAGACATTACTCCCATGAAGGAAAGTGCGGATCGTGACTGATGTATTCAATCCCGATGCAACTTCTGTGTTTCATAAACACTCTGATAGTCCACAGATTACAGATTGTTTCCAGATGTGCATCGGAAACTACTACTGGTCTTCCCGGGAACGATCAAAGCGTAGACTGTTTCAGACATTACTCCCATGGAGGAAAGTTTGCATGGTGACTGTTGTATTCAATCCCAATGCAATTTCTGTGTTTCATCAACAGTCTGATAGTCCGCAGGTTATAGAATGCCTCCAGATGTGCATCGGAATCTACTACTGGTCTTCCTGGGAACGATCAAGGCGTAGACTGTTTCAGACATTACTCCCATGGAGGAAAGAGTGCATGGTGACTGTTGTATTCAATCCAGAAGGAACTTCTGTGTTTTATCAACACTTTGAAGGTCCTCAGATAACAGAATGCCTCCAGATGTGCATCGAAAGCTACTACTGGTCTTCCAGGGAACGATCAAAGGGTAGACTGTCTCAGACATTACTCCCATGGAGGAAAGTGCGGATAGTGACTGTTGTATTCAATCCCGATGCAATTTCTGTGTTCCATCAACACTCTGATAGTCCACAGATTACAGATTTACTTCAGATGTGCTTCGGAAACAACTACTGGTCTTCCTGGGAACGATCTAAATGTAGACTCTTTTAGACATTACTCCCATGGAGGAAAGTGCGGATGGTGACTGTTGTATTCAACCCTGATGCAATTTCTGTGTTTCATCAACACTCTGATAGTAAACAGATTACAGATTGTCTCCAGATATGCATCGAAACCTACTACTGTTCTTCCTGGGAACGATCAAAGCGTAGACTGTTTCAGACATTACTCCCATGGAGGAAAGTATGCATGGTGACTGTTGTATTCAATCCAGAAGAAATTTCTGTGTTTTATCAACACTTTGAAGGTCCTCAGATAACAGAATGTCTCCAGATGTGCATCGGAAACTACTACTGGTCTTCCAGGGAACGATCAAAGCGTAGACTGTCCCAGACATTACTCCCATGGAGGAAAGTGCGTATGGTGACTGTTGTATTCAATCCCGATGCAATTTCTGTGTTCCATCAACACTCTGATAGTCCACAGATTACAGATTGGCTTCAGATTTGCATCGGAAACTACTACTGGTCTTCCTGGGAACCATCAAAGCGTAGACTGTTTCAGACATTACTCCCATGGAGGAAAGTGCGGATGGTGACTGTTGTACTCAATCCAGATGCAATTTCAGTGTTTCATCAGCACTCTGATAGTCCACAGATTACAGATTGCATCCGGATGTGCATCGGAAACTACTACTGGTCTTAATGGGAACGATCCAAGCGTAGACTGTTTGAGACATTACTCCCATGGAGGAAAATGCGCATGGTGACTGTTGTATTCAATCCCGATTCAATTTCTGGGTTCCATAAACACTCAGATAGACCACAGATTACAGATTGCCTCCCGATGTGCATCGGAAACTACTACTGGTCTTCCTGGGAACGATCAAAAACGTTGACTGTTTGAGACATTGCTCCCATGGAGGAAAGTGTGCATGGTGACTGTTGTATTCAATCCCGATGCAATTTCTGTGTTTCATCAACACTTTGAAGGTCCACAAATTACAGAATGCCTCCAGATGTGCATCGGAAACTACTACTGGTCTTCCAGGGAACGATCAAAGCGTAGACTGTTTCAGACATTACTCCTATGAAGGAAAGTACGGATCGTGACTGATGTATTCAATCCCGATGCAACTTCAGTGTTTCATCAACACTCTGATAGTCCACAGATTACAGAATCTCTCCAGATGTGCATCGGAAAGTACTACTGGTCTTCCTGGGAACGATCAAAGCGTAGACTGTTTCAGACATTACTCCCATGGAGGAAAGTGGGCATGGTGACTGTTGTATTAAATCCCGATGCA
The DNA here is from genome assembly GCF_023897955.1 of Schistocerca gregaria. Lineage (NCBI taxonomy): Eukaryota > Metazoa > Arthropoda > Insecta > Orthoptera > Acrididae > Schistocerca > Schistocerca gregaria. The sequence goes on along the minus strand of NW_026061799.1, from coordinate 2,743,838 downwards.
ATTTCTGTGTTTCATCAACACTTTGGAGGTCCACAAATTACAGAATGCCTCCAGATGTGCATCGGAAACTCTTACTGGTCTTCCAGGGAACGATCAAAGCGTGGACTGTTTGAGACATTACTCCCATGGAGGAAAGTGGGCATGGTGACTGTTGTATTCAATCCCGATGCAATTTTTGTGTTTCATCAACACTCTGATAGTCCACAGATTACAGATTGTCTCCAGATGTGCATCGGAAACTACTACTGGTCTTCCTGGGAACGATCAAAGCGTAGTCTGTTTCAGACATTACTCCCACGGAGGAAAGTGCGGATGGTGACTGTTGTATTGAATCCTGATGCAATTTCAGTGTTTCATCAACACTCTGATAGTAAACAGATTACAGATTGTCTCCAGATGTGCATCGGAAACTACTACTGTTCTTCCTGGGAACGATCAAAGCGTAGACTGTTTCTGACATTACTAGCATTGAGGAAAGTGTGCATGGTGACTGTTGTATTCAATCCCGAAGAAATTTCAGTCTTTTATCAACACTTTGAAAGTACTCAGATTACAGAATGCCTCCAGATGTGCATCGGAAACTACTACTGGTCTTCCAGGGAACGATCAAAGCGTAGACTGTCTCAGACATTACTCCCATGAAGGAAATTGCGGATCGTGACTGATGTATTCAATCCCGATGCAAATTCTGTGTTTCATAAACACTCTGATAGTCCACAGATTACAGATTGTTTCCAGATGTGCATCGGAAACTACTACTGGTCTTCCTGGGAACGATCAAAGCGTAGACTGTTTCAGACATTCCTCCCACGGAGGAAAGTGCGGATGGTGACTGTTGTATTCAATCCTGATGCAGTCTCTGTGTTTCATCAACACTCTGATAGTAAACAGATTACAGATTGTCTCCAGATATGCATCGGAAACTACTACTGTACTTCCTGGGAACGATCAAAGCGTAGACTGTTTCAGACATTACTCCCATGGAGGAAAGTGTGCATGGTGACTGTTGTATTCAATCCAGAAGAAATTTCTGTGTTTTATCAACACTTTTAAGGTCCTCAGATAACAGAATACCTCCAGATGTGCATCGGAAACTACTACTGGTCTTCCAGGGAACGATCTAAGCGTAGACTGTCTCAGACATTACTCCCATGAAGGAAAGTGCGGATCGTGACTGATGTATTCAATCCCGATGCAACTTCTGTGATTCATAAACACACTGATAGTCCACAGATTACAGATTGTTTCCAGATGTGCATCGGAAACTACTACTGGTCTTCCCGGGAACGATCAAAGCGTAGACTGTTTCAGACATTACTCCCATGGAGTAAAGTTTGCATGGTGACTGTTGTATTCAATCCCAATGCAATTTCTGTGTTTCATCAACAGTCTGATAGTCCGCAGGTTATAGAATGCCTCCAGATGTGCATCGGAATCTACTACTGGTCTTCCTGGGAACGATCAAAAACGTAGACTGTTTGAGACATTACTCCCATGGAGGAAAGTGCGGATGGTGACTGTTGTAATCAATCCTGATGCAATTTCTGTGTTACATCAACACTCTGATAGGAAACAGATTACAGATTGTCTACAGATATGCATCGGAAACTACTACTGTTCTTCCTGGGAACGATCAAGGCGTAGACTGTTTCAGACATTACTCCCATGGAGGAAAGAATGCATGGTGACTGTTGTATTCAATCCAGAAGGAACTTCTGTGTTTTATCAACACTTTGAAGGTCCTCAGATAACAGAATGCCTCCAGATGTACATCGAAAGCTACTACTGGTCTTCCAGGGAACGATCAAAGGGTAGACTGTCTCAGACATTACTCCCATGGAGGAAAGTGCGGATAGTGACTGTTGTATTCATTCCCGATGCAATTTCTGTGTTCCATCAACACTCTGATAGTCCACAGATTACAGATTTACTTCAGATGTGCTTCGGAAACAACTACTGGTCTTCCTGGGAACGATCAAAATGTAGAATCTTTTAGACATTACTCCCATGGAGGAAAGTGCGGATGGTGACTGTTGTATTCAACCCTGATGCAATTTCTGTGTTTCATCAACACTCTGATAGTAAACAGATTACAGATTGTCTCCAGATATGCATCGGAACCTACTACTGTTCTTCCTGGGAACGATCAAAGCGTAGACTGTTTCAGACATTACTCCCATGGAGGAAAGTATGCATGGTGACTGTTGTATTCAATCCAGAAGAAATTTCTGTGTTTTATCAACACTTTGAAGGTCCTCAGATAACAGAATGTCTCCAGATGTGCATCGGAAACTACTACTGGTCTTCCAGGGAACGATCAAAGCGTAGACTGTCCCAGACATTACTCCCATGGAGGAAAGTGCGTATGGTGAATGTTGTATTCAATCCCGATGCAATTTCTGTGTTCCATCAAAACTCTGATAGTCCACAGATTACAGATTGACTTCAGATGTGCATCGGAAACTACTACTGGTCTTCCTGGGAACCATCAGTGCATAGACTGTTTGAGACATAACTCCTATGGAGGAAAGTGTGGATTGTGACTGTTGTATTCACTCCCGATGCAATTTCTGTGTCTCATCAACACTTTGAAGGTGCACAAATTACAGAATGCCTCCAGATGTGCTTCGGAAACTATTACTGGTCTTCCAGGGAACGATCAAAGCGTAGACTGTTTCAGACATTACTCCCATGAAGGAAAGTGCGGGTCGTGACTGTTGTATTTAATCCCGATGCAACTTCTGTGGTTCATCAACACTCTGATAGTCCACAGATTACAGATAGTCTCCAGATGTGCATCGGAAACTACTACTGGTCTTCCTGGTAACGATCAAAACGTAGACTGTTTCAGACATTACTCCCATGGAGGAAATAGAGGATGGTGACTGTTGTATTCTATCCTGATGCAAATTCTGTGTTTCATCAACACTCTGATAGTCCACAGATTACAGATTGTTTCCAGATGTGCATCGGAAACTACTACTGGTCTTCCTGGGAACGATCAAAGTGTAGACTGTTTCAGACATTACTCTCATGGAGGAAAGTGTGCATGGTGACTGTTGTATTCAATCCCGATGCAATTTCTGTGTTTCATCAACAGTCTGATAGTCCGCAGATTATAGATTGCCTCCAGATGTGCATCGGAAACTACCACTGGTCTTTCTGGAAACGATCAAAGCGTAGTCTGTTTCAGACATTTCTCCCATGGAGAAACTGCGGATGGTGACTGTTGTATACAGTCCCGATGCAAATTCTGTGTTTCATCAACACTTTTATGGTCCACAGATTACAGAATTTCTCCAGATGTGCATCGGAAACTACTACTGGTCTTCCAGGGAACTATCAAAGCGTAGACTGTTTGAGACATTACTTCCATGAAGGAAAGTGCGGATGGTGACTGTTGTATTCAATCCTGATGCAATTTCCGTGTTTCATCAACACTCAGATAGTCCACAGATTACAGATTGTCTCCAGATGTGCATCGGAAAGTACTACTGGTCTTCCTGGTAACGATCAAATCGAGGACTGTTTCAGACATTACTCCCATGGAGGAGATTGCGGATGGTGCCTGTTGTATTCAATCCCGATGCAATTTCTGTGTTTCATCAACACTCTGATGGTCCACAGACAACAGATTGCCTCCAGATGTGCATCGGAAACTACTACTGGTCTTAATGGGAACGATGAAAGCGTAGACTGTTTGAGACATTACTCCCATGGTGGAAAATGCGCATGGTGACTGTTGTATTCAATCCCGATGCAATTTCTGTGTTTCATTAACACTCTAATAGTCCACAGATTACAGATTGCATCCAGATTGGCATCGGAAACTACTACTGGTCTTAATGGGAACGATCAAAGCGTAGACTGTTTGAGACATTACTCCCATGGAGGAAAATGCGCACGGTGACTGTTGTATTCAATCCAGATGCAATTTCTGTGTTTTATCAACACTCTGATAGTCCACTGACAACAGATTGCCTCCAGATGTGCATCGGAAACTACTACTGGTCTTCCTGGGAACGATCAAATCGTAAACTGTTTGAGACATTGCTCCCATGGAGGAAAGTGCGGATGGTGACTGTTGTATTCAATCCCGAAGCAATTTCTGTGTTTCATCAACACTCTAATAGTCAACAGATTACAGATTGCATCCAGATGTGCATCGGAAACTACTACTGGTCTTAATGGGAACGATCAAAGCGTAGACTGTTTGAGACATTACTCCCATGGTGGAAAATGCGCATGGTGACTGTTGTATCAATCCAGATGCAATTTCTGTGTTTCATCAACAGTCTGATAGGGCACAGATTATAGAATGCCTACAGATGTGCATCGGAAACTACTATTGGTCTTCCAGGGAACGATCAAAGCGTAGACTGTTTGAGACATTACTCCCATGGAGGAAAGTGCGAATGGTGACTGTTGTACCCAATCCCGATGCATTATCTGTGTTTCATCAACACTCTGATAGTCCACAGATTATAGATCGCCTCCAAATGTGCTTCGGAAAGTACTAATGGTCTTAAAGGGAACGATCAAAACGTGGACTGTTTGAGACGTTACTCCCATGGGGGAAAGTGCGCAAGGTGACTGTTGTATTCAATCCCGATGCAATTTCTGGGTTTCATCAACACTCTTATAGTCCACAGATTACAGATTGCCTCCAGATGTGCATTGGAAACTACTACTGGTCTTCCTGGGAACGATCAAAAACGTAGACTGTATGAGACATTACTCCCATGGAGGAAAGTGTGCATGGTGACTGTTGTATTCAATCCCTATGCAATTTCTGTGTTTGATCAACACTTTGAAGGTCCACAAACTACAGAATGCCTCCAGATATGCATCGGAAACTACTACTGGTCTTCCAGGGAACGACCAAAGCGTGGACTGTTTGAGACATTGCTCCCATGGAGGAAAGTGCGGATCGTGACTGATTTATTCAATCCCGATGCAACTTCTGAGTTTCATCAAAACTCTGATAGTCCACAGATTACAGATTGTCTCCAGATGTGCATCGGAAACTACCACTGGTCTTCCTGGTAAAGATCAAGGCGTAGACGGTTTCAGACATTACTCCCATGGAGGAAATTGCGGATGGTGATTGTTGTATGCAATCCTGATGAAATTTCTGTGTTTCATCAACATTCTGATACTCCACAGATTACATATTGTTTCCAGATGTGCATCGGAAACTACTACTGCTCTTCCTGGGAACGATCAAAGCGTAGACAGCTTCAGACTTTACTCCCATGGAGGAAAGTGTGCATGATGACTGTTGTATTCAATCCCGATGCAATTTCTGTGTTTCATCAACAGTCTGATAGTCCGCAGATTATAGAATGCTCCCAGATGTGCATCGGAAACTACTACTGGTCTTCCAGGGAACGATCAAAGCGTAAACTGTTTCAGACATTACTCCCATGGAGGAAAGTGCGCATGGTGACTGTTGTATTCAATCCCGATACAATTTCTGTGTTTCATCAACAATCTGATAGTCCACGGATTACAGATTGCCTTCACATGTGCATCGGAAACTACTACTGGTCTTCCTGGGAACGATCAAAGCGTAGACTGTTTCAGACATTACTCCCATGGAGGAAAGTGCGGATGGTGACTGTTGTATTCAATCCTGATGCAATTTCTGTGTTTCATCAACACTCTGATAGTAAACAGATTACAGATTGTCTCCAGATGTGCATCGGAAACTACTACTGGTCTTCCTGTGAACGATCAAAGCGTACACTGTTTCAGACATTTCTCCCATGAAGGAAAGTGTGCATGGTGACTGTTGTATTCAATCCCGATGAAATTTCTGTGTTTCATCAACACTTTGAAGGTCCACAGATTACAGAATGCCTACAGATGTGCTTCGGAAACTACCACTGGTCTTCCAGGGAACGATCAAAGCGTAGACTGTTTCAGACATTACTCCCATGAAGGAAATTGCGGATCGTGACTGTTGTATTCAATCCCGATGCAACTTCTGTGTTTCAGCAACACTCTGATAGTCCACATAATACAGATTGTCTCCAGATGTGCATCGGAAACTACTACTTTTCTTCCTGGGAACGATCAAAGCGTAGACTCTTTCAGACATTTCTCCCATGGAAGAAAGTGTGCATGGTGACTGTTGTATTCAATCCCCATGAAATTTCTGTGTTTTATCAACACTTTGAAGGTCCACAGATTACAGAATGCCTCCAGATGTGCATCGGAAACTACTACTGGTCTTCCAGGGAACGATCAAAGCGTAGACTGTCTCAGACATTAGTCCCATGGAGGAAAGCGCTGATGGTGACTGTTGTATTCAATCCCGATGCAGTTTCTGTGTTCCATCAACACTCTGATAGTCCACAGATTACACATTGGCTTCAGATGTGCATCGGAAACTAGTACTGGTCTTCCTGGGAACGATCAATGCATAGACTGTTTGAGACATTACTCCCATGGAGGAAAATGCGCATGGTGACTGTTGTATTCAATCCAGATGCAATTTCTGTGTTTCATCAACACTCTAATAGTCCACAGATTACAGATTGCATCCAGATGTGCATCGGAAACTACTACTGGTCTTAATGGGAACGATCAAAGCGTAGACTGTTTGAGACATTACTCCCATTTAGGAAAATGTGAATGGTGACTGTTGTATTCAATCCAGATGCAATTTCTGTGTTTCATCATCAGTCTGATAGGGCACAGATTATAGAATGCCTACAGATGTGCATCGGAAACTACTATAGGTCTTCCAGGGAACGATCAAAAGCGTAGACTGTTTGAGACATTACTCCCATGGAGGAAAGTGCGAATGGTGACTGTTGTACCCAATCCCGATGCATTATCTGTGTTTCATCAACACTCTGATAGTCCACAGATTATAGATCGCCTCAAAATGTGCTTCGGAAAGTACTAATGGTCTTAAAGGGAACGATCAAAACGTGGACTGTTTGAGACATTACTCCCATGGGGGAAAGTGCGCATGGTGACTGTTGTATTCAATCCCGATGCAATTTCTGGGTTTCATCAACACTCTGATAGTCCACAGATTACACATTGCCTCCAGATGTGCATCGGAAACTACTACTGGTCTTCCTGGGAACGATCAAAAACGTAGACTGTTTGAGACATTACTCTCATGGAGGAAAGTGTGCATGGTGACTGTTGTATTCAATCCCTATGCAATTTCTGTGTTTGATCAACACTTTGAAGGTCCACAAACTACAGAATGATTCCAGATGTGCATCGGAAACTACTACTGGTCTTCCAGGGAACACCCAAGGCGTGGACTGTTTGAGACATTGCTCCCATGGAGGAAAGTGCGCATGGTGACTGTTGTATTCTATGCCGATGCAATTTCTGGGTGTCATCAACACTCAGATAGTTAACAGATTACAGATTGCCACCAGATGTGCATCGGAAACTACTACTGGTCTTCCTGGGAACGATCAAAAACGTAGACTGTTTGAGACATTACTCCCATGGAGGAAAGTGTGCATGGTGATTGTTGTATTCAATCCCTATGCAATTTCTGTGTATCATCAACACTTTGAAGGTCCACAAATTACAGAATGCCTCCAGATGTGCATCGGAAACTACTACTGGTCTTCCAGGGAACGATGAAAGCGTAGACTGTTTCAGACATTACTCCCATGAAGGAAAGTGCAGATCGTGACTGTTGTATTCAACCCCGAAGCAACTTCTGTGTTTCATCAAAACTCTGATAGTCCACAGATTACAGATTGTCTCCAGATGTGCATCGGAAACTACCACTGGTCTTCCTGGTAACGATCAAGGCGTAGACTGTTTCAGACATTACTCCCATGGAGGAAATTGCGGATGGTGATTGTTGTATTCAATCCTGATGAAATTTCTGTGTTTCATCAACATTCTGATACTCCACAGATTACAGATTGTCTCCAGATGTGCATCGGAAACTACTACTGGTCATCCTGGTAACGATCAAAACGTAGACAGCTTCAGACATTACTCCCATGGAGGAAAGTGTGCATGATGACTGTTGTATTCAATCCCGATGCAATTTCTGTGTTTCATCAACAGTCTGATAGTCCGCAGATAATAGAATGCCTCCAGATTTGCATCGGAAACTACTACTGGTCTTCCAGGGAACGATCAAAGCGTAGACTGTTTCAGACATTACTCCCATGGAGGAAAGTGCGCATGGTGACTGTTGTATTCAATCCCGATACAATTTCTGTGTTTCATCAACAATCTGATAGTCCACGGATTACAGATTGCCTCCAGATGTGCATCGGAAACTACTACTGGTCTTCCTGGGAACGATCAAAGCGTAGACTGTTTCAGACATATCTCCCATGGAGGAAAGTGCGCATGGTGAATGTTGTACTTAATCCCGATGCAATTTCTGAGTTCAGTCAACACTCTGAAGGTCCACAGATTACAGAATGCCTCCAGATGTGCATCGGAAACTACTACTGGTCTTCCAGGGAACGATCAAAGAGTAGACTGTTTCAGACATTACTCCCATGAAGGAAATTGCGGATCGTGACTGTTGTATTCAATCCCGATGCTACTTCTGTGTTTCAGCAACACTCTGATAGTCCACATATTACAGATTGTCTCCAGATGTGCATCGGAAACTACTACTGGTCTTCTTGGTAACAATCAAGGCGTAGACTGTTTCAGACATTACTCGCATGGAGGAAATTGCGGATGGTGACTGTTGTATTCGATCCTAATGAAATTTCTGTGTTTCAAGAACATTCTGATAGTCCACAGATTACAGATTGTCTCTAGATGTGCATCGAAAACTACTACTGGTCTTCCTGGGAATGATCAAAGCGTAGACAGTTTCAGACATTACTCCCATGATGGAAAGTGTGCATGGTGAATGTTGTATTCAAGCCCGATGCAATTTCTGTGTTTCATCAACAGTCTGATAGTCCGCAGATTACAGAATGCCTCCAGATGTGCATCGGAAACTACTACTGGTCTTCCAGGGAACGATCAAAGCGTAGACTGTTTCAGACATTACTCCCAAGGAGGAAAGTGCGGATGGTGACTGTTGTATTCTATCCTGATGCAATTTCTGTGTTTCATCAACACTTTGATAGTAAACAGATTACAGATTGTCTCCAGATGTGCATCGGAAACTACTACTGTTCTTCCTGGGAACGATAAAAGCGTAGACTGTTTCAGACATTTCTCCCATGGAGGAAAGTGTGCATGGTGACTGTTGTATCCAATCCCGATCAAATTTCTGTGTTTCATCAACAATCTGATAGTCCACAGATTACCGATTGCCTCCAGATGTGCATCGGAAACTACTACTGGTCTTCCTGGGAACGATCAAAGACGTAGACTGTTTGAGACATTACTCCCATGGAGGAAAGTGTGCAGGGTGACTGTTGTATTCAATCCCGATGCAATTTCTGTGTTTCATCAACACTTTGAAGGTCCGCAAATTACAGAATGCCTCCAGATGTGCATCGGAAACTACTACTGGTGTTCCAGGGAACGATCAAAGCGTAGACTGTTTCAGACATTACTCCCATGAAGGAAAGTGCGGATCGTGAGTATTGTATTCAATCCCGATGCAATTTCTGTGTTTCATCAACACTCTGATAGTCCACAGATTACAGATTGTCTCCAGATGTGCATCGGAAACTACTACTGGTCTTCCTGGGAACGATCAAAACGTAGACTGTTTCAGACATTACTCCCATGGAGGAAAGTGCGGATTGTGACTGTTGTAATCAATCCTGATGCAATTTCTGTGTTTCATCAACACTCTGATAGTAAACAGATTACAGACTGTCTAGAGATGTGCATCGGAAACTACTACTTTTCTTCCTGGGAACGATCAAAGCGTAGACTCTTTCAGACATTTCTCCCATGGAAGAAAGTGTGCATGGTGACTGTTGTATTCAATCCCGATGAAATTTCTGTGTTTTATCAACACTTTGAAGGTCCACAGATTACAGAATGTCTCCAGATGTGCATCGGAAACTACTACTGGTCTTCCAGGGAACGATCAAAGCGTAGACTGTCTCAGACATTAGTCCCATGGAGGAAAGTGCGGATGGTGACTGTTGTATTCAATCCCGATGCAGTTTCTGTGTTCCATCAACACTCTGATAGTCCACAGATTACAGATTGGCTTCAGATGTGCATCGGAAACTAGTACTGGTCTTCCTGGGAACGATCAATGCATAGACTGTTTGAGACATTACTCCCATGGAGGAAAGTGCGAATGCTGAATGTTGTACTTAATACCGATGCAATTTCTGAGTTCAGTCAACACTCTGAAGGTCCACAGATTACAGAATGCCTCCAGATGTGCATCGGAAACTACTACTGGTCTTTCAGGGAACGATCAAATCGTAGACTGTTTGAGACATTACTCCCGTGGAGGAATGTGCGCATGGTGACAGTTGTATTCAATCCCGATGCAATTTCTGTGTTTCAGCAACACTCTGATAGTCCACAGATTACAGAATGCCACCAGATGTGCATCGGAAACTACTACTGGTCTTCCAGAGAACAATGAAAGCGTAGACTGTTTGAGACATTACTCCCGTAGAGGAAAGTGCGCATGGTGAATTCAATCCCGATGCAATTTCTGTGTTTCATCAACACTCTGATAGTCCACAGATTACAGAATGCCACCAGATGTGCACCGGAAAATACTACTGGTCTTCCAGGGAACGATCAAATCGTAAATTGTTTGAGACATTACACACATTGAGGAAAGTTCGCATGGTGACTGTTGTATTCAATCCCGATGCAATTTCTGTATTTCATCAATACTCTGATAGTCCACAGATTACAGAATGCCACCAGACGTGCATCGGAAACTACTACTGGTCTTCCAGGGAACGATCAAAGCGTGGACTGTTTGAGACATTACACCCATGGAGGAAAGTGCGAATGGTGACTGTTGTATTCAATCCCGATGCAATTTCTGTGTTTCATCAACACTCTGATAGTCCACAGATTACAGAATGCCACCAGATGTGCATCGGAAACTACTACTGGTCTTACAGGGAACGATCAAAGCGTAGACTCTTTGAGACATTACTCCCGTGGCGGAAAGTGCGCGTGGCGACTGTTGTGTTCAATCCCGATGCAATTTCTGTGTTTCATCAACACTCTGATGGTCCACAGATTACAGAATGCCACCAGATGTGCATCGGAAACTAATACTGGTCGTCCAGGGAACGATCAAAGCGTAGACTGTTTGAGACATTACTAACATGGAGGAAACTGCGGATTGGGACTCTTGTATTCAATCCAGATGCAATTTCTGCGTTTCATCAACACTCTGATAGCGCACAGATTACAGAATGCCTCCAGATGTGCATCGAAAACTACTAGTGGTCTTCCAGGGAACGATCAGGGCCTAAACTCTTTGAGACATTGCTCCCATTGAGGAAAGTGTGCATGGTGACTGTTGTATTCAATCCCGATGAAATTTCTGTGTTTCATCAACAGTCTTATAGTCCACAGATTACAGAATGCCTCCAGATGTGCATCGGAAACTACTACTGGTCTTCCAGGGAACGATCAAATCGTAGACTGTTTGAGACATTACTCCCATGGAGGAAAGTGCGCATTGTGACTGTTGTATTCATTCCCGATGCATTTTCTGTGTTTTATCAACACTCTGATAGTCCACAGATTACAGAATGCCACCAGTTGTGCATCGGAAACTACTACTGGTCTTCCAGGGAACGATCAAAGCGTAAATTGTTTGAGACATTACACACATTGAGGAAAGTTCGCATGGTGACTGTTGTATTCAATCCCGATGCAATTTCTGTATTTCATCAATACTCTGATAGCCCACAGGTTACAGAATGCCACCAGATGTGCATCGGAAACTACTACTGGTCTTCCAGGGAACGATCAAAGCGTGGACTGTTTGAGACATTACACCCATGGAGGAAAGTGCGAATGGTGACTGTTGTATTCAATCCCGATGCAATTTCTGTGTTTCATCAACAGTCTGATAGTCCACGGATTACAGAAGGCTACCAGATGTGCATCGGAAAGTACTACTGGTCTTACAGGGAACGATCAAAACGTAGACTCTTTCAGACATTACTCCCGTGGCGGAAAGTGAGCGTGGTGACTGTTGTGTTCAATCCCGATGCAATTTCTGTGTTTCATCAACACTCTGATGGTCCACAGATTACAGAATGACACCAGATGTGCATCGGAAACTAATACTGGTCTTCCAGGGAACGATCAAAGCGTAGACTGTTTGAGACATTACTCCCATGGAAGAAACTGCGGATTGGGACTGCTGTATTCAATCCAGATGCAATTTCTGTGTTTCATCAACACTCTGATAGCGCACAGATTACAGAATGCCTCCAGATGTGCAGCGAAAACTACTACTGGTCTTCCAGGGAACGATCAGAGCCTAAACTCTTTGAGACATTGCTCCCATGGAGGAAAGTGCGCATGGTGACTGTTGTAGTCAATCCCGATGAAATTTCTGTGTTTCATCAACAGTCTTATAGTCCACAGATTACAGAATGCCTCCAGATGTGCATCGGAAACTACTACTGGTCTTCCAGGGAACGATCAAATCGTAGACTGTTTGAGACATTACTCCCATGGAGGAAAGTGCGCATTGTGACTGTTGTATTCCATCCCGATGCAATTTCTGTGTTTCATCAACAGTCTGATAGTCCACAGATTACAGAATGCCTCCAGATGTGCATCGGAAACTACTACTGGTCTTAATGGGAACGATCAAAGCGTAGAGTGTTTGAGACATTACTCCCATGGAGGAAAGTGCGCATGGTGACTGTTGTATTCAATCCCAATGCAATTTCTGTGTTTCATCAACACTCTGATAGTCCACAGATTACAGAATGCCTACAGATGTGCATCGGAAACTACCACTGCTCTTCCAGGGAACGAACAAAGCGTAGACTGTTTCAGACATTACTCCCATGGAGGAAAGTGCGCATGGTGACAGTTGTATTCAATCCCGATGAAATTTCTGTGTTTCATCAACACTCTGATAGTCCACAGATTACAGAATGCCTCCAGATGTGCATCGGGAACTACCACTGGTCTTCCTGGGAACGATCAAAGCATAGACTGTTTGAGACATTATTGTCATGAAGGAAAGTGTACATGGTGACTGTTGTATTCAATCCCGATGCAATTTCTGTGTTTCATCAACACTCTGATAGTCCACAGATTACAGAATGCCTCCAGATGTGCATCGGAAACTACTACTGGTCTTCCTGCTAACGATCAAATCGTAGACTGTTTCAGACATTACTCCCATGGAGGAAATTGCGGATGGGGACTGTTGTATTCAATCCTGAAACAATTTCTGTGTTTCATCAACACTCTGATAGTCCACAGATTACAGATTGTTTCCAGATGTGCATCGGAAACTACTACTGGTCTTCCTGGGAACGATCAAAGCGTAGACAGTTTCAGACATTACTCCCATGGAGGAAAGTGTGCATGGTGACTGTTGTATTCAATCCCGATGCAATTTCTGTGTTTCATCAACAGTCTGATAGTCCGCAGATTATAGAATGCCTCCAGATGTGCATCCGAAACTACTACTGGTCTTCCTGGGAACGATCGAAGCGTAAACTGTTTGAGACATTACTCCCATGGAGGAAAGTGCGCATGGTCACTGTTGTATTCATTCCCGATGCAATTTCTGTGTTTCATCAACACTCTGATAGTCCACAGATTACAGATTGTCTCTAGATGAGCATCGGAAACTATTACTGGTCTACCTGGGAACGATCAAAGCGTAGACGGTTTCAGACATTACTCCCATGGAGGAGAGTACGGATGGTGACTGTCGTATTCAATCCCGATGCAATTTCTGTGTTTCATCAACACTCTGATAGTCCACAGATTAAAGATTGTCTCCAGATGTTCATCGGAAACTACTGCTGGTCTTCCTGGGAACGATGAAAGCGTATACAGTTTGAGAATTACTCCCATGGAGAAAAGTGCGGATGGTAACTGTTGTATTCAATCCTGATGCAATTTCTGTGTTTCATCAACACTCTGATAGTAAACAGATTACAGATTGTCTAGAGATGTGCATCGGAAACTACTACTTTTCTTCCTGGGAACGATCAAAGCGTAGTCTGTTTCAGACATTTCTCCCATGGAGGAAAGTGTGCATGGTGACAGTTGTATTCAATCCCGATGAAATTTCTGTGTTTTATCAACACTTTGATAGTCCACAGATTACAGAATGCCTCCAGATGTGCATCGGAAACTACTACTGGTCTTCCAGGGAACGAACAAAGCGTAGACTGTCTCAGACATTACTCCCGTGGAGCATAGGGCGGATGGTGACTGTTGTATACAATCCCGATGCAGTTTCTGTGTTCCATCAACACTCTGATAGTCCACAGATTACAGATTGGCTTCAGATGTGCATCGGAAACTAGTACTGATCTTCCAGGGAACGATCAAATCGTAGACTGTTTGAGACATTACTCCTGTGGAGGAAAGTGCGCATGGTGACTGTTGTATTCACTCCCGATGCAATTTCTGTGTTTCATCAACACTCTGATAGTCCACAGATTACAGAATGCCACCAGATGTGCATCGGAAACTACTACTGGTCTTACAGGGAACGATCAAAGCGTAGACTCTTTGAGACATTACTCCCGTGGCGGAAAGTGCGCGTGGTGACTGTTGTATTCAATCCCGATGCAATTTCTGGGTTTCATCAACACTCTGATAATTAACAGATTACAGATTGCCTCCAGATGTGCATCGGAAACTACTACTGGTCTTCCTGCTAACGATCAAAAACGTAGACTGTTTGAGACATTACTCCCATGGAGGAAATTGCGGATGGGGACTGTTGTATTCAATCCTGAAGCAATTTCTGTGTTTCATCAACACTCTGATAGTCCAAAGATAACAGATTGCCTCCAGATGTGCATCGGAAACTACTACTGGTCTTCCTGGGAACGATCAAAGCGTAAACTGTTTGAGACATTACTCTCATGGAGGAAAGTGCGCATGCTAACTGTTGTATTCTATCCCGATGCAATTTCTGTGTTTCAACAACATTTTGATGGTCCACAAATTACAGAATGCATCCAGATGTGCATCGGAAACTACTACTGGTCTTCCAGGTAACGATCAAAGCGTAGACTGTTTCAGACATTACTCCCATGGAGGAAAGTGCGCATTGTGACTGTTGTATTCAATCCCGATGCAATTTCTGTGTTTCATCAACAGTCTGATAGTCCACAGATTACAGAATGCCTCCAGATGTGCATCGTTAACTACTACTGGTCTTAATGGGAACGATCAAAGCGTAGACTGTTTCAGACATTACTCCCATGGAGGAAAGTGTGCATGGTGACTGTTGTATTCAATCCCGATGCAATTTCTGTGTTTCATCAACAGTCTGATAGTCCGCAGATTATAGAATGCCTCCAGATGTGCATTGAAATCTACTACAGGTCTTCCTGGGAACGATCAAAGCGTAGACTGTTTCAGACATTACTCCTATGGAGGAAAGTGCGCATTGTGACTGTTGTATTCATTCCCGATGCATTTTCTGTGTTTCATCACCACTCTGATAGTCCACAGATTACAGAATGCCACCAGTTGTGCATCGGAAACTACTACTGGTCTTCCAGGGAACGATCAAAGCGTAAATTGTTTGAGACATTACACACATTGAGGAAAGTTCGCATGGTGACTGTTGTATTCAATCCCGATGCAATATCTGTATTTCATCAATACTCTGATAGCCCACAGATTACAGAATGCCACCAGATGTGCATCGGAAACTACTACTGGTCTTCCAGGGAACGATCAAAGCGTGGACTGTTTGAGACATTACACCCATGGAGGAAAGTGCGAATGGTGACTGTTGTATTCAATCCCGATGCAATTTCTGTCTTTCATCAACAGTCTGATAGTCCACAGATTACAGAAGGCCACCAGATGTGCATCGGAAACTACTACTGGTCTTACAGGGAACGATCAAAGCGTAGACTCTTTGAGACATTACTCCCGTGGCGGAAAGTGAGCGTGGTGACTGTTGTGTTCAATCCCGATGCAATTTCTGTGTTTCATCAACACTCTGATGGTCCACAGATTACAGAATGCCACCAGATGTGCATCGGAAACTAATACTGGTCTTCCAGGGAACGATCAAAGCGTAGACTGTTTGAGACATTACTCCCATGGAAGAAACTGCGGATTGGGACTGTTGTATTCAATCCAGATGCAATTTCTGTGTTTCATCAACACTCTGATAGCGCACAGATTACAGAATGCCTCCAGATGTGCAGCGAAAACTACTACTGGTCTTCCAGGGAACGATCAGAGCCTAAACTCTTTGAGACATTGTTCCCATGGAGGAAAGTGCGCATGGTGACTGTTGTAGTCAATCCCGATGAAATTTCTGTGTTTCATCAACAGTCTTATAGTCCACAGATTACAGAATGGCTCCAGATGTGCATCGGAAACTACTACTGGTCTTCCAGGGAACGATCAAAGCATAAACGGTCTCAGACATTACTCCCATGGAGCAAAGTGTGTATGGTGACTGTTGTATTCAATCCCGATGCAGTTTCCGTGTTCCATCAACACTCTGATAGTCCACAGATTACAGATTGGCTTCAGATGTGCATCGGAAACTAGTACTGATCTTCCAGGGAACGATCAAATCGTAGACTGTTTGGGACATTACTCCCGTGGAGGAAAGTGCGCATGGTGACTGTTGTATTCAATCCCGATGCATTTTCTGTGTTTCATCAACACTCTGATAGGCTACAGATTACAGAATGCCACCAGATGTGCATCGGAAACTACTACTGGTCTTCCAGAGAACAATCAAAGCGTAGACTGATTGAGACATTACTCCCGTGGAGGAAAGTGCGCATGGTGAATTCAATCCCCGTTCAATTTTTGTGTTTCATCAACACTCTGATAGTCCACAGATTACAGAATGCCACCAGATGTGCATCGGAAACTACTACTGGTCTTCCAGGGAACGATCAAAGCGTAGACTGTTTCAGACATTACTCCCATGGAGGAGAGTGTGGATGGTGACTGTTGTATTCAATACCGATGCAATTTCTGTGTTTCATCAACACTCTGATAGTCCACAGATTACAGAATGCCACCAGATGTGCATCGGAAACTACTACTGGTCTTCCAGGGGACGATCAAAAGCGTAGACTGTTTGAGACATATCTCCCGTGGAAGAAAGTGCGCATGGTGACTGTTGTATTCAATCCCGATGCAATTTCTGTGTTTCATCAACACTCTGATAGTCCACAGATTACAGAATGCCATCAGATGTTCATCGGAAACTACTACTGGTCTTCCAGGGAACGATCAAAGCGTAGACTGTTTGAGAATTACTCCCATGGAGGACAGTGCGCATGGTGACTGTTGTATTCAATCCCGATGTAATTTCAGTGTTTCATCAACACTCTGATACTCCACAGATTACAGAATGGCTCCAGATGTGCATCGGAAACTACTACTTGTCTTCCAGGGAACGATCCATGCGTAGACTGTTTGAGACATTACTCCCATGGAGGAAACTGCGGATGGGGACTGTGTGTTTCATCAACACTCTGATAGCGCAAAGATTACAGAATGCCTCCAGATGTGCATCGGAAACTACTACTGGTCTTCCAGGGAACGATCAGAGCCTAAACTCTTTGAGACATTGCTCCCATGGAGGAAAGTGCGCATGGTGACTGTTGTATTCAATCCCGATGAAATTTCTGTGTTTCATCAACATAGTCCACAGATTACAGAATGACTCCAGATGTGCATCGGTAACTACTACTGGTCTTCCAGGGAACGATCAAATCGTAGACTGTTTGAGACTTTACTCCCATGAAGGAAAGTGCGCAATGTGACCGTTGTATTCAATCCCGATGCAATTTCTGTGTTTCATCAACAGTCTGATAGTCCACAGATTACAGAATGCCTCCAGATGTGCATCGGAAACTACTACTGGTCTTAATGGGAACGATCAAAGCGTAGAGTGTTTGAGACATTACTCCCATGGAGGAAAGTGCGCATGGTGACTGTTGTATTCAATCCCAATGCAGTTTCTGTGTTTCATCAACACTCTGATAGTCCACAGATTACAGAATGCCTCCAGATGTGCATCGGAAACTACCACTGGTCTTCCAGGGAACGATCAAAGCGTAGACCGTTTCAGACATTACTCCCATGGAGGACAGTGCGCATTGTGACTGCTGTATACATTCCCGAAGCATTTTCTGTGTTTCATCAACACTCTGATAGTCCACAGATTACAGAATGCCTCCAGATGTGCATCGGGAACTACCACTCGTCTATCTGGTAACGATCAAAGCATAGACTGTTTGAGACATTACTCGAATGAAGAAAAGTGTACATGGTGACTGTTGTATTCAATCCCGATGCAATTTCTGTGTTTCATCAACACTCTGATAGTCCACAGATCGCAGAATGCCACCAGATGTGCATCGGAAACTCCTTCTGGTCTTCCAGGGAACGATCAAAGCGTAGACTGTTTGAGACATTACTCCCATTCAGGAAAGTGCGCATGGTGACTGTTGTATGCAATCGCGATGCAAATTTCTGTGTTTCATCAATACTCGGATAGTCCACAGATTTCATCAACACTCTGAGAGTCCACAGATTACAGATTGTTTCCAGATGTGCATCGGAAACTACTACTGGTCTTCCTGGTAACGATCAAGGCGTAGACTGTTTCAGACATTACTCCCATGGAGGAAATTGCGGATGGTGACTGTTGTATTCAATCCTGATGAAATTTCTGTGTTTCATCAGCATTCTGATAGTCCACTGATTACAGATTGATTCCAGATGTGTATCGGAAACTACTACTGGTTTTCCTGGGAACGATCAAAGCGTAGACAGTTTAAGACATTACTCCCATGGAGAAAGTGTGCATGGTGACTGTTGTATTCAATCCCGATGCAATTTCTGTGTTTCATCAACAGTCTGATAGTCCGCAGATTATAGAATGCCACCAGATGTGCATCGGAAACTACTACTGGTCTTCCTGGGAACGATAAAACGTAGACTGTTTGAGACATTACTCCCATGGAGGAAAGTGTGCAGGATGACTGTTGTATTCAATCCCTATGCAATTTCTGTGTTTCATCAACACTTTGAAGGTCCACAAATTACAGGATGCCTCCAGATGTGCATCGCAATCTACTACTGGTCTTCCAGGGAACGATCAAAGCGTAGACTGTTTGAGACATTACTCCCATGTAGGAAAGTGCGCATTCTGACTGTTGTATTCACTCCCAATGCATTTTCTGTGTTTCATCAACACTCTGATAGACCACAGATTACAGAATGCCTCCAGATGTGAATCGGAAACTACTACTGGTCTTACAGGGAACGATGAAAGCGTAGACTGTTTGAGACATTACTAACGTGGCGGAAAGTGCGCGTGGTGACTGTTGTATTCAATCCCGATGCAATTTCTGTGTTCCATCTACACTCTGATGGTCCACAGATTACAGAATGCCACCAGATGTGCATCGGAAACTAATACTGGTCTTCCACTGAACGATCAAAGCGTAGACTGTTAGAGACATTACTCCCATGGAGGAAAGAGCGAATGGGGACTGTTGTATTCAATCCCGATGCAATTTCTGTGTTTCATCAACACTCTGATAGTGCACAGATTACAGAATTCCTCCAGATGTGGATCGGAAACTACTACTGGTCTTCCAGGGAACGATCAGAGCCTAAACTCTTTGAGACATTGCTCCCATGGAGGAAAGTGCGCATGGTGACTGTTGTATTCAATCCCGATGCAATTTCTGTGTTTCATCAACACTCTGGTAGTCCACAGATTACAGAATGCCTACAGATGTGCATCGGAAACTACAACTGGTCTTCCAGGGAACGATCAAAGCGTAGACTGTTTCAGACATTACTCCCATGGAGGAAAGTGCGCATGGTGACTGTTGTATTTAATCCCGATGCATTTTCTGTGTTTCATCAACACTCTGATAGTCCACAGATTACAGAATGCCTCCAGATGTGCATCGGAAGCTTCCACTGGTCTTCCAGAGAGCGATCAAAGCGTAGACTGTTTGAGACATTACTCCCATGAAGAAAAGTGTACATGGTGACTGTTGTATTCAATCCCGATGCAATTTCTGTGTTTCATCAACACTCTGATAGTCCACAGATCGCAGAATGCCACCAGATGTGCATCGGAAACTCCTTCTGGTCTTCCAGGGAACGATCAAAGCGTAGACTGTTTGAGACATTACTCCCATGTAGGAAAGTGCGCATTCTGACTGTTGAATTCACTCCCAATGCATTTTCTGTGTTTCATCAACACTCTGATAGACCACAGATTACAGAATGCCTCCAGATGTGCATCGGAAACTACTATTGGTCTTCCAGGGAACGATCAAACCGTAGACTGTTTCAGACATTACTCCCATGGAGGAAAGTGCGGATGGTGACTGTTGTATTCAATGCCGATGCAATTTCTGTGTTTCATCAACACTCTGATAGTCCACAGATTACAGAATGCCACCAGATGTGCATCGGGAACTACTACTGGTCTTCCAGGGATCGATCAAAGCGTAGACTGTTTGAGACATTACTCCCGTGGAGGAAAGTGCGCATGGTGACTGTTGTATTTAATCCCGATGCATTTTCTGTGTTTCATCAACACTCGTATAGACCACAGATTACAGAATGCCACCAGATGTGCATCGGAAACTATTACTGGTCTTCCAGGGAACGATCAAACCGTAGACTGTTTCAGACATTACTCCCATGGAGGAAAGTGCGGATGGTGACTGTTGTATTCAATCCCGATGCAATTTCTGGGTTTCATCAACACTCTGATAATTAACAGATTACAGATTGCCTCCAGATGTGCATCGGAAACTACTACTGGTCTTCCTGGGAACGATCAAAAACGTAGACTGTTTGAGACATTACTCCCATGGAGGAAAGTGTGCATGGTGACTGTTGTATTCAATCCCTATGCAATTTCTGTGTTTCACCAACACTTTGAAGGTCCACAAATTACAGAATGCCTCCAGATGTGCATCGGAAACAACTACTGGTCTTCCAGGGAACGATCAATGCGTAGACTGTTTGAGACATTACTCCTATGAAGGAAAGTGCGGATCGTGACTGTTGTATTCAATCCCGATGCAACTTCTGTGTTTCATCAACACTCTGATAGTACACAGATTAAAGATTGTCTCCAGATGTGCATCGGAAACTACTACAGGTCTTCCTGGTAACGATCAAGGCGTAGACTGTTTCAGACATTACTCCCATGGAGGAAATTGCGGATGGTGACAGTTGTATTCAATCCTGATGAAATTACTGTGTTTCATCAACATTCTGATAGTCCACAGATTACAGATTGGCTTCAGATGTGCATCGGAAACTAGTACTGGCCTTCCTGCTAACGATCAAAACGTAGACTGTTTGAGACATTACTCCCATGGAGTAAAGTGCGCATGGTGAATGTTGTATTTAATCCCGATGCAATTTCTGAGTTCAGACAACACTCGGAAGGTCCACAGATTACAGAATGCCTCCAGATGTGCATCGGAAACTACTACTGGTCTTCCAGGGAACGATCAAACCGTAGACTGTTTCAGACATTACTCCCATGGAGGAAAGTGCGGATGGTGACTGTTGTATTCAATGCCGATGCAATTTCTGTGTTTCATCAACACTGTGATAGTCCACAGATTACAGAATGCCACCAGATGTGCATCGGAAACTACTACTGGTCTTCCAGGAAACGATCAAATCGTAGACTGTTTGAGACATTACTCCCGTGGAGGAAAGTGCGCATGGTGTCTGTTGTATTTAATCTCGATGCATTTTCTGTGTTTCATCAACACTCGTATAGACCACAGATTACAGAATGCCACCAGATGTGCATCGGAAACTCCTACTGATCTTCCAGGGAACGATCAAACCGTAGACTCTTTCAGACATTACTCCCATGGAGGAAAGTGCGGATGGTGACTGTTGTATTCAATCCCGATGCAATTTCTGTGTTTCATCAACACTCTGATAGTCCACAGATTACAAAATGCCACCAGATGTGCATCGGAAACTACTACTGGTCTTCCAGGGAACGATCAAAGCGTAGACTTTTTGACACATTACTCACGTGGAGGAAAGTGCGCATCTTGACTGTTGTATTCAATCTCGATGCAATTTCTGTGTTTCATCAACACTCTGATAGTCCACAGATTACAGAATGCCACCAGATGTGCATCGGAAACTACTACTGGTCTTCCAGAGAACAATCAAAGCGTAGACTGTTTGAGAGCTTACTCCCGTGGAGGAAAGTGCGCATGGTGAATTCAATCCCGATGCAATATCTGTGTTTCATCAACACTCTTATAGTCCTCAGATTACAGAATGCCTCCAGATGTGCATTGGAAACTACTTCTGGTCTTCCAGGGAGCGATCAAAGCGTAAATTGTTTGAGACATTACTCACACTGAGGAAAGTGCGCATGGTGACTGTTGTATTCAATCCCGATGCAATTTCTGTGTTTCATCAATACTCTGATAGTCCACAGATTACAGAATGCCACCAGATGTGCATCGGAAACTACTACTGGTCTTCCAGGGAACGATCAAAGCGTGGACTGCTTGAGACATTACTCCCAAGGAGGAAAGTGCGAATGGTGACTGTTGCATTCAATCCCGATGCAATTTCTGTGTTTCATCAACACTCTGATAGTCCACAGATTACAGAATTCCACCAGATGTGCATCGGAAACTACTACTGGTCTTACAGGGAACGATCAAAGCGTAGACTGTTTGAGACATTACTAACGTGGCGGAAAGTGCGCCTGGTGACTGTTGTATTCAATCCCGATGCAATTTCTGTGTTCCATCTACACTCTAATGGTTCACAGATTACAGAATGCCACCAGATGTGCATCGGAAACTAATACTAGTCTTCCACTGAACGATCAAAGCGTAGACTGTTTGAGACATTACTCCCATGGAGGAAAGTGCGAATGGGGACTGTTGTATTCAATCCCGATGCAATTTCTGTGTTTCATCAACACTCTGATAGTGCACAGATTACAGAATGCCTCCAGATGTGGATCGGAAACTACTACTGGTCTCCAGGGAACGATCACAGCCTAAACTCTTTGAGACATTGCTCCCATGGAGGAAAGTGCGCATGGTGACTGTTGTATTCAAACCCGATGCAATTTCTGTGTTTCATCAACAGTCATATAGTCCACAGATTACAGAATGCCTCCAGATGTGCATCGGAAACTACTACTGGTCTTCCAGGTAACGATCAAATCGTAGACTGTTTGAGACATTACTCCCATGGAGGAAAGAGCGCATGGTGACTGTTGTATTCAATCCCGATGCAATTTCTGTGTTTCACCAACAGTCTAATAGTCCACAGGTTACAGAATGCCTCCAGATGTGCATCGGAAAATACTACTGGTCTTAACTTGAACGATCAAAGCGTAGAGTGTTTGAGACATTGCTCCCATGGAGGAAAGTGCGCATGGTAACTGTTGTATTCAATCCCAATGCAATTTCTGTGTTTCATCAACACTCTGGTAGTCCACAGATTACAGAATGCCTACAGATGTGCATCGGAAACTACAACTGGTCTTCCAGGGAACGATCAAAGCGTAGACTGTTTCAGACATTACTCCCATGGAGGAAAGTGCGCATTGTGACTGTTGTATTCAATCCCAATGCAATTTCTGTGTTTCATCAACACTCTGGTAGTCCACAGATTACAGAATGCCTACAGATGTGCATCGGAAACTACAACTGGTCTTCCAGGGAACGATCAAAGCGTAGACTGTTTCAGACATTACTCCCATGGAGGAAAGTGCGCATTCTGACTGTTGAATTCACTCCCAATGCATTTTCTGTGTTTCATCAACACTCTGATAGACCACAGATTACAGAATGCCTCCAGATGTGCATCGGAAACTACTATTGGTCTTCCAGGGAACGATCAAACCGTAGACTGTTTCAGACATTACTCCCATGGAGGAAAGTGCGGATGGTGACTGTTGTATTCAATGCCGATGCAATTTCTGTGTTTCATCAACACTCTGATAGTCCACAGATTACAGAATGCCACCAGATGTGCATCGGGAACTACTACTGGTCTTCCAGGGATCGATCAAAGCGTAGACTGTTTGAGACATTACTCCCGTGGAGGAAAGTGCGCATGGTGACTGTTGTATTTAATCCCGATGCATTTTCTGTGTTTCATCAACACTCGTATAGACCACAGATTACAGAATGCCACCAGATGTGCATCGGAAACTATTACTGGTCTTCCAGGGAACGATCAAACCGTAGACTGTTTCAGACATTACTCCCATGGAGGAAAGTGCGGATGGTGACTGTTGTATTCAATCCCGATGCAATTTCTGGGTTTCATCAACACTCTGATAATTAACAGATTACAGATTGCCTCCAGATGTGCATCGGAAACTACTACTGGTCTTCCTGGGAACGATCAAAAACGTAGACTGTTTGAGACATTACTCCCATGGAGGAAAGTGTGCATGGTGACTGTTGTATTCAATCCCTATGCAATTTCTGTGTTTCACCAACACTTTGAAGGTCCACAAATTACAGAATGCCTCCAGATGTGCATCGGAAACAACTACTGGTCTTCCAGGGAACGATCAATGCGTAGACTGTTTGAGACATTACTCCTATGAAGGAAAGTGCGGATCGTGACTGTTGTATTCAATCCCGATGCAACTTCTGTGTTTCATCAACACTCTGATAGTACACAGATTAAAGATTGTCTCCAGATGTGCATCGGAAACTACTACAGGTCTTCCTGGTAACGATCAAGGCGTAGACTGTTTCAGACATTACTCCCATGGAGGAAATTGCGGATGGTGACAGTTGTATTCAATCCTGATGAAATTACTGTGTTTCATCAACATTCTGATAGTCCACAGATTACAGATTGGCTTCAGATGTGCATCGGAAACTAGTACTGGCCTTCCTGCTAACGATCAAAACGTAGACTGTTTGAGACATTACTCCCATGGAGTAAAGTGCGCATGGTGAATGTTGTATTTAATCCCGATGCAATTTCTGAGTTCAGACAACACTCGGAAGGTCCACAGATTACAGAATGCCTCCAGATGTGCATCGGAAACTACTACTGGTCTTCCAGGGAACGATCAAACCGTAGACTGTTTCAGACATTACTCCCATGGAGGAAAGTGCGGATGGTGACTGTTGTATTCAATGCCGATGCAATTTCTGTGTTTCATCAACACTGTGATAGTCCACAGATTACAGAATGCCACCAGATGTGCATCGGAAACTACTACTGGTCTTCCAGGAAACGATCAAATCGTAGACTGTTTGAGACATTACTCCCGTGGAGGAAAGTGCGCATGGTGTCTGTTGTATTTAATCTCGATGCATTTTCTGTGTTTCATCAACACTCGTATAGACCACAGATTACAGAATGCCACCAGATGTGCATCGGAAACTCCTACTGATCTTCCAGGGAACGATCAAACCGTAGACTCTTTCAGACATTACTCCCATGGAGGAAAGTGCGGATGGTGACTGTTGTATTCAATCCCGATGCAATTTCTGTGTTTCATCAACACTCTGATAGTCCACAGATTACAAAATGCCACCAGATGTGCATCGGAAACTACTACTGGTCTTCCAGGGAACGATCAAAGCGTAGACTTTTTGACACATTACTCACGTGGAGGAAAGTGCGCATCTTGACTGTTGTATTCAATCTCGATGCAATTTCTGTGTTTCATCAACACTCTGATAGTCCACAGATTACAGAATGCCACCAGATGTGCATCGGAAACTACTACTGGTCTTCCAGAGAACAATCAAAGCGTAGACTGTTTGAGAGCTTACTCCCGTGGAGGAAAGTGCGCATGGTGAATTCAATCCCGATGCAATATCTGTGTTTCATCAACACTCTTATAGTCCTCAGATTACAGAATGCCTCCAGATGTGCATTGGAAACTACTTCTGGTCTTCCAGGGAGCGATCAAAGCGTAAATTGTTTGAGACATTACTCACACTGAGGAAAGTGCGCATGGTGACTGTTGTATTCAATCCCGATGCAATTTCTGTGTTTCATCAATACTCTGATAGTCCACAGATTACAGAATGCCACCAGATGTGCATCGGAAACTACTACTGGTCTTCCAGGGAACGATCAAAGCGTGGACTGCTTGAGACATTACTCCCAAGGAGGAAAGTGCGAATGGTGACTGTTGCATTCAATCCCGATGCAATTTCTGTGTTTCATCAACACTCTGATAGTCCACAGATTACAGAATTCCACCAGATGTGCATCGGAAACTACTACTGGTCTTACAGGGAACGATCAAAGCGTAGACTGTTTGAGACATTACTAACGTGGCGGAAAGTGCGCCTGGTGACTGTTGTATTCAATCCCGATGCAATTTCTGTGTTCCATCTACACTCTAATGGTTCACAGATTACAGAATGCCACCAGATGTGCATCGGAAACTAATACTAGTCTTCCACTGAACGATCAAAGCGTAGACTGTTTGAGACATTACTCCCATGGAGGAAAGTGCGAATGGGGACTGTTGTATTCAATCCCGATGCAATTTCTGTGTTTCATCAACACTCTGATAGTGCACAGATTACAGAATGCCTCCAGATGTGGATCGGAAACTACTACTGGTCTCCAGGGAACGATCACAGCCTAAACTCTTTGAGACATTGCTCCCATGGAGGAAAGTGCGCATGGTGACTGTTGTATTCAAACCCGATGCAATTTCTGTGTTTCATCAACAGTCATATAGTCCACAGATTACAGAATGCCTCCAGATGTGCATCGGAAACTACTACTGGTCTTCCAGGTAACGATCAAATCGTAGACTGTTTGAGACATTACTCCCATGGAGGAAAGAGCGCATGGTGACTGTTGTATTCAATCCCGATGCAATTTCTGTGTTTCACCAACAGTCTAATAGTCCACAGGTTACAGAATGCCTCCAGATGTGCATCGGAAAATACTACTGGTCTTAACTTGAACGATCAAAGCGTAGAGTGTTTGAGACATTGCTCCCATGGAGGAAAGTGCGCATGGTAACTGTTGTATTCAATCCCAATGCAATTTCTGTGTTTCATCAACACTCTGGTAGTCCACAGATTACAGAATGCCTACAGATGTGCATCGGAAACTACAACTGGTCTTCCAGGGAACGATCAAAGCGTAGACTGTTTCAGACATTACTCCCATGGAGGAAAGTGCGCATTGTGACTGTTGTATTCAATCCCAATGCAATTTCTGTGTTTCATCAACACTCTGGTAGTCCACAGATTACAGAATGCCTACAGATGTGCATCGGAAACTACAACTGGTCTTCCAGGGAACGATCAAAGCGTAGACTGTTTCAGACATTACTCCCATGGAGGAAAGTGCGCATTGTGACTGTTGTATTCACTCCCGATGCAAATTTTGTGTTTCATCAACACTCGTATAGACCACAGATTACAGAATGCCACCAGATGTGCATCGGAAACTCCTACTGATCTTCCAGGGAACGATCAAACCGTAGACTCTTTCAGACATTACTCCCATGGAGGAAAGTGCGGATGGTGACTGTTGTATTCAATCCCGATGCAATTTCTGTGTTTCATCAACACTCTGATAGTCCACAGATTGCAGAATGCCACCAGACGTGCATCGGAAACTACTACTGGTCTTCGAGGGAACGACCAAAGGGTAAACACTTTGAGACATTACTCCTATGGAGGAAAGTGCGCATGGTGACTGTTGTATTCATTCCCTATGCGTTTTCTGTGTTTCATCAACACTCTGATAGACCACAGATTACAGAATGCCTCCAGATGTGCATCGGGAACTACTAATGGTCTTCCTGGGAACGATCATAACGTAGTTTGTTTGAGACATTATTCCCATGAAGGAAAGTGTACATGGTGACTGATGTATTAAATACCGGTGCAATTTCTGTGTTTCATCAACACTCTGATAGTCCACAGATTACAGAATGCCTCCAGATGTGCATCGGAAACTTCCACTGGTCTTCCAGAGAGCGATCAAAGCGTAGACTGTTTGAGACATTACTCCCATGGAGGAAAGTGCGCATGGTGACTGTTGTATTCAATCCCGATGCAATGTTTTTGTTTCATCAACACTCTGATAGTACACAGATTACTGATTGCCTCCAGATGTGCATCGGAAACTACTACTGGTCTTCCTAGGAGCGATCAAATAGTGGACTGTTTCAGACATAACTCCCATGGAGGAAAGTGTGCATGGTGACTGTTGTATTCAATCCTGATGCAATTTCTGTTTTTCATTAACACTTTGAAGGTCCACTGGTTACAGAATGCCTCCAGATGTGCATCGGAAACTACTACTGGTGTTAATGGGAACGATCAAATCGTAGACTGTTTCAGACATTACTCCCATGGAGGATAATGCGGATGGTGACTGTTGTATTCAATCCCGAAGCAATTTCCGTGTTTCATCAACACTCTGACAGTCCACAGATTACTGAATGCCATCAGATGTGCATCGGAAACTACTACTGGTCTTCCAGGGAACGATCAAAGCGTAGACTGTTTGAGAATTACTCCCACGGAGGAAAGTGCGCATGGTGACTGTTGTATTCAATCCCGATGAAATTTCTGTGTTTCATCAACAGTCTTATAGTCCACAGATTACAGAATGACTCCACATGTGCATCGGAAACTACTACTGGTCTTCCAGGGAACGATCAAATCGTAGACTGTTTGAGACATTACTCCCATGGGGGAAAGTGCGCAATGTGACCGTTGTATTCAATCCCGATGCAATTTCGGTGTTTCATCAACAGTCTGATAGTCCACAGATTACAGAATGCCCCCAGATGTGCATCGGAAACTACCACTGGTCTTCCAGGGAACGATCAAAGCGTAGACTGAAACTTCCTGGTAGATTAAAACTGTGTGCCCGACCGAGACTCGAACTCGGGACCTTTGCCTTTCGCGGGCAAGTGCTCTACCAACTGAGCTACCGAAGCACGACTCACGACCGGTACTCACAGCTTTACTTCTGCCAGTATCTGCCTCCTACCTTCCAAACTTTACAGAAACTCTTCTGCGAACCATGCAGAACTAGCACTTCTGAAAGAAAGGATATTGCGGAGACATGGCTTAGCCACAGCCTAGGGGATGTTTCCAGAATGAGATTTCCACTCTGCAGCGGAGTGTGCGCTGATATGAAACTTCCTGGCAGATTAAAACTGTGTGCCCGACCGAGACTCGAACTCGGGACCTTTGCCTTTCACGGGCAAGTGCTCTACCAACTGAGCTACCGAAGCACGACTCACGACCGGTACTCACAGCTTTACTTCTGCCAGTATCCGCCTCCTACCTTCCAAACATTACAGAAGCTCTTCTGCGAACCATGCAGAACTAGCACTTCTGAAAGAAAGGATATTGCGGAGACATGGCTTAGCCACAGCCTAGGGGATGTTTCCAGAATGAGATTTCCACTCTGCAGCGGAGTGTGCGCTGATATGAAACTTCCTGGCAGATTAAAACTGTGTGCCCGACCGAGACTCGAACTCGGGACCTTTGCCTTTCGCGGGCAAGTGCTCTACCAACTGAGCTACCGAAGCACGACTCACGACCGGTACTCACAGCTTTACTTCTGCCAGTATCCGCCTCCTACCTTCCAAACTTTACAGAAGCTCTTCTGCGAACCATGCACAACTAGCACTTCTGAAAGAAAGGATATTGCGGAGACATGGCTTAGCCACAGCCTAGGGGATGTTTCCAGAATGAGATTTCCACTCTGCAGCGGAGTGTGCGCTGATATGAAACTTCCTGGCAGATTAAAACTGTGTGCCCGACCGAGACTCGAACTCGGGACCTTTGCCTTTCGCGGGCAAGTGCTCTACCAACTGAGCTACCGAAGCACGACTCACGACCGGTACTCACAGCTTTACTTCTGCCAGTATCCGCCTCCTACCTTCCAAACTTCACAGAAGCTCTTCTGCGAACCATGCAGAACTAGCACTTCTGAAAGAAAGGATATTGCGGAGACATGGCTTAGCTTGGTGCTTCGGTAGCTCAGTTGGTAGAGCACTTGCCCGCGAAAGGCAAAGGTCCCGAGTTCGAGTCTCGGTCGGGCACACAGTTTTAATCTGCCAGGTAGTTTCATATCAGCGCACACTCCGCTGCAGAGGGGAAATCTCATTCTGGAAACATCCCCTAGGCTGTGGCTAAGCCATGTCTCCGCAATATCCTTTCTTTCAGAAGTGCTAGTTCTGCATGGTTCGCAGAAGAGCTTCTGTAAAGTTTGGAAGGTAGGAGGCGGATACTGGCAGAAGTAAAGCTGTGAGTACCGGTCGTGAGTCGTGCTTCGGTAGCTCAGTTGGTAGAGCACTTGCCCGTGAAAGGCAAAGGTCCCGAGTTCTAGTCTCTGTCGGGCACACAGTTTTAATCTGCCAGGAAGTTTCATATCAGCGCACACTCCGCTGCAGAGTGGAAATCTCATTCTGGAAACATCCCCTAGGCTGTGGCTAAGCCATGTCTCCGCAATATCCTTTCTTTCAGAAGTGCTTGTTCTGCATGGTTCGCAGAAGAGCTTCTGTAAAGTTTGGAAGGTAGGAGGCGGATACTGGCAGAAGTAAAGCTGTGTGTACCGGTCGTGAGTCGTGCTTCGGTAGCTCAGTTGGTAGAGCACTTGCCCGCGAAAGGCAAAGGTCCCGAGTTCGAGTCTCGGTCGGGCACACAGTTTTAATCTGCCAGGAAGTTTCATATCAGCGCACACTCCGCTGCAGAGTGGAAATCTCATTCTGGAAACATCCCCTAGGCTGTGGCTAAGCCATGTCTCCGCAATATCCTTTCTTTCAGAAGTGCTAGTTCTGCATGGTTCGCAGAAGAGCTTCTGTAAAGTTTGGAAGGTAGGAGGCGGATACTGGCAGAAGTAAAGCTGTGAGTACCGGTCGTGAGTCGTGCTTCGGTAGCTCAGTTGGTAGAGCACTTGCCCGCGAAAGGCAAAGGTCCCGAGTTCGAGTCCCGGTCGGGCACACAGTTTTAATCTGCCAGGAAGTTTCATATCAGCGCACACTCCGCTGCAGAGTGGAAATCTCATTCTGGAAACATCCCCTAGGCTGTGGCTAAGCCATGTCTCCGCAATATCCTTTGTTTCAGAAGTGCTAGTTCTGCATGGTTCGCAGAAGAGCTTCTGTAATGTTTGGAAGGTAGGAGGCGGATACTGGCAGAAGTAAAGCTGTGAGTACCGGTCGTGAGTCGTGCTTCGGTAGCTCAGTTGGTAGAGCACTTGCCCGCGAAAGGCAAAGGTCCCGAGTTCGAGTCTCGGTCGGGCACACAGTTTTAATCTGCCAGGAAGTTTCATATCAGCGCACACTCCGCTGCAGAGTGGAAATCTCATTCTGGAAACATCCCCTAGGCTGTGGCTAAGCCATGTCTCCGCAATATCCTTTCTTTCAGAAGTGCTAGTTCTGCATGGTTCGCAGAAGAGCTTCTGTAAAGTTTGGAAGGTAGGAGGCGGATACTGGCAGAAGTAAAGCTGTGAGTACCGGTCGTGAGTCGTGCTTCGGTAGCTCAGTTGGTAGAGCACTTGCCCACGAAAGGCAAAGGTCCCGAGTTCGAGTCTCGGTCGGGCACACAGTTTTAATCTGCCAGGAAGTTTCATATCAGCGCACACTCCGCTGCAGAGTGAAAATCTCATTCTGGAAACATCCCCTAGGCTGTGGCTAAGCCATGTCTCCGCAATATCCTTTCTTTCAGAAGTGCTAGTTCTGCATGGTTCGCAGAAGAGCTTCTGTAAAGTTTGGAAGGTAGGAGGCGGATACTGGCAGAAGTAAAGCTGTGAGTACCGGTCGTGAGTCGTGCTTCGGTAGCTCAGTTGGTAGAGCACTTGCCCGCGAAAGGCAAAGGTCCCGAGTTCGAGTCTCGGTCGGGCACACAGTTTTAATCTGCCAGGAAGTTTCATATCAGCGCACACTCCGCTGCAGAGTGGAAATCTCATTCTGGAAACATCCCGTAGGCTGTGGCTAAGCCATGTCTCAGCAATATCCTTTCTTTCAGAAGTGCTAGTTCTGCGTGGTTCGCAGAAGAGCTTCTGTAAAGTTTGGAAGGTAGGAGGCGGATACTGGCAGAAGTAAAGCTGTGAGTACCGGTCGTGAGTCGTGCTTCGGTAGCTCAGTTGGTAGAGCACTTGCCCGCGAAAGGCAAAGGTCCCGAGTTCGAGTCTCGGTCGGGCACACAGTTTTAATCTGCCAGGAAGTTTCATATCAGCGCACACTCCGCTGCAGAGTGGAAATCTCATTCTGGAAACATCCCCTAGGCTGTGGCTAAGCCATGTCTCCGCAATATCCTTTCTTTCAGAAGTGCTAGTTCTGCATGGTTCGCAGAAGAGCTTCTGTAAAGTTTGGAAGGTAGGAGGCGGATACTGGCAGAAGTAAAGCTGTGAGTACCGGTCGTGAGTCGTGCTTCGGTAGCTCAGTTGGTAGAGCACTTGCCCGCGAAAGGCAAAGGTCCCGAGTTCGAGTCTCGGTCGGGCACACAGTTTTAATCTGCCAGGAAGTTTCATATCAGCGCACACTCCGCTGCAGAGTGGAAATCTCATTCTGGAAACATCCCTAGGCTGTGGCTAAGCCATGTCTCCGCAATATCCTTTCTTTCAGAAGTGCTAGTTCTGCATGGTTCGCAGAAGAGCTTCTGTAAAGTTTGGAAGGTAGGAGGCGGATACTGGCAGAAGTAAAGCTGTGAGTACCGGTCGTGAGTCGTGCTTCGGTAGCTCAGTTGGTAGAGCACTTGCCCGCGAAAGGCAAAGGTCCCGAGTTCGAGTCTCGGTCGGGCACACAGTTTTAATCTGCCAGGAAGTTTCATATCAGCGCACACTCCGCTGCAGAGTGGAAATCTCATTCTGGAAACATCCCTAGGCTGTGGCTAAGCCATGTCTCCGCAATATCCTTTCTTTCAGAAGTGCTAGTTCTGCATGGTTCGCAGAAGAGCTTCTGTAAAGTTTGGAAGGTAGGAGGCGGATACTGGCAGAAGTAAAGCTGTGAGTACCGGTCGTGAGTCGTGCTTCGGTAGCTCAGTTGGTAGAGCACTTGCCCGCGAAAGGCAAAGGTCCCGAGTTCGAGTCTCGGTCGGGCACACAGTTTTAATCTGCCAGGAAGTTTCATATCAGCGCACACTCCGCTGCAGAGTGGAAATCTCATTCTGGAAACATCCCCTAGGCTGTGGCTAAGCCATGTCTCCGCAATATCCTTTGTTTCAGAAGTGCTAGTTCTGCATGGTTCGCAGAAGAGCTTCTGTAATGTTTGGAAGGTAGGAGGCGGATACTGGCAGAAGTAAAGCTGTGAGTACCGGTCGTGAGTCGTGCTTCGGTAGCTCAGTTGGTAGAGCACTTGCCCGCGAAAGGCAAAGGTCCCGAGTTCGAGTCTCGGTCGGGCACACAGTTTTAATCTGCCAGGAAGTTTCATATCAGCGCACACTCCGCTGCAGAGTGGAAATCTCATTCTGGAAACATCCCCTAGGCTGTGGCTAAGCCATGTCTCCGCAATATCCTTTCTTTCAGAAGTGCTAGTTCTGCATGGTTCGCAGAAGAGCTTCTGTAAAGTTTGGAAGGTAGGAGGCGGATACTGGCAGAAGTAAAGCTGGGAGTACCGGTCGTGAGTCGTGCTTCGGTAGCTCAGTTGGTAGAGCTCTTGCCCACGAAAGGCAAAGGTCCCGAGTTCGAGTCTCGGTCGGGCACACAGTTTTAATCTGCCAGGAAGTTTCATATCAGCGCACACTCCGCTGCAGAGTGAAAATCTCATTCTGGAAACATCCCCTAGGCTGTGGCTAAGCCATGTCTCCGCAATATCCTTTCTTTCAGAAGTGCTAGTTCTGCATGGTTCGCAGAAGAGCTTCTGTAAAGTTTGGAAGGTAGGAGGCGGATACTGGCAGAAGTAAAGCTGTGAGTACCGGTCGTGAGTCGTGCTTCGGTAGCTCAGTTGGTAGAGCACTTGCCCGCGAAAGGCAAAGGTCCCGAGTTCGAGTCTCGGTCGGGCACACAGTTTTAATCTGCCAGGAAGTTTCATATCAGCGCACACTCCGCTGCAGAGTGGAAATCTCATTCTGGAAACATCCCCTAGGCTGTGGCTAAGCCATGTCTCAGCAATATCCTTTCTTTCAGAAGTGCTAGTTCTGCGTGGTTCGCAGAAGAGCTTCTGTAAAGTTTGGAAGGTAGGAGGCGGATACTGGCAGAAGTAAAGCTGTGAGTACCGGTCGTGAGTCGTGCTTCGGTAGCTCAGTTGGTAGAGCACTTGCCCGCGAAAGGCAAAGGTCCCGAGTTCGAGTCTCGGTCGGGCACACAGTTTTAATCTGCCAGGAAGTTTCATATCAGCGCACACTCCGCTGCAGAGTGGAAATCTCATTCTGGAAACATCCCCTAGGCTGTGGCTAAGCCATGTCTCCGCAATATCCTTTCTTTCAGAAGTGCTAGTTGTGCATGGTTCGCAGAAGAGCTTCTGTAAAGTTTGGAAGGTAGGAGGCGGATACTGGCAGAAGTAAAGCTGTGAGTACCGGTCGTGAGTCGTGCTTCGGTAGCTCAGTTGGTAGAGCACTTGCCCGCAAAAGGCAAAGGTCCCGAGTTCGAGTCTCGGTCGGGCACACAGTTTTAATCTGCCAGGAAGTTTCATATCAGCGCACACTCCGCTGCAGAGTGGAAATCTCATTCTGGAAACATCCCCTAGGCTGTGGCTAAGCCATGTCTCCGCAATATCCTTTCTTTCAGAAGTGCTAGTTCTGCATGGTTCGCAGAAGAGCTTCTGTAAAGTTTGGAAGGTAGGAGGCGGATACTGGCAGAAGTAAAGCTGTGAGTACCGGTCGTGAGTCGTGCTTCGGTAGCTCAGTTGGTAGAGCACTTGCCCGCGAAAGGCAAAGGTCCCGAGTTCGAGTCTCGGTCGGGCACACAGTTTTAATCTGCCAGGAAGTTTCATATCAGCGCACACTCCGCTGCAGAGTGGAAATCTCATTCTGGAAACATCCCTAGGCTGTGGCTAAGCCATGTCTCCGCAATATCCTTTCTTTCAGAAGTGCTAGTTCTGCATGGTTCGCAGAAGAGCTTCTGTAAAGTTTGGAAGGTAGGAGGCGGATACTGGCAGAAGTAAAGCTGTGAGTACCGGTCGTGAGTCGTGCTTCGGTAGCTCAGTTGGTAGAGCACTTGCCCGCGAAAGGCAAAGGTCCCGAGTTCGAGTCTCGGTCGGGCACACAGTTTTAATCTGCCAGGAAGTTTCATATCAGCGCACACTCCGCTGCAGAGTGGAAATCTCATTCTGGAAACATCCCCTAGGCTGTGGCTAAGCCATGTCTCCGCAATATCCTTTCTTTCAGAAGTGCTAGTTCTGCATGTTTCGCAGAAGAGCTTCTGTAAAGTTTGGAAGGTAGGAGGCGGATACTGGCAGAAGTAAAGCTGTGAGTACCGGTCGTGAGTCGTGCTTCGGTAGCTCAGTTGGTAGAGCACTTGCCCGCGAAAGGCAAAGGTCCCGAGTTCGAGTCTCGGTCGGGCACACAGTTTTAATCTGCCAGGAAGTTTCATATCAGCGCACACTCCGCTGCAGAGTGGAAATCTCATTCTGGAAACATCCCCTAGGCTGTGGCTAAGCCATGTCTCCGCAATATCCTTTCTTTCAGAAGTGCTAGTTGTGCATGGTTCGCAGAAGAGCTTCTGTAAAGTTTGGAAGGTAGGAGGCGGATACTGGCAGAAGTAAAGCTGTGAGTACCGGTCGTGAGTCGTGCTTCGGTAGCTCAGTTGGTAGAGCACTTGCCCGCAAAAGGCAAAGGTCCCGAGTTCGAGTCTCGGTCGGGCACACAGTTTTAATCTGCCAGGAAGTTTCATATCAGCGCACACTCCGCTGCAGAGTGGAAATCTCATTCTGGAAACATCCCCTAGGCTGTGGCTAAGCCATGTCTCCGCAATATCCTTTCTTTCAGAAGTGCTAGTTCTGCATGGTTCGCAGAAGAGCTTCTGTAAAGTTTGGAAGGTAGGAGGCGGATACTGGCAGAAGTAAAGCTGTGAGTACCGGTCGTGAGTCGTGCTTCGGTAGCTCAGTTGGTAGAGCACTTGCCCGCGAAAGGCAAAGGTCCCGAGTTCGAGTCTCGGTCGGGCACACAGTTTTAATCTGCCAGGAAGTTTCATATCAGCGCACACTCCACTGCAGAGTGGAAATCTCATTCTGGAAACATCCCTAGGCTGTGGCTAAGCCATGTCTCCCCAATATCCTTTCTTTCAGAAGTGCTAGTTCTGCATGGTTCGCAGAAGAGCTTCTGTAAAGTTTGGAAGGTAGGAGGCGGATACTGGCAGAAGTAAAGCTGTGAGTACCGGTCGTGAGTCGTGCTTCGGTAGCTCAGTTGGTAGAGCACTTGCCCGCGAAAGGCAAAGGTCCCGAGTTCGAGTCTCGGTCGGGCACACAGTTTTAATCTGCCAGGAAGTTTCATATCAGCGCACACTCCGCTGCAGAGTGGAAATCTCATTCTGGAAACATCCCCTAGGCTGTGGCTAAGCCATGTCTCCGCAATATCCTTTCTTTCAGAAGTGCTAGTTCTGCATGTTTCGCAGAAGAGCTTCTGTAAAGTTTGGAAGGTAGGAGGCGGATACTGGCAGAAGTAAAGCTGTGAGTACCGGTCGTGAGTCGTGCTTCGGTAGCTCAGTTGGTAGAGCACTTGCCCGCGAAAGGCAAAGGTCCCGAGTTCGAGTCTCGGTCGGGCACACAGTTTTAATCTGCCAGGAAGTTTCATATCAGCGCACACTCCGCTGCAGAGTGGAAAT
This sequence comes from Schistocerca gregaria, assembly GCF_023897955.1. NCBI lineage: Eukaryota > Metazoa > Arthropoda > Insecta > Orthoptera > Acrididae > Schistocerca > Schistocerca gregaria. Next base: position 2,706,989 of record NW_026061799.1, on the reverse strand, counting down.
CTCATTCTGGAAACATCCCCTAGGCTGTGGCTAAGCCATGTCTCCGCAATATCCTTTCTTTCAGAAGTGCTAGTTGTGCATGGTTCGCAGAAGAGCTTCTGTAAAGTTTGGAAGGTAGGAGGCGGATACTGGCAGAAGTAAAGCTGTGAGTACCGGTCGTGAGTCGTGCTTCGGTAGCTCAGTTGGTAGAGCACTTGCCCGCGAAAGGCAAAGGTCCCGAGTTCGAGTCTCGGTCGGGCACACAGTTTTAATCTGCCAGGAAGTTTCATATCAGCGCACACTCCGCTGCAGAGTGGAAATCTCATTCTGGAAACATCCCCTAGGCTGTGGCTAAGCCATGTCTCCGCAATATCCTTTCTTTCAGAAGTGCTAGTTCTGCATGGTTCGCAGAAGAGCTTCTGTAAAGTTTGGAAGGTAGGAGGCGGATACTGGCAGAAGTAAAGCTGTGAGTACCGGTCGTGAGTCGTGCTTCGGTAGCTCAGTTGGTAGAGCACTTGCCCACGAAAGGCAAAGGTCCCGAGTTCGAGTCTCGGTCGGGCACGCAGTTTTAATCTGCCAGGAAGTTTCATATCAGCGCACACTCCGCTGCAGAGTGGAAATCTCATTCTGGAAACATCCCCTAGGCTGTGGCTAAGCCATGTCTCCGCAATATCCTTTCTTTCAGAAGTGATAGTTCTGCATGGTTCGCAGAAGAGCTTCTGTAAAGTTTGGAAGGTAGGAGGCGGATACTGGCAGAAGTAAAGCTGTGAGTACCGGTCGTGAGTCGTGCTTCGGTAGCTCAGTTGGTAGAGCACTTGCCCACAAAAGGCAAAGGTCCCGAGTTCGAGTCTCGGTCGGGCACACAGTTTTAATCTGCCAGGAAGTTTCATATCAGCGCACACTCCGCTGCAGAGTGGAAATCTCATTCTGGAAACATCCCCTAGGCTGTGGCTAAGCCATGTCTCCGCAATATCCTTTCTTTCAGAAGTGCTAGTTCTGCATGGTTCGCAGAAGTGCTTCTGTAAAGTTTGGAAGGTAGGAGGCGGATACTGGCAGAAGTAAAGCTGTGAGTACCGGTCGTGAGTCGTGCTTCCGTAGCTCAGTTGGTAGAGCACTTGCCCGCGAAAGGCAAAGGTCCCGAGTTCGAGTCTCGGTCGGGCACACAGTTTTAATCTGCCAGGAAGTTTCATATCAGCGCACACTCCGCTGCAGAGTGGAAATCTCATTCTGGAAACATCCCCTAGGCTGTGGCTAAGCCATGTCTCAGCAATATCCTTTCTTTCAGAAGTGCTAGTTCTGCATGGTTCGCAGAAGAGCTTCTGTAAAGTTTGGAAGGTAGGAGGCGGATACTGGCAGAAGTAAAGCTGTGAGTACTGGTCGTGAGTCGTGCTTCGGTAGCTCAGTTGGTAGAGCACTTGCCCGCGAAAGGCAAAGGTCCCGAGTTCGAGTCTCGGTCGGGCACACAGTTTTAATCTGCCAGGAAGTTTCATATCAGCGCACACTCCGCTGCAGAGTGGAAATCTCATTCTGGAAACATCCCCTAGGCTGTGGCTAAGCCATGTCTCCGCAATATCCTTTCTTTCAGAAGTGCTAGTTCTGCATGGTTCGCAGAAGAGCTTCTGTAAAGTTTGGAAGGTAGGAGGCGGATACTGGTAGAAGTATAGCTGTGAGTACCGGTTGTGAGTCGTGCTTCGGTAGCTCAGTTGGTAGAGCACTTGCCCGCGAAAGGCAAAGGTCCCGAGTTCGAGTCTCGGTCGGGCACACAGTTTTAATCTGCCAGGAAGTTTCATATCAGCGCACACTCCGCTGCAGAGTGGAAATCTCATTCTGGAAACATCCCTAGGCTGTGGCTAAGCCATGTCTCCGCAATATCCTTTCTTTCAGAAGTGCTAGTTCTGCATGGTTCGCAGAAGAGCTTCTGTAAAGTTTGGAAGGTAGGAGGCGGATACTGGCAGAAGTAAAGCTGTGAGTACCGGTCGTGAGTCGTGCTTCGGTAGCTCAGTTGGTAGAGCACTTGCCCGCGAAAGGCAAAGGTCCCGAGTTCGAGTCTCGGTCGGGCACACAGTTTTAATCTGCCAGGAAGTTTCATATCAGCGCACACTCCGCTGCAGAGTGGAAATCTCATTCTGGAAACATCCCCTAGGCTGTGGCTAAGCCATGTCTCCGCAATATCCTTTCTTTCAGTAGTGCTAGTTCTGCATGGTTCGCAGAAGAGCTTCTGTAAAGTTTGGAAGGTAAGAGGCGGATACTGGCAGAAGTAAAGCTGTGAGTACCGGTCGTGAGTCGTGCTTCGGTAGCTCAGTTGGTAGAGCACTAGCCCGCGAAAGGCAAAGGTCCCGAGTTCGAGTCTCGGTCGGGCACACAGTTTTAATCTGCCAGGAAGTTTCATATCAGCGCACACTTCGCTGCAGAGTGGAAATCTCATTCTGGAAACATCCCTAGGCTGTGGCTAAGCCATGTCTCCGCAATATCCTTTCTTTCAGAAGTGCTAGTTCTGCATGGTTCGCCGAAGAGCTTCTGTAAAGTTTGGAAGGTAGGAGGCGGATACTGGCAAAAGTAAAGCTGTGAGTACCGGTCGTGAGTCGTGCTTCGGTAGCTCAGTTGGTAGAGCACTTGCCCGCGAAAGGCAAAGGTCCCGAGTTCGAGTCTCGGTCGGGCACACAGTTTTAATCTGCCAGGAAGTTTCATATCAGCGCACACTCCGCTGCAGAGTGGAAATCTCATTCTGGAATCATCCCCTAGGCTGTGGCTAAGCCATGTCTCCGCAATATCCTTTCTTTCAGAAGTGCTAGTTCTGCATGGTTCGCAGAAGAGCTTCTGTAAAGTTTGGAAGGTAGGAGGCGGATACTGGCAGAAGTAAAGCTGTGAGTACCGGTCGTGAGTCGTGCTTCGGTAGCTCAGTTGGTAGAGCACTTTCCCGCGAAAGGCAAAGGTCCCGAGTTCGAGTCTCGGTCGGGCACACAGTTTTAATCTGCCAGGAAGTTTCATATCAGCGCACACTCCGCTGCAGAGTGGAAATCTCATTCTGGAAACATCCCCTAGGCTGTGGCTAAGCCATGTCTCCGCAATATCCTTTCTTTCAGAAGTGCTAGTTGTGCATGGTTCGCAGAAGAGCTTCTGTAAAGTTTGGAAGGTAGGAGGCGGATACTGGCAGAAGTAAAGCTGTGAGTACCGGTCGTGAGTCGTGCTTCGGTAGCTCAGTTGGTAGAGCACTTGCCCGCGAAAGGCAAAGGTCCCGAGTTCGAGTCTCGGTCGGGCACACAGTTTTAATCTGCCAGGAAGTTTCATATCAGCGCACACTCCGCTGCAGAGTGGAAATCTCATTCTGGAAACATCCCCTAGGCTGTGGCTAAGCCATGTCTCCGCAATATCCTTTCTTTCAGAAGTGCTAGTTCTGCATGGTTCGCAGAAGAGCTTCTGTAAAGTTTGGAAGGTAGGAGGCGGATACTGGCAGAAGTAAAGCTGTGAGTACCGGTCGTGAGTCGTGCTTCGGTAGCTCAGTTGGTAGAGCACTTGCCCACGAAAGGCAAAGGTCCCGAGTTCGAGTCTCGGTCGGGCACGCAGTTTTAATCTGCCAGGAAGTTTCATATCAGCGCACACTCCGCTGCAGAGTGGAAATCTCATTCTGGAAACATCCCCTAGGCTGTGGCTAAGCCATGTCTCCGCAATATCCTTTCTTTCAGAAGTGCTAGTTCTGCATGGTTCGCAGAAGAGCTTCTGTAAAGTTTGGAAGGTAGGAGGCGGATACTGGCAGAAGTAAAGCTGTGAGTACCGGTCGTGAGTCGTGCTTCGGTAGCTCAGTTGGTAGAGCACTTGCCCGCGAAAGGCAAAGGTCCCGAGTTCGAGTCTCGGTCGGGCACACAGTTTTAATCTGCCAGGAAGTTTCATATCAGCGCACACTCCGCTGCAGAGTGGAAATCTCATTCTGGAAACATCCCCTAGGCTGTGGCTAAGCCATGTCTCCGCAATATCCTTTCTTTCAGAAGTGCTAGTTCTGCATGGTTCGCAGAAGAGCTTCTGTAAAGTTTGGAATGTAGGAGGCGGATACTGGCAGAAGTAAAGCTGTGTGTACCGGTCGTGAGTCGTGCTTCGGTAGCTCAGTTGGTAGAGCACTTGCCCGCGAAAGGCAAATGTCCTGAGTTCGAGTCTCGGTCGGGCACACAGTTTTAATCTGCCAGGAAGTTTCATATCAGCGCACACTCCGCTGCAGAGTGGAAATCTCATTCTGGAAACATCCCCTAGGCTGTGGCTAAGCCATGTCTCCGCAATATCCTTTCTTTCAGAAGTGCTAGTTCTGCATGGTTCGCAGAAGAGCTTCTGTAAAGTTTGGAAGGTAGGAGGCGGATACTGGCAGAAGTAAAGCTGTGAGTACCGGTCGTGAGTCGTGCTTCGGTAGCTCAGTTGGTAGAGCACTTGCCCGCGAAAGGCAAAGGTCCCGAGTTCGAGTCTCGGTCGGGCACACAGTTTTAATCTGCCAGGAAGTTTCATATCAGCGCACACTCCGCTGCAGAGTGGAAATCTCATTCTGGAAACATCCCCTAGGCTGTGGCTAAGCCATGTCTCCGCAATATCCTTTCTTTCAGAAGTGCTAGTTCTGCATGGTTCGCAGAAGAGCTTCTGTAAAGTTTGGAAGGTAGGAGGCGGATACTGGCAGAAGTAAAGCTGTGAGTACCGGTCGTGAGTCGTGCTTCGGTAGCTCAGTTGGTAGAGCACTTGTCCGCGAAAGGCAAAGGTCCCGAGTTCGAGTCTCGGTCGGGCACACAGTTTTAATCTGCCAGGAAGTTTCATATCAGCGCACACTCCGCTGCAGAGTGGAAATCTCATTCTGGAAACATCCCCTAGGCTGTGGCTAAGCCATGTCTCCGCAATATCCTTTCTTTCAGAAGTGCTAGTTCTGCATGGTTCGCAGAAGAGCTTCTGTAAAGTTTGGAAGGTAGGAGGCGGATACTGGCAGAAGTAAAGCTGTGAGTACCGGTCGTGAGTCGTGCTTCGGTAGCTCAGTTGGTAGAGCACTTGCCCGCGAAAGGCAAAGGTCCCGAGTTCGAGTCTCGGTCGGGCACACAGTTTTAATCTGCCAGGAAGTTTCATATCAGCGCACACTCCGCTGCAGAGTGGAAATCTCATTCTGGAAACATCCCCTAGGCTGTGGCTAAGCCATGTCTCCGCAATATCCTTTCTTTCAGAAGTGCTAGTTCTGCATGGTTCGCAGAAGAGCTTCTGTAAAGTTTGGAAGGTAGGAGGCGGATACTGGCAGAAGTAAAGCTGTGAGTACCGGTCGTGAGTCGTGCTTCGGTAGCTCAGTTGGTAGAGCACTTGCCCGCAAAAGGCAAAGGTCCCGAGTTCGAGTCTCGGTCGGGCACACAGTTTTAATCTGCCAGGAAGTTTCATATCAGCGCACACTCCGCTGCAGAGTGGAAATCTCATTCTGGAAACATCCCCTAGGCTGTGGCTAAGCCATGTCTCCGCAATATCCTTTCTTTCAGAAGTGCTAGTTCTGCATGGTTCGCAGAAGAGCTTCTGTAAAGTTTGGAAGGTAGGAGGCGGATACTGGCAGAAGTAAAGCTGTGAGTACCGGTCGTGAGTCGTGCTTCGGTAGCTCAGTTGGTAGAGCACTTGCCCGCGAAAGGCAAAGGTCCCGAGTTCGAGTCTCGGTCGGGCACACAGTTTTAATCTGCCAGGAAGTTTCATATCAGCGCACACTCCGCTGCAGAGTGGAAATCTCATTCTGGAAACATCCCCTAGGCTGTGGCTAAGCCATGTCTCCGCAATATCCTTTCTTTCAGAAGTGCTAGTTCTGCATGGTTCGCAGAAGAGCTTCTGTAAAGTTTGGAAGGTAGGAGGCGGATACTGGCAGAAGTAAAGCTGTGAGTACCGGTCGTGAGTCGTGCTTCGGTAGCTCAGTTGGTAGAGCACTTGCCCGCGAAAGGCAAAGGTCCCGAGTTCGAGTCTCGGTCGGGCACACAGTTTTAATCTGCCAGGAAGTTTCATATCAGCGCACACTCCGCTGCAGAGTGGAAATCTCATTCTGGAAACATCCCCTAGGCTGTGGCTAAGCCATGTCTCCGCAATATCCTTTCTTTCAGAAGTGCTAGTTGTGCATGGTTCGCAGAAGAGCTTCTGTAAAGTTTGGAAGGTAGGAGGCGGATACTGGCAGAAGTAAAGCTGTGAGTACCGGTCGTGAGTCGTGCTTCGGTAGCTCAGTTGGTAGAGCACTTGTCCGCGAAAGGCAAAGGTCCCGAGTTCGAGTCTCGGTCGGGCACACAGTTTTAATCTGCCAGGAAGTTTCATATCAGCGCACACTCCGCTGCAGAGCGGAAATCTCATTCTGGAAACATCCCCTAGGCTGTGGCTAAGCCATGTCTCCGCAATATCCTTTCTTTCAGAAGTGCTAGTTCTGCATGGTTCGCAGAAGAGCTTCTGTAAAGTTTGGAAGGTAGGAGGCGGATACTGGCAGAAGTAAAGCTGTGAGTACCGGTCGTGAGTCGTGCTTCGGTAGCTCAGTTGGTAGAGCACTTGCCCGCGAAAGGCAAAGGTCCCGAGTTCGAGTCTCGGTCGGGCACACAGTTTTAATGTGCCAGGAAGTTTCATATCAGCGCACACTCCGCTGCAGAGTGGAAATCTCATTCTGGAAACATCCCCTAGGCTGTGGCTAAGCCATGTCTCCGCAATATCCTTTCTTTCAGAAGTGCTAGTTCTGCATGGTTCGCAGAAGAGCTTCTGTAAAGTTTGGAAGGTAGGAGGCGGATACTGGCAGAAGTAAAGCTGTGAGTACCGGTGGTGAGTCGTGCTTCGGTAGCTCAGTTGGTAGAGCACTTGACCGCGAAAGGCAAAGGTCCCGAGTTCGAGTCTCGGTCGGGCACACAGTTTTAATCTGCCAGGAAGTTTCATATCAGCGCACACTCCGCTGCAGAGTGGAAATCTCATTCTGGAAACATCCCCTAGGCTGTGGCTAAGCCATGTCTCCGCAATATCCTTTCTTTCAGAAGTGCTAGTTCTGCATGGTTCGCAGAAGAGCTTCTGTAAAGTTTGGAAGGTAGGAGGCGGATACTGGCAGAAGTAAAGCTGTGAGTACCGGTCGTGAGTCGTGCTTCGGTAGCTCAGTTGGTAGAGCACTTGCCCGCAAAAGGCAAAGGTCCCGAGTTCGAGTCTCGGTCGGGCACACAGTTTTAATCTGCCAGGAAGTTTCATATCAGCGCACACTCCGCTGCAGAGTGGAAATCTCATTCTGGAAACATCCCCTAGGCTGTGGCTAAGCCATGTCTCCGCAATATCCTTTCTTTCAGAAGTGCTAGTTCTGCATGGTTCGCAGAAGAGCTTCTGTAAAGTTTGGAAGGTAGGAGGCGGATACTGGCAGAAGTAAAGCTGTGAGTACCGGTCGTGAGTCGTGCTTCGGTAGCTCAGTTGGTAGAGCACTTGCCCGCGAAAGGCAAAGGTCCCGAGTTCGAGTCTCGGTCGGGCACACAGTTTTAATCTGCCAGGAAGTTTCATATCAGCGAACACTCCGCTGCAGAGTGGAAATCTCATTCTGGAAACATCCCCTAGGCTGTGGCTAAGCCATGTCTCCGCAATATCCTTTCTTTCAGAAGTGCTAGTTCTGCATGGTTCGCAGAAGAGCTTCTGTAAAGTTTGGAAGGTAGGAGGCGGATACTGGCAGAAGTAAAGCTGTGAGTACCGGTCGTGAGTCGTGCTTCGGTAGCTCAGTTGGTAGAGCACTTGCCCGCGAAAGGCAAAGGTCCCGAGTTCGAGTCTCGGTCGGGCACACAGTTTTAATCTGCCAGGAAGTTTCATATCAGCGCACACTCCGCTGCAGAGTGGAAATCTCATTCTGGAAACATCCCCTAGGCTGTGGCTAAGCCATGTCTCCGCAATATCCTTTCTTTCAGAAGTGCTAGTTGTGCATGGTTCGCAGAAGAGCTTCTGTAAAGTTTGGAAGGTAGGAGGCGGATACTGGCAGAAGTAAAGCTGTGAGTACCGGTCGTGAGTCGTGCTTCGGTAGCTCAGTTGGTAGAGCACTTGTCCGCGAAAGGCAAAGGTCCCGAGTTCGAGTCTCGGTCGGGCACACAGTTTTAATCTGCCAGGAAGTTTCATATCAGCGCACACTCCGCTGCAGAGTGGAAATCTCTTTCTGGAAACATCCCCTAGGCTGTGGCTAAGCCATGTCTCCGCAATATCCTTTCTTTCAGAAGTGCTAGTTCTGCATGGTTCGCAGAAGAGCTTCTGTAAAGTTTGGAAGGTAGGAGGCGGATACTGGCAGAAGTAAAGCTGTGAGTACCGGTCGTGAGTCGTGCTTCGGTAGCTCAGTTGGTAGAGCACTTGCCCGCGAAAGGCAAAGGTCCCGAGTTCGAGTCTCGGTCGGGCACACAGTTTTAATGTGCCAGGAAGTTTCATATCAGCGCACACTCCGCTGCAGAGTGGAAATCTCATTCTGGAAACATCCCCTAGGCTGTGGCTAAGCCATGTCTCCGCAATATCCTTTCTTTCAGAAGTGCTAGTTCTGCATGGTTCGCAGAAGAGCTTCTGTAAAGTTTGGAAGGTAGGAGGCGGATACTGGCAGAAGTAAAGCTGTGAGTACCGGTGGTGAGTCGTGCTTCGGTAGCTCAGTTGGTAGAGCACTTGACCGCGAAAGGCAAAGGTCCCGAGTTCGAGTCTCGGTCGGGCACACAGTTTTAATCTGCCAGGAAGTTTCATATCAGCGCACACTCCGCTGCAGAGTGGAAATCTCATTCTGGAAACATCCCCTAGGCTGTGGCTAAGCCATGTCTCCGCAATATCCTTTCTTTCAGAAGTGCTAGTTCTGCATGGTTCGCAGAAGAGCTTCTGTAAAGTTTGGAAGGTAGGAGGCGGATACTGGCAGAAGTAAAGCTGTGAGTACCGGTCGTGAGTCGTGCTTCGGTAGCTTAGTTGGTAGAGCACTTGCCCGCGAAAGGCAAAGGTCCCGAGTTCTAGTCTCGGTCGGGCACACAGTTTTAATCTGCCAGGAAGTTTCATATCAGCGCACACTCCGCTGCAGAGTGGAAATCTCATTCTGGAAACATCCCCTAGGCTGTGGCTAAGCCATGTCTCCGCAATATCCTTTCTTTCAGAAGTGCTAGTTCTGCATGGTTCGCAGAAGAGCTTCTGTAAAGTTTGGAAGGTAGGAGGCGGATACTGGCAGAAGTAAAGCTGTGAGTACCGGTGGTGAGTCGTGCTTCGGTAGCTCAGTTGGTAGAGCACTTGCCCGCGAAAGGCAAAGGTCCCGAGTTCGAGTCTCGGTCGGGCACACAGTTTTAATCTGCCAGGAAGTTTCATATCAGCGCACACTCCGCTGCAGAGTGGAAATCTCATTCTGGAAACATCCCCTAGGCTGTGGCTAAGCCATGTCTCCGCAATATCCTTTCTTTCAGAAGTGCTAGTTCTGCATGGTTCGCAGAAGAGCTTCTGTAAAGTTTGGAAGGTAGGAGGCGGATACTGGCAGAAGTAAAGCTGTGAGTACCGGTCGTGAGTCGTGCTTCGGTAGCTCAGTTGGTAGAGCACTTGACCGCAAAAGGCAAAGGACCCGAGTTCGAGTCTCGGTCGGGCACACAGTTTTAATCTGCCAGGAAGTTTCATATCAGCGCACACTGCGCTGCAGAGTGGAAATCTCATTCTGGAAACATCCCCTAGGCTGTGGCTAATTCATGTCTCCGCAATATCCTTTCTTTCAGAAGTGCTAGTTCTGCATGGTTCGCAGAAGAGCTTCTGTAAAGTTTGGAAGGTAGGAGGCGGATACTGGCAGAAGTAAAGCTGTGTGTACCGGTCGTGAGTCGTGCTTCGGTAGCTCAGTTGGTAGAGCACTTGCCCGCGAAAGGCAAAGGTCCCGAGTTCGAGTCTCGGTCGGGCACACAGTTTTAATCTGCCAGGAAGTTTCATATCAGCGCACACTCCGCTGCAGAGTGGAAATCTCATTCTGGAAACATCCCCTAGGCTGAGGCTAAGCCATGTCTCCACAATATCCTTTCTTTCAGAAGTGCTAGTTCTGCATGGTTCGCAGAAGAGCTTCTGTAAAGTTTGGAAGGTAGGAGGCGGATACTGGCAGAAGTAAAGCTGTGAGTACCGGTCGTGAGTCGTGCTTCGGTAGCTCAGTTGGTAGAGCACTTGCCCGCGAAAGGCAAAGGTCCCGAGTTCGAGTCTCGGTCGGGCACACAGTTTTAATCTGCCAGGAAGTTTCATATCAGCGCACACTCCGCTGCAGAGCGGAAATCTCATTCTGGAAACATCCCCTAGGCTGTGGCTAAGCCATGTCTCCGCAATATCCTTTCTTTCAGAAGTGCTAGTTCTGCATGGTTCGCAGAAGAGCTTCTGTAAAGTTTGGAAGGTAGGAGGCGGATACTGGCAGAAGTAAAGCTGTGAGTACCGGTCGTGAGTCGTGCTTCGGTAGCTCAGTTGGTAGAGCACTTGCCCGCGAAAGGCAAAGGTCCCGAGTTCGAGTCTCGGTCGGGCACATAGTTTTAATCTGCCAGGAAGTTTCATATCAGCGCACACTCCGCTGCAGAGTGGAAATCTCATTCTGGAAACATCCCCTAGGCTGTGGCTAAGCCATGTCTCCGCAATATCCTTTCTTTCAGAAGTGCTAGTTCTGCATGGTTCGCAGAAGAGCTTCTGTAAAGTTTGGAAGGTAGGAGGCGGATACTGGCAGAAGTAAAGCTGTGAGTACCGGTCGTGAGTCGTGCTTCGGTAGCTCAGTTGGTAGAGCACTTGCCCGCGAAAGGCAAAGGTCCCGAGTTCGAGTCTCGGCCGGGCACACAGTTTTAATCTGCCAGGAAGTTTCATATCAGCGCACACTCCGCTGCAGAGTGGAAATCTCATTCTGGAAACATCCCCTAGGCTGTGGCTAAGCCATGTCTCTGCAATATCCTTTCTTTCAGAAGTGCTAGTTCTGCATGGTTCGCAGAAGAGCTTCTGTAAAGTTTGGAAGGTAGGAGGCGGATACTGGCAGAAGTAAAGCTGTGAGTACCGGTCGTGAGTCGTGCTTCGGTAGCTCAGTTGGTAGAGCACTTGCCCGCGAAAGGCAAAGGTCCCGAGTTCGAGTCTCGGTCGGGCACACAGTTTTAATCTGCCAGGAAGTTTCATATCAGCGCACACTCCGCTGCAGAGTGGAAATCTCATTCTGGAAACATCCCCTAGGCTGTGGCTAAGCCATGTCTCCGCAATATCCTTTCTTTCAGAAGTGCTAGTTCTGCATGGTTCGCAGAAGAGCTTCTGTAAAGTTTGGAAGGTAGGAGGCGGATACTGGCAGAAGTAAAGCTGTGAGTACCGGTCGTGAGTCGTGCTTCGGTAGCTCAGTTGGTAGAGCACTTGCCCGCGAAAGGCAAAGGTCCCGAGTTCGAGTCTCGGTCGGGCACACAGTTTTAATCTGCCAGGAAGTTTCATATCAGCGCACACTCCGCTTCAGAGTGGAAATCTCATTCTGAAAGCGTAGACTGTTTCAGACATTACTCCCACGGAGGAAAGTGCGCATTGTGACTGTTGTATACATTCCCGATGCATTTTCTGTGTTTCATCAACACTCTGATAGTCCACAGATCACAGAATGCCACCAGATGTGCATCGGAAACTCCTTCTGGTCTCCCAGGGAACGATCAAAGCGTAGACTGTTTGAGACATTACTCCCATTCAGGAAAGTGCGCATGGTGACTGTTGTATTCAAACGCGATGCAAATTTCTGTGTTTCATCAATACTCTGATATTCCACAGATTTCATCAACACTCTGAGAGTCCACAGATTACAGATTGTTTCCAGATGCGCATCGGAAACTACTACTGGTCTTCCTGGTAACGATCAAGGCGTAGACTGTTTCAGACATTACTCCCATGGATAAAATTGCGGATGGTGACTGTTGTATTCAATTCTGATGAAACTTCTGTGTTCCATCAACATTCTGTTAGTCCACTGATTACAGATTGACTCCAGATGTGCATCGGAAACTACTACTGGTCTTCCTGGGAACGATCAAAGCGTAGACAGTTTCAGACATTACTCCCATGGAGAAAGTGTGCATGGTGACTGTTGTATTCAATCCCTATGCAATTTCTGTGTTTCATCAACACTTTGAAGGTCCACAAATTACAGGAAGCCTCCAGAAGTGCATGGGAAACTACTACTGGTCTTGCAGGGAACGATCAAAGCGTGGACTATTTGAGACATTGCTCCGATGGAGGAAAGTGCGCATGGTGACTGTTGTATTCAATCCCGATGCAACTTCTGTGTTTCATCAACACTCTGATAGTCCACAGATTACAGATTGTCTCCAGATGTGCATCGGAAACTACTACTGGTCTTCCTGGTAACGATCAAGGCGTAGACTGTTTCAGACATTACTCCCATGGAGGAAATTGCGGATGGTGACTGTTGTATTCAATCCTGATGAAATTTCTGTGTTTCATCAACATTCTGATAGTCCACAGATTACAGATTGGCTTCAGATGTGCATCGGAAACTAGTACTGGTCTTCCTGCTAACGATCAAAGCGTAGACTGTTTGAGACATTACTCCCATGTAGGAAAGTGCGCAATGTGAATGTTGTATTTAATCCCGTTGCAATTTCTGAGTTCAGTCAACACTCGGAAGGTCCACAGATAACAGAATGCCTCCAGATGTGCATCGTAAACTACTACTGGTCTTCCAGGGAACGATCAAAGCGTAGACTGCTGAGACATTACTCCCATGTAGGAAAGTGCGCATTGTGACTGTTGTATTCACTCCCGATGCATTTTCTGTGTTTCATCAACACTCTGATAGACCACAGAATACAGAATGCCTCCAGATGTGCATCGGAAACTACTACTGGTCTTCCAGGGAACGATCAAACCGTAGACTGTTTCAGACATTACTCCCATGGAGGAAAGTGCGGATTGTGACTGTTGTATTTAATCCCGATGCATTTTCTGTGTTTCATCAACACTCGTATAGACCACAGATTACAGAATGCCACCAGATGTGCATCCGAAACTCCTACTGGTCTTCCAGGGAACGATCAGACCGTAGACTGTTGCAGACATTACTCCCATGGAGCAAAGTGCGGATGGTGACTGTTGTATTCAATCCCGATGCAATTTCTGGGTTTCATCAACACTCTGAAAGTTAACAGATTACAGATAGCCTCCAGATGTGCATCGGAATCTACTACTGGTCTTCCTGGGAACGATCAAAAACGTTGACTGTTTGAGACATTACTCCCATGGAGGAAAGTCTGCATGGTGACTGTTGTATTCAATCCCAATGCAATTTCTGTGTTTCACCAACACTTTGAAGGTCCACCAATTACAGAATGCCTCCAGATGTGCATCGGAAAGAACTACTGGTCTTCCAGGGAACGATCAATGCGTAGACTGTTTCAGACATTACTCCTATGAAGGAAAGTGCGGATTGTGACTGTTGTATTCAATCCCGATGCAACTTCTGTGTTTCATCAACACTCTGATAGTCCACAGATTACAGATTGTCTGAAGATGTGCATCGGAAACTACTACTGGTCTTCCTGGTAACGATCAAAGCGTAGACAGTTTCAGACATTGCTCCCATGGAGGAAAGTGTGCATGGTGACTGTTGTATTCTATGCCTATGCAATTTCTGTGTTTCATCAACACTTTGAAGGTCCACAAATTACAGAATGCCTCCAGATGTGTATCTGAAACTACTACTGGTCTTCCAGGGAACGATCAATGCGTAGACTGTTTCAGACATTACTCCCATGGGGGAAATTGCGGATGGTGACTGTTGTATTCAATCCTGATGAAATTTCTGTGTTTCATCAACATTCTGATAGTCCACAAATTACAGATTGCCTCCAGATTTGCATCGAAAACTACTACAAGTCTTCCTGGGAACGGTCAAAGCGTAGACAGTTTCAGACATTGCTCCCATGGAGGAAAGAGTGCATGGTGACTGTTGTATTCAATGCCTATGCAATTTCTGTGTTTCATCAACACTTTGAAGGTCCACAAATTACAGAATGCCTCCAGATGTGTATCTGAAACTACTACTGGTCTTCCAGGGAACGATCAATGCGTAGACTGTTTCAGACATTACTCCTATGAAGGAAAGTGCGGATCGTGACTGTTGTATTCAATCCCGATGCAACTTCTGTGTTTCATCAACACTCTGATAGTCCACAGATTACAGATTGTCTGAAGATGTGCATCGGAAACTACTACTGGTCTTCCTGGTAACGATCAAGGCGTAGACTGTTTCAGACATTACTCCCATGGGGGAAGTTGCGGATGGTGACTGTTGTATTCAATCCTGATGAAATTTCTGTGTTTCATCAACATTCTGATAGTCCACAGATTACAGATTGTCTCCAGATGTGCATCGGAAACTACTACTGGTCTTCCTGGGAACGATCAAAAACGTAGACTTTTTGAGACATTACTTCCATGGAGGAAAGTGTGCAGGGTTACTGTTGTATTCAATCCTGATGCAATTTCTGTGTTTCATCAACACTTTGAAGCTCCACAAATTACAGAATGCATCCAGATGTGCATCGGAAACTACTACTGGTCTTCCTGGGAACGATCAAAACGTAGACCGTTTCAGACATTACTCCCATGAAGGAAAGTGCGGATCGTGACGGTTGTATTCAATCCCGATGCAATTTCTGTGTTTCATCAACACTCTGATAGTCCACAGATTACAGATTGTCTCCAGATGTGCATCGGAAACTACTACTGGTCTTCCTGGGAACGATCAAAGCGTAGACTGTTTCAGACATTACTCCCATGGAGGAAAGTGCGGATGGTGACTGATGGATTCAATCTTGATGCAATTTCTGTGTTTTTATCAACACTCTGATAGTAAACAGATTACAGATTGTCTACAGATGTGCATCGGAAACTACTAATGTTCTTCCTGGGAACGAGCAAAGCGTAGACAGTTTCAGACATTACTCCCATGGAGGAAAGTCTGCATTGTGACTGTTGTATTCAATCCCGATGTAATTTCTGTGTTTTATAAACACTTTGAAGGTCCACAGATTACAGAATGCCTCCAGATGTACATCGGAAACTACTACTGGTCTTCCAGGAAACGATAAAAGCGTAGACTGTTTGAGACATTACTCCTATGGAGGAAAGTGAGCATGGTGACTGTAGTATTCAATCCCGATGCAATATCTGTGTTTCATCAACACTCTGATGGTCCACAAATTACAGAATGCCACCAGATGTGCATCGGAAACTACTACTGGTCTTCCAGGGAACGATCAAAGCGTAGACTGTTTGACACATTACTTTCGTGGAGGAAAGTGCGCATGGTGACTGTTGTATTCAATCCCGATGCAATTTCAGTGTTTCATCAACAGTCTGATAGTCCACAGATTACAGAATGCCACCAGATGTGCATCTGAAACTACTACTGGTCTCACAGAGAACAATCAAAGAGTAGACAGTTTGAGACATTACTCCCGTGGAGGAAAGTGCGCATGGTGAATTCAATCCCGATGCAATTTCTGTGTTTCATCAACACTCTTATAGTCCACAGATTACAGATTGCCTCCAGATGTGCATCGGAAACTACTACTGGTCTTCCAGGGAACGATCAATGCGTAGACTGTTTCAGACATTACTCCTATGAAGGAAAGTGCGGATCGTGACTGTTGTATTCAATCCCGATGCAACTTCTGTGTTTCATCAACACTCTGATAGTCCACAGATTACAGATTGTCTGAAGATGTGCATCGGACACTACTACTGGTCTTCCTGGTAACGATCAAGGCGTAAGCTGTTTCAGACATTACTCCCATGGGGGAAATTGCGGATGGTGACTGTTGTATTCAATCCTGATGAAATTTCTGTGTTTCATCAACATTCTGATAGTCCACAGTTTACAGATTGTCTCCAGATGTGCATCGGAAACTACTACTGGTCTTCCTGGGAACGATCAAAGCGTAGACAGTTTCAGACATTACTCCCATGGAGGAAAGTGTGCATGGTGACTGTTGTATTCAATCCCGATGCAATTTAAGTGCTTCATCAACAGTCTGATAGTCGGCAGATTATAGAATGCCACCAGAAGTGCTTCGGAAACTGCTACTGGTCTTCGAGGGACCGATCAAAGCGTAGTCTGTTTGAGACATTACTCCCATGGAGGAAAGTTTGTATTCAATCCCGATGCAATTTCTGTGTTTCATCAACACTCTGATAGTACACAGATTACAGATTGCCTCCAGATGTACACCGGAAACTACTACTGGTCTTCCTGGGAACGATCAATGCGTAGACCGTTTCAGACATTACTCCCATGAAGGAAAGTGCGGATCGTGACTGTTGTATTCAATCCCGATGCAATATCTGTGTTTCATCAAGACTCTGATAGTCCACAGATTACAGATTGTCTCCAGATGTGCATCGGAAACTACTACTGGTCTTCCTGCGAGCGATCAAAGCGTATACTGTTTCAGACATTACTCCCATGGAGGAAAGTGCGGATGGTGACTGTTGTATTCAATCCCGATGAAATTTCTATGTTTTATAAACACTGTGAAGGTCCACAGATTACAGAATTCCTCCAGATGTGCATCGGAAACTACTACTGGCCTTCCAGGGAACAATCAATGCGTAGACTGTTTCAGACATTACTCCTATGAAGGAAAGTGCGGATCGTGACTGTTGTATTCAATCCCGATGCAACTTCTGTGTTTCATCAACACTCTGATAGTCCACAGATTACAGATTGTCTGAAGATGTGCATCGGAAACTACTACTGGTCTTCCTGGTAACGATCAATGCGTAGACTGTTTCAGACATTACTCCCATGGGGGAAATTGCGGATGGTGACTGTTGTATTCAATCCTGATGAAATTTCTGTGTTTCATCAACATTCTGATAGTCCACAAATTACAGATTGCCTCCAGATTTGCATCGGAAACTACTACTGGTCTTCCTGGGAACGGTCAAAGCGTAGACAGTTTCAGACATTGCTCCCATGGAGGAAAGTGTGCATGGTGACTGTTGTATTCAATGCCTATGCAATTTCTGTGTTTCATCAACACTTTGAAGGTCCACAAATTACAGAATTCCTCCAGATGAGTATCTGAAACTACTACTGGTCTTCCAGGGAACGATCAATGCGTAGACTGTTTCAGACATTACTCCTATGAAGGAAAGTGCGGATCGTGACTGTTGTATTCAATCCCGATGCAACTTCTGTGTTTCATCAACACTCTGATAGTCCACAGATTACAGATTGTCTGAAGATGTGCATCGGAAACTACTACTGGTCTTCCTGGTAACGATCAAGGCGTAGACTGTTTCAGACATTACTCCCATGGGGGAAGTTGCGGATGGTGACTGTTGTATTCAATCCTGATGAAATTTCTGTGTTTCATCAACATTCTGATAGTCCACAGATTACAGATTGTCTCCAGATGTGCATCGGAAACTACTACTGGTCTTCCTGGGAACGATCAAAGCGTAGACTGTTTCAGACATTACTCCCATTGAGGAAAGTGCGGATGGTGACTGATGGATTCAATCTTGATGCAATTTCTGTGTTTTTTATCAACACTCTGATAGTAAACAGATTACAGATTGTCTACAGATGTGCATCGGAAACTACTAATGTTCTTCCTGGGAACGAGCAAAGCGTAGACAGTTTCAGACATTACTCCCATGGAGGAAAGTCTGCATTGTGATTGTTGTATTCAATCCCGATGTAATTTCTGTGTTTTATAATCACTTTGAAGGTCCACAGATTACAGAATGCCTCCAGATGTACATCGGAAACTACTACTGGTCTTCCAGGGAACGATAAAAGCGTAGACTGTTTGAGACATTACTCCTATGGAGGAAAGTGAACATGGTGACTGTAGTATTCAATCCCGATGCAATATCTGTGTTTCATCAACACTCTGATGGTCCACAAATTACAGAATGACACCAGATGTGCATCGGAAACTACTACTGGTCTTCCAGGGAACGATCAAAGCGTAGACTGTTTGACACATTACTTTCGTGGAGGAAAGTGCGCATGGTGACTGTTGTATTCAATCCCGATGCAATTTCCGTGTTTCATCAACAGTCTGATAGTCCACAGATTACAGAATGCCACCAGATGTGCATCGGAAACTACTACTGGTCTCACAGAGAACAATCAAAGCGTAGACAGTTTGAGACATTACTCCCGTGGAGGAAAGTGCGCATGGTGAATTCAATCCCGATGCAATTTCTGTGTTTCATGAACACTCTTATAGTCCACAGATTACAGATTGCCTCCAGATGTGCATCGGAAACTACTACTGGTCTTCCAGGGAACGATCAAATCGTGGACTGTTTCAGACATTACTCCCATGGGGGAAGTTGCGGATGGTGACTGTTGTATTCAATCCTGATGAAATTTCTGTGTTTCATCAACATTCTGATAGTCCACAGATTACAGATTGTCTCCAGATGTGCATCGGAAACTACTACTGGTCTTCCTGGGAACGATCAAAAACGTAGACTTTTTGAGACATTACTTCCATGGAGGAAAGTGTGCAGGGTGACTGTTGTATTCAATCCTGATGCAATTTCTGTGTTTCATCAACACTTTGAAGCTCCACAAATTACAGAATGCATCCAGATGTGCATCGGAAACTACTACTGGTCTTCCTGGGAACGATCAAAACGTAGACCGTTTCAGACATTACTCCCATGAAGGAAAGTGCGGATCGTGACGGTTGTATTCAATCCCGATGCAATTTCTGTGTTTCATCAACACTCTGATAGTCCACAGATTACAGATTGTCTCCAGATGTGCATCGGAAACTACTACTGGTCTTCCTGGGAACGATCAAAGCGTAGACTGTTTCAGACATTACTCCCATGGAGGAAAGTGCGGATGGTGACTGATGGATTCAATCTTGATGCAATTTCTGTGTTTTTTATCAACACTCTGATAGTAAACAGATTACAGATTGTCTACAGATGTGCATCGGAAACTACTAATGTTCTTCCTGGGAACGAGCAAAGCGTAGACAGTTTCAGACATTACTCCCATGGAGGAAAGTCTGCATTGTGACTGTTGTATTCAATCCCGATGTAATTTCTGTGTTTTATAAACACTTTGAAGGTCCACAGATTACAGAATGCCTCCAGATGTACATCGGAAACTACTACTGGTCTTCCAGGAAACGATAAAAGCGTAGACTGTTTGAGACATTACTCCTATGGAGGAAAGTGAACATGGTGACTGTAGTATTCAATCCCGATGCAATATCTGTGTTTCATCAACACTCTAATGGTCCACAAATTACAGAATGCCACCAGATGTGCATCGGAAACTACTACTGGTCTTCCAGGGAACGATCAAAGCGTAGACTGTTTGACACATTACTTTCGTGGAGGAAAGTGCGCATGGTGACTGTTGTATTCAATCCCGATGCAATTTCAGTGTTTCATCAACAGTCTGATAGTCCACAGATTACAGAATGCCACCAGATGTGCATCTGAAACTACTACTGGTCTCACAGAGAACAATCAAAGAGTAGACAGTTTGAGACATTACTCCCGTGGAGGAAAGTGCGCATGGTGAATTCAATCCCGATGCAATTTCTGTGTTTCATCAACACTCTTATAGTCCACAGATTACAGATTGCCTCCAGATGTGCATCGGAAACTACTACTGGTCTTCCAGGGAACGATCAATGCGTAGACTGTTTCAGACATTACTCCTATGAAGGAAAGTGCGGATCGTGACTGTTGTATTCAATCCCGATGCAACTTCTGTGTTTCATCAACACTCTGATAGTCCACAGATTACAGATTGTCTGAAGATGTGCATCGGAAACTACTACTGGTCTTCCTGGTAACGATCAAGGCGTAAGCTGTTTCAGACATTACTCCCATGGGGGAAATTGCGGATGGTGACTGTTGTATTCAATCCTGATGAAATTTCTGTGTTTCATCAACATTCTGATAGTCCACAGTTTACAGATTGTCTCCAGATGTGCATCGGAAACTACTACTGGTCTTCCTGGGAACGATCAAAGCGTAGACAGTTTCAGACATTACTCCCATGGAGGAAAGTGTGCATGGTGACTGTTGTATTCAATCCCGATGCAATTTAAGTGCTTCATCAACAGTCTGATAGTCGGCAGATTATAGAATGCCACCAGAAGTGCTTCGGAAACTGCTACTGGTCTTCGAGGGACCGATCAAAGCGTAGTCTGTTTGAGACATTACTCCCATGGAGGAAAGTTTGTATTCAATCCCGATGCAATTTCTGTGTTTCATCAACACTCTGATAGTACACAGATTACAGATTGCCTCCAGATGTACACCGGAAACTACTACTGGTCTTCCTGGGAACGATCAAAGCGTAGACCGTTTCAGACATTACTCCCATGAAGGAAAGTGCGGATCGTGACTGTTGTATTCAATCCCGATGCAATATCTGTGTTTCATCAAGACTCTGATAGTCCACAGATTACAGATTGTCTCCAGATGTGCATCGGAAACTACTACTGGTCTTCCTGCGAGCGATCAAAGCGTATACTGTTTCAGACATTACTCCCATGGAGGAAAGTGCGGATGGTGACTGTTGTATTCAATCCCGATGAAATTTCTATGTTTTATAAACACTGTGAAGGTCCACAGATTACAGAATTCCTCCAGATGTGCATCGGAAACTACTACTGGCCTTCCAGGGAACAATCAATGCGTAGACTGTTTCAGACATTACTCCTATGAAGGAAAGTGCGGATCGTGACTGTTGTATTCAATCCCGATGCAACTTCTGTGTTTCATCAACACTCTGATAGTCCACAGATTACAGATTGTCTGAAGATGTGCATCGGAAACTACTACTGGTCTTCCTGGTAACGATCAATGCGTAGACTGTTTCAGACATTACTCCCATGGGGGAAATTGCGGATGGTGACTGTTGTATTCAATCCTGATGAAATTTCTGTGTTTCATCAACATTCTGATAGTCCACAAATTACAGATTGCCTCCAGATTTGCATCGGAAACTACTACTGGTCTTCCTGGGAACGGTCAAAGCGTAGACAGTTTCAGACATTGCTCCCATGGAGGAAAGTGTGCATGGTGACTGTTGTATTCAATGCCTATGCAATTTCTGTGTTTCATCAACACTTTGAAGGTCCACAAATTACTGAATTCCTCCAGATGAGTATCTGAAACTACTACTGGTCTTCCAGGGAACGATCAATGCGTAGACTGTTTCAGACATTACTCCTATGAAGGAAAGTGCGGATCGTGACTGTTGTATTCAATCCCGATGCAACTTCTGTGTTTCATCAACACTCTGATAGTCCACAGATTACAGATTGTCTGAAGATGTGCATCGGAAACTACTACTGGTCTTCCTGGTAACGATCAAGGCGTAGACTGTTTCAGACATTACTCCCATGGGGGAAGTTGCGGATGGTGACTGTTGTATTCAATCCTGATGAAATTTCTGTGTTTCATCAACATTCTGATAGTCCACAGATTACAGATTGTCTCCAGATGTGCATCGGAAACTACTACTGGTCTTCCTGGGAACGATCAAAGCGTAGACTGTTTCAGACATTACTCCCATGGAGGAAAGTGCGGATGGTGACTGATGGATTCAATCTTGATGCAATTTCTGTGTTTTTTATCAACACTCTGATAGTAAACAGATTACAGATTGTCTACAGATGTGCATCGGAAACTACTAATGTTCTTCCTGGGAACGAGCAAAGCGTAGACAGTTTCAGACATTACTCCCATGGAGGAAAGTCTGCATTGTGATTGTTGTATTCAATCCCGATGTAATTTCTGTGTTTTATAAACACTTTGAAGGTCCACAGATTACAGAATGCCTCCAGATGTACATCGGAAACTACTACTGGTCTTCCAGGGAACGATAAAAGCGTAGACTGTTTGAGACATTACTCCTATGGAGGAAAGTGAACATGGTGACTGTAGTATTCAATCCCGATGCAATATCTGTGTTTCATCAACACTCTGATGGTCCACAAATTACAGAATGACACCAGATGTGCATCGGAAACTACTACTGGTCTTCCAGGGAACGATCAAAGCGTAGACTGTTTGACACATTACTTTCGTGGAGGAAAGTGCGCATGGTGACTGTTGTATTCAATCCCGATGCAATTTCCGTGTTTCATCAACAGTCTGATAGTCCACAGATTACAGAATGCCACCAGATGTGCATCGGAAACTACTACTGGTCTCACAGAGAACAATCAAAGCGTAGACAGTTTGAGACATTACTCCCGTGGAGGAAAGTGCGCATGGTGAATTCAATCCCGATGCAATTTCTGTGTTTCATGAACACTCTTATAGTCCACAGATTACAGATTGCCTCCAGATGTGCATCGGAAACTACTACTGGTCTTCCAGGGAACAATCAAAGCGTAAATTGTTTGAGACATTACTCACATTGAGGAAAGTGCGCATGATGACTGTTGTATTCAATCCCGATGCAATTTCTGTGTTTCATCAATACTCTGGTAGTCCACAGATTACAGAATGCCTACAGATGTGCATCGGAAACTACTACTGGTCTTCCAGGGAACGATGAAAGTGTGGACTGTTTGAGACATTACTCCCATGGAGGAAAGTGCGAATGGTGTCTGTTGTATTCAATCCCGATACAATTTCTGTGTTTCATCTACACTCTGATGGTCCATAGATTACAGAATGCCACCAGATGAGCATCGGAAACTAATACTGGTCTTCCAGGGAACAATCAAAGCGTAGACTGTTTCAGACATTACTCCCATGGAGGAAAGTGCAGATGGGGACTGTTGTATTCAATCCCGATGCAATTTCGGTGTTTCATCAACACTCTGATAGTGCACAGACTACAGAATGCCTCCAGATGTGCATCGGAAACTACTACTGGTCTTCCAGGGAACGATCAAATCGTAGACTGTTTCAGACATTACTCCCATGGAGGAAAGTGCGCATTGTGAGTGTTGTATTCACTCCCGATGCAATTTTTGTGTTTCATCAACACTCTGATAGTCCACAGATTGCAGAGTGCCACCAGACGTGCATCGGAAACTACTACTGGTCTTCGAGGGAACGATCTAAGAGTAAACACTTTGAGACATTACTCCTATGGAGGAAACTGCGCATGGTCACTGTTGTATTCATTCCCGATGCATTTTCTGTGTTTCATCAACACTCCGATAGACCAAAGATTACAGAATGCCTCCAGATGTGCATCGGGAACTACTAATGGTCTTCCTGGGAACGATCAAAGCGTAGACTGTTTGACACATTACTCCCATGAAGGAAAGTGTACATGGTGGCTGATGTATTCAATATCGATACAATTTCTGTGTTTCATCAACACTCTGATAGTCCACAGATCACAAAATGCCACCAGATGTGCATCGGAAACAGCTTCTGGTCTTCCAGGGAACGATCAAAGCGTGACTGTTTGAGACATTACACCATTTCAGGAAAGTGCGCATGTTGACTGTTGTATTCAATCCCGATGCAAATTTCTGTGTTTCATCAATACTCTGATAGTCCACAGATTACAGAATGCCTCCAGATGTGCATCGGAAACTACCACTGGTCTTCCAGGGAACGATCAAATCGTAGACTGTTTGAGACATTACTCCCATGGAGGAAAGTGCCCATGGTAACTGTTCTATTCAATCCCGATGCAATTTCTGTGTTTCATCAACAGTCTTATAGTCCACAGATTACAGAATGCCTCGAGACGTGCATCGGAAACTACTACTGGTCTTCCAGGGAACGATCAAATCGTAGACTGTTTGAGACATTACTCCCATGAAGGAAAGTGCGCATGGTGACTGTTGTATTCAATCCCGATGCAATTTCTGTGCTTCATCAACAGTCTGATAGACCACAGATTACAGAATTCCACCAGACGTGCATCTGAAACTACTACTGGTCTTCCAGGGAACGATCAATGCGTAGACTGTTTGAGACATTATTCCCGTGGAGGAAAGTGCGCATGGTGACTGTTGTATTCACTCCCGATGGAATTTTTGTGTTTCATCAATACTCTGATAGTCCACAGATTACAGAATGCCACCAGATGTGCATCGGAAACTACCACTGGCCTTCCGGAGAACGATCAAAGCGTAGACTGTTTGAGACATTACTCCCATGGAGGAAAGTGTGCATGGTGACTGTTGTATTCAATCCCTATGCAATTTCTGTGTTTCATCAACACTTTGAAGGTCCACAGATTACAGAATTCCTCCAGATGTGCATCGGAAACTACTACTGGCCTTCCAGGGAACAATCAATGTGTAGACTGTTTCAGACATTACTCCTATGAAGGAAAGTGCGGATCGTGACTGTTGTATTCAATCCCGATGCAACTTCTGTGTTTCATCAACACTCTGATAGTCCACAGATTACAGATTGTCTGAAGATGTGCATCGGAAACTACTACTGGTCTTCCTGGTAACGATCAAGGCGTAGACTGTTTCAGACATTACTCCCATGGGGGAAGTTGCGGATGGTGACTGTTGTATTCAATCCTGATGAAATTTCTGTGTTTCATCAACATTCTGATAGTCCAAAGATTACAGATTGTCTCCAGATGTGCATCGGAAACTACTACTGGTCTTCCTGGGAACGAACAAAAACGTAGACTTTTTGAGACATTACTTCCATGGAGGAAAGTGTGCAGGGTGACTGTTGTATTCAATCCTGATGCAATTTCTGTGTTTCATCAACACTTTGAAGCTCCACAAATTACAGAATGCATCCAGATGTGCATCGGAAACTACTACTGGTCTTCCTGGGAACGATCAAAACGTAGACCGTTTCAGACATTACTCCCATGAAGGAAAGTGCGGATCGTGACGGTTGTATTCAATCCCGATGCAATTTCTGTGTTTCATCAACACTCTGATAGTCCACAGATTACAGATTGTCTCCAGATGTGCATCGGAAACTACTACTGGTCTTCCTGGGAACGATCAAAGCGTAGACTGTTTCAGACATTACTCCCATGGAGGAAAGTGCGGATGGTGACTGATGGATTCAATCTTGATGCAATTTCTGTGTTTTTTATCAACACTCTGATAGTAAACAGATTACAGATTGTCTACAGATGTGCATCGGAAACTACTAATGTTCTTCCTGGGAACGAGCAAAGCGTAGACAGTTTCAGACATTACTCCCATGGAGGAAAGTCTGCATTGTGACTGTTGTATTCAATCCCGATGTAATTTCTGTGTTTTATAAACACTTTGAAGGTCCACAGATTACAGAATGCCTCCAGATGTACATCGGAAACTACTACTGGTCTTCCAGGAAACGATAAAAGCGTAGACTGTTTGAGACATTACTCCTATGGAGGAAAGTGAACATGGTGACCGTAGTATTCAATCCCGATGCAATATCTGTGTTTCATCAACACTCTAATGGTCCACAAATTACAGAATGCCACCAGATGTGCATCGGAAACTACTACTGGTCTTCCAGGGAACGATCAAAGCGTAGACTGTTTGACACATTACTTTCGTGGAGGAAAGTGCGCATGGTGACTGTTGTATTCAATCCCGATGCAATTTCAGTGTTTCATCAACAGTCTGATATTCCACAGATTACAGAATGCCACCAGATGTGCATCTGAAACTACTACTGGTCTCACAGAGAACAATCAAAGAGTAGACAGTTTGAGACATTACTCCCGTGGAGGAAAGTGCGCATGGTGAATTCAATCCCGATGCAATTTCTGTGTTTCATCAACACTCTTATAGTCCACAGATTACAGATTGCCTCCAGATGTGCATCGGAAACTACTACTGGTCTTCCAGGGAACGATCAATGCGTAGACTGTTTCAGACATTACTCCTATGAAGGAAAGTGCGGATCGTGACTGTTGTATTCAATCCCGATGCAACTTCTGTGTTTCATCAACACTCTGATAGTCCACAGATTACAGATTGTCTGAAGATGTGCATCGGAAACTACTACTGGTCTTCCTGGTAACGATCAAGGCGTAAGCTGTTTCAGACATTACTCCCATGGGGGAAATTGCGGATGGTGACTGTTGTATTCAATCCTGATGAAATTTCTGTGTTTCATCAACATTCTGATAGTCCACAGTTTACAGATTGTCTCCAGATGTGCATCGGAAACTACTACTGGTCTTCCTGGGAACGATCAAAGCGTAGACAGTTTCAGACATTACTCCCATGGAGGAAAGTGTGCATGGTGACTGTTGTATTCAATCCCGATGCAATTTAAGTGCTTCATCAACAGTCTGATAGTCGGCAGATTATAGAATGCCACCAGAAGTGCTTCGGAAACTGCTACTGGTCTTCGAGGGACCGATCAAAGCGTAGTCTGTTTGAGACATTACTCCCATGGAGGAAAGTTTGTATTCAATCCCGATGCAATTTCTGTGTTTCATCAACACTCTGATAGTACACAGATTACAGATTGCCTCCAGATGTACACCGGAAACTACTACTGGTCTTCCTGGGAACGATCAAAGCGTAGACCGTTTCAGACATTACTCCCATGAAGGAAAGTGCGGATCGTGACTGTTGTATTCAATCCCGATGCAATATCTGTGTTTCATCAAGACTCTGATAGTCCACAGATTACAGATTGTCTCCAGATGTGCATCGGAAACTACTACTGGTCTTCCTGCGAGCGATCAAAGCGTATACTGTTTCAGACATTACTCCCATGGAGGAAAGTGCGGATGGTGACTGTTGTATTCAATCCCGATGAAATTTCTATGTTTTATAAACACTGTGAAGGTCCACAGATTACAGAATTCCTCCAGATGTGCATCGGAAACTACTACTGGCCTTCCAGGGAACAATCAATGCGTAGACTGTTTCAGACATTACTCCTATGAAGGAAAGTGCGGATCGTGACTGTTGTATTCAATCCCGATGCAACTTCTGTGTTTCATCAACACTCTGATAGTCCACAGATTACAGATTGTCTGAAGATGTGCATCAGAAACTACTACTGGTCTTCCTGGTAACGATCAATGCGTAGACTGTTTCAGACATTACTCCCATGGGGGAAATTGCGGATGGTGACTGTTGTATTCAATCCTGATGAAATTTCTGTGTTTCATCAACATTCTGATAGTCCACAAATTACAGATTGCCTCCAGATTTGCATCGGAAACTACTACTGGTCTTCCTGGGAACGGTCAAAGCGTAGACAGTTTCAGACATTGCTCCCATGGAGGAAAGTGTGCATGGTGACTGTTGTATTCAATGCCTATGCAATTTCTGTGTTTCATCAACACTTTGAAGGTCCACAAATTACAGAATTCCTCCAGATGAGTATCTGAAACTACTACTGGTCTTCCAGGGAACGATCAATGCGTAGACTGTTTCAGACATTACTCCTATGAAGGAAAGTGCGGATCGTGACTGTTGTATTCAATCCCGATGAAACTTCTGTGTTTCATCAACACTCTGATAGTCCACAGATTACAGATTGTCTGAAGATGTGCATCGGAAACTACTACTGGTCTTCCTGGTAACGATCAAGGCGTAGACTGTTTCAGACATTACTCCCATGGGGGAAGTTGCGGATGGTGACTGTTGTATTCAATCCTGATGAAATTTCTGTGTTTCATCAACATTCTGATAGTCCACAGATTACAGATTGTCTCCAGATGTGCATCGGAAACTACTACTGGTCTTCCTGGGAACGATCAAAGCGTAGACTGTTTCAGACATTACTCCCATGGAGGAAAGTGCGGATGGTGACTGATGGATTCAATCTTGATGCAATTTCTGTGTTTTTTATCAACACTCTGATAGTAAACAGATTACAGATTGTCTACAGATGTGCATCGGAAACTACTAATGTTCTTCCTGGGAACGAGCAAAGCGTAGACAGTTTCAGACATTACTCCCATGGAGGAAAGTCTGCATTGTGATTGTTGTATTCAATCCCGATGTAATTTCTGTGTTTTATAAACACTTTGAAGGTCCACAGATTACAGAATGCCTCCAGATGTACATCGGAAACTACTACTGGTCTTCCAGGGAACGATAAAAGCGTAGACTGTTTGAGACATTACTCCTATGGAGGAAAGTGAACATGGTGACTGTAGTATTCAATCCCGATGCAATATCTGTGTTTCATCAACACTCTGATGGTCCACAAATTACAGAATGACACCAGATGTGCATCGGAAACTACTACTGGTCTTCCAGGGAACGATCAAAGCGTAGACTGTTTGAAACATTACTTTCGTGGAGGAAAGTGCGCATGGTGACTGTTGTATTCAATCCCGATGCAATTTCCGTGTTTCATCAACAGTCTGATAGTCCACAGATTACAGAATGCCACCAGATGTGCATCGGAAACTACTACTGGTCTCACAGAGAACAATCAAAGCGTAGACAGTTTGAGACATTACTCCCGTGGAGGAAAGTGCGCATGGTGAATTCAATCCCGATGCAATTTCTGTGTTTCATGAACACTCTTATAGTCCACAGATTACAGATTGCCTCCAGATGTGCATCGGAAACTACTACTGGTCTTCCAGGGAACAATCAAAGCGTAAATTGTTTGAGACATTACTCACATTGAGGAAAGTGCGCATGATGACTGTTGTATTCAATCCCGATGCAATTTCTGTGTTTCATCAATACTCTGGTAGTCCACAGATTACAGAATGCCTACAGATGTGCATCGGAAACTACTACTGGTCTTCCAGGGAACGATGAAAGCGTGGACTGTTTGAGACATTACTCCCATGGAGGAAAGTGCGAATGGTGTCTGTTGTATTCAATCCCGATACAATTTCTGTGTTTCATCTACACTCTGATGGTCCATAGATTACAGAATGCCACCAGATGAGCATCGGAAACTAATACTGGTCTTCCAGGGAACAATCAAAGCGTAGACTGTTTCAGACATTACTCCCATGGAGGAAAGTGCAGATGGGGACTGTTGTATTCAATCCCGATGCAATTTCGGTGTTTCATCAACACTCTGATAGTGCACAGATTACAGAATGCCTCCAGATGTGCATCGGAAACTACTACTGGTCTTCCAGGGAACGATCAAATCGTAGACTGTTTGAGACATTACTCCCATGGAGGAAAGTGCCCATGGTGACTGTTGTATTCAATCCCGATGCAACTTCGGTGTTTCATCAACAGTCTGATAGTCAACAGATTACAGAAACCCCCAGATGTACATCGGAAAGTACTACTGGTCTTAATGGGAACGATCAAAGCGTAGAGTGTTTGAGACATTACTCCCATGGAGGAAAGTGCGCATGGTAACTGTTGTATTCAATCTAAATGCAATTTCTGTGTTTCATCAACACTCTGGTAGTCCACAGATTACAGAATGCCTACAGATGTGCATCGGAAACTACAACTGGTCTTCCAGGGAACGATCAAAGCGTAGACTGTTTCAGACATTACTCCCATGGAGGAAAGTGCGCATTGTGAGTGTTGTATTCACTCCCGATGCAATTTTTGTGTTTCATCAACACTCTGATAGTCCACAGATTGCAGAGTGCCACCAGACGTGCATCGGAAACTACTACTGGTCTTCGAGGGAACGATCTAAGAGTAAACACTTTGAGACATTACTCCTATGGAGGAAACTGCGCATGGTCACTGTTGTATTCATTCCCGATGCATTTTCTGTGTTTCATCAACACTCTGATAGACCAAAGATTACAGAATGCCTCCAGATGTGCATCGGGAACTACTAATGGTCTCCTGGGAACGATCAAAGCGTAGACTGTTTGACACATTACTCCCATGAAGGAAAGTGTACATGGTGGCTGATGTATTCAATATCGATGCAATTTCTGTGTTTCATCAACACTCTGATAGTCCACAGATCACAGAATGCCACCAGATGTGCATCGGAAACAGCTTCTGGTCTTCCAGGGAACGATCAAAGCGTGACTGTTTGAGACATTACACCATTTCAGGAAAGTGCGCATGGTGACTGTTGTATTCAATCCCGATGCAAATTTCTGTGTTTCATCAATACTCTGATAGTCCACAGATTACAGAATGCCTCCAGATGTGCATCGGAAACTACCACTGGTCTTCCAGGGAACGATCAAATCGTAGACTGTTTGAGACATTACTCCCATGGAGGAAAGTGCCCATGGTAACTGTTCTATTCAATCCCGATGCAATTTCTGTGTTTCATCAACAGTCTTATAGTCCACAGATTACAGAATGCCTCGAGACGTGCATCGGAAACTACTACTGGTCTTCCAGGGAACGATCAAATCGTAGACTGTTTGAGACATTACTCCCATGAAGGAAAGTGCGCATGGTGACTGTTGTATTCAATCCCGATGCAATTTCTGTGCTTCATCAACAGTCTGATAGACCACAGATTACAGAATTCCACCAGACGTGCATCTGAAACTACTACTGGTCTTCCAGGGAACGATCAATGCGTAGACTGTTTGAGACATTATTCCCGTGGAGGAAAGTGCGCATGGTGACTGTTGTATTCACTCCCGATGGAATTTCTGTGTTTCATCAATACTCTGATAGTCCACAGATTACAGAATGCCACCAGATGTGCATCGGAAACTACCACTGGCCTTCCGGAGAACGATCAAAGCGTAGACTGTTTGAGACATTACTCCCATGGAGGAAAGTGTGCATGGTGACTGTTGTATTCAATCCCTATGCAATTTCTGTGTTTCATCAACACTTTGAAGGTCCACAGATTACAGAATTCCTCCAGATGTGCATCGGAAACTACTACTGGCCTTCCAGGGAACAATCAATGTGTAGACTGTTTCAGACATTACTCCTATGAAGGAAAGTGCGGATCGTGACTGTTGTATTCAATCCCGATGCAACTTCTGTGTTTCATCAACACTCTGATAGTCCACAGATTACAGATTGTCTGAAGATGTGCATCGGAAACTACTACTGGTCTTCCTGGTAACGATCAAGGCGTAGACTGTTTCAGACATTACTCCCATGGGGGAAGTTGCGGATGGTGACTGTTGTATTCAATCCTGATGAAATTTCTGTGTTTCATCAACATTCTGATAGTCCACAGATTACAGATTGTCTCCAGATGTGCATCGGAAACTACTACTGGTCTTCCTGGGAACGATCAAAAACGTAGACTGTTTGAGACATTACTTCCATGGAGGAAAGTGTGCAGGGTGACTGTTGTATTCAATCCTGATGCAATTTCTGTGTTTCATCAACACTTTGAAGCTCCACAAATTACCGAATGCATCCAGATGTGCATCGGAAACTACTACTGGTCTTCCTGGGAACGATCAAAGCGTAGACCGTTTCAGACATTACTCCCATGAAGGAAAGTGCGGATCGTGACTGTTGTATTCAATCCCGATGCAATTTCTGTGTTTCATCAACACTCTGATAGTCCACAGATTACAGAATGCCTCCAGATATACATCGGAAACTACTACTGGTCTTCCAGGGAACGATAAAAGCGTAGACTGTTTGAGACATTACTCCTATGGAGGAAAGTGAACATGGTGACTGTAGTATTCAATCCCGATGCAATATCTGTGTTTCATCAACACTCTGATGGTCCACAAATTACAGAATGCCACCAGATGTGCATCGGAAACTACCACTGGTCTTCCAGGGAACGATCAAAGCGTAGACTGTTTGACACATTACTTTCGTGGAGGAAAGTGCGCATGGTGACTGTTGTATTCAATCCCGATGCAATTTCTGTGTTTCATCAACAGCCTGATAGTCCACAGATTACAGAATGCCACCAGATGTGCATCGGAAACTACTACTGGTCTTACAGAGAACAATCAAAGCGTAGACAGTTTGAGACATTACTCCCGTGGAGGAAAGTGCGCATGGTGAAAACAATCCCGATGCAATTTCTGTGTTTCATCAACACTCTTATAGTCCACAGATTACAGATTGCCTCCAGATGTGCATCGGAAACTTCTACTGGTCTTCCAGGGAACAGTCAAAGCGTAATTTGTTTGAGACATTACTCACATTGAGGAAAGTGCGCATGATGACTGTTGTATTCAATCCCGATGCAATTTCTGTGTTTCATCAATACTCTGATAGTCCACAGATTACATAATGCCACCAGATGTGCATCGGAAACTACTACTGGTCTTCCAGGGAACGATGAAAGCGTGGACTGTTTGAGACATTACTCCCATGGAGGAAAGTGCGAATGGTGACTGTTGTATTCAATCCCGATACAATTTCTGTGTTTCATCTACACTCTGATGGTCCACAGATTACAGAATGCCACCAGATGAGCATCGGAAACTAATACTGGTCTTCCAGGGAACAATCAAAGCGTAGACTGTTTCAGACATTACTCCCATGGAGGAAAGTGCAGATGGGGACTGTTGTATTCAATCCCGATGCAATTTCTGTGTTTCATCAACACTCTGATAGTGCACAGATTACAGAATGCCTCCAGATGTGCATCGGAAACTACTACTGGTCTTCCAGGGAACGATCAAATCGTAGACTGTTTGAGACATTACTCCCATGGAGGAAAGTGCGCATGGTAACTGTTGTATTCAATCTAAATGCAATTTCTGTGTTTCATCAACACTCTGGTAGTCCACAGATTACAGAATGCCTACAGATGTGCATCGGAAACTACAACTGGTCTTCCAGGGAACGATCAAAGCGTAGACTGTTTCAGACATTACTCCCATGGAGGAAAGTGTACATGGTGGCTGATGTATTCAATATCGATGCAATTTCTGTGTTTCATCAACACTCTGATAGTCCACAGATTACAGAATGACACCAGATGTACATCGGAAAGTACTACTGGTCTTAATGGGAACGATCAAAGCGTAGAGTGTTTGAGACTACTCCCAAGGAGGAAAGTGCGCATGGTAACTGTTGTATTCAATCCCGATGCAACTTCGGTGTTTCATCAACAGTCTGATAGTCCACAGATTACAGAATGCCCCCAGATGTACATCGGAAAGTACTACTGGTCTTAATGGGAACGATCAAAGCGTAGAGTGTTTGAGACATTACTCCCATGGAGGAAAGTGCGCATGGTAACTGTTGTATTCAATCTAAATGCAATTTCTGTGTTTCATCAAGACTCTGGTAGTCCACAGATTACAGAATGCCTACAGATGTGCATCGGAAACTACAACTGGTCTTCCAGTGAACGATCAAAGCGTAGACTGTTTGAGACATTATTCCCGTGGAGGAAAGTGCGCATGGTGACTGTTGTATTCACTCCCGATGGAATTTTTGTGTTTCATCAATACTCTGATAGTCCACAGATTACAGAATGCCACCAGATGTGCATCGGAAACTACCACTGGCCTTCCAGAGAACGATCAAAGCGTAGACTGTTTGAGACATTACTCCCATGGAGGAAAGTGTGCATAGTGACTGTTGTATTCAATCCCTATGCAATTTCTGTGTTTCATCAACACTTTGAAGGTCCACAAATTACAGGATGCCTCCAGATGTGCATGGGAAACTACTACTGGTCTTGCAGGGAACGATCAAAGCGTGGACTGTTTGAGACATTGCTCCCATGGAGGATAGTGCGCATGGTGACAGTTGTATTCTATCCCGATGCAATTTCTGGGTTTCATCAACACTCTGATAGTTAACAGATTACAGATTGCCTCCATATGTGCATCGGAAACTACTACTGGTCTTCCTGGGAGCGATCAAAAACGTAGACTGTTTGAGACATTACTCCCATGGAGGAAAGTGTGCATGGTGACTGTTGTACTCAATCCCTATGCAATTTCTGTGTTTCATCAACACTTTGAAGGTCCACAAATTACAGAATGCCTCCAGATGTGCATCGGAAACTACTACTGGTCTTCCAGGGAACGATCAATGCGTAGACTGTTTCAGACATTACTCCTATGAAGGAAAGTGCAGATCGTGACTGTTGTATTCAATCCCGATGCAACTTCTGTGTTTCATCAACACTCTGATAGTCCACAGATAACAGATTGTCTGAAGATGTGCATCGGAAACTACTACTGGTCTTCCTGGTAACGATCAAGGCGTAGACTGTTTCAGACATTACTCCCATGGAGGAAATTGCGGATGGTGACTGTTGTATTCAATCCTGATGAAATTTCTGTGTTTCATCAACATTCTGATAGTCCACAGATTACAGATCGTCTCCAGATGTGCATCGGAAACTACTACTGGTCTTCCTGGGAACGATCAAAGCGTAGACAGTTTCAGACATTACTCCCATGGAGGAAAGTGTCCATGGTGACTGTTGTATTCAATCCCGATGCAATTTCTGTGTTTCATCAACAGTCTGATAGTCCGCAAATTATAGAATGCAACCAGTTGTGCATCGGAAACTACTACTGGTCTGCCAGGGAACGATCAAAGCGTAGACTGTTTAAAACGTTACTCCCATATAGGAAAGTGCGCATGGTGACGTTTGTATTCAATCCGGATGCAATTTCTGTATTTCATCAACACTCTGATAGTCCACAGATTACAGATAGCCTCCAGATGTACACCGGAAACTACTACTGGTCTTCCTGGGAACGATCAAAAACGTAGACTGTTTGAGATATTACTCCCATGGAGGAAAGTGTGAGGGGTGACTGTTGTATTCAATCCCTATGCAATTTCTGTATTTCATCAACACTTTGAAGGTCCACAAATTACAGAATGCCTCCAG
The DNA here is from genome assembly GCF_023897955.1 of Schistocerca gregaria. NCBI lineage: Eukaryota > Metazoa > Arthropoda > Insecta > Orthoptera > Acrididae > Schistocerca > Schistocerca gregaria. The sequence goes on along the minus strand of NW_026061799.1, from coordinate 2,672,417 downwards.
ATGTGCATCGGAAGCTACTACTGGTCTTCCAGGGAACGATCAATGCGTAGACCGTTTCAGACATTACTCCCATGAAGGAAAGTGCGGATCGTGACAGTTGTATTCAATCCCGATGCAATTTCTGTGTTTCATCAACTCTCTGATAGTCCGCAGGTTACAAATTGTCTCCAGATGTGCATCGGAAACTATTACTGGTCTTCCTGGGAACGGTCAAAGCGTAGACTGTTTCAGACATTACTCCCATGGAGGAAAGTGCGCATGGTGACTGTTGTATTCAATCCTGATTCAATTTCTGTGTTTTTTATCAACACTCTGATAGTAAACAGATTACAGATTGTCTCCAGAAGTGCATCGGAAACTACTACTGGTCTTCCAGGGAACGATCAAAGCGTAGACTGTTTGAGACATTACTCCCATGGAGGAAGTAAGGATGGTGACTGTTGTATTCAATTCCGATGCAATTTCTGTGTTTCATCAACACTCTGATAGTCCACAGATTACAGAATGCCACCAGATATGCATCGGAAACTACTACTGGTCTTCCAGGGAACGATCAAATCGTAGACTGTTTGACACATTACACCCGTGGAGGAAAGGGCGCATGGTGACTGTTGTATTCAATCCCGATTTAATTTCTTTGTTTCATCAACACTCTGATAGTCCACAGATTACAGAATGACACCAGATGTGCATCGGAAACTACTACTCGTCTTCCAGAGAACAATCAAAGCGTAGACTGTTTGAGACATTACTTCCGTGGAGGAAAGTGCGCATGGTGATTTCAATCCCGATGCAATTTCTGTGTTTCATCAACACTCTTATAGTCCACAGATTACAGATTGCCTACAGATGTGCATCGGAAACTACTACTGGTCTTCCAGGGAAGGATCAAAGCGTAAATTGTTTGAGACATTACTCACATTGAGGAAAGTGCGCATGGTGACTGTTGTATTCAATCGCCATGCAATTTCTGTGTTTCATCAATACTCTCATAGTCCACAGATTACAGAAGGCCACCAGATGTGCATCGGAAACTACTACTGGTCTTCCAGGGAACGATCAAAGCGTGGACTGTTTGAGACATACTCCCATGGAGGAAAGTGCGAATGGTGACTGTTGTATTCAATCCCGATGCAATTTGTGTGTTTCATCAACACTCTGATAGTCCACAGATTACAGAATGACAAAAGATGTGCATCGGAATCTACTACTGGTCTTACAGGGAACGATCAAAGCGTAGACTTTTTGAGACATTACTCCCGTGGCGGAAAGTGCTGATGGGGACTGTTGTATTCAATTCCGATGCAATTTCTGTGTTTCATCAACACTCTGATAGTCCACAGATTACAGAATGCCTCCAGATGTGCATCGGAAACTACTTTTGGTCTTCCAGGGAACGATCAGAGCCTAAACTCTTTGAGACATTGCTGCCATGGAGGAAAGTGCGCATGGTGACTGTTGTATTCAATCCCGATGCAATTTCTGTGTTTCATCAACAGTCTTATAGTCCACAGATTACAGAATGCCTCCAGATGTGCATCGGAAACTACTACTGGTCTTCCAGGGAACGATCAAATCGTAGACTGTTTGAGACATTACTCCCATGGAGGAAAGTGCGCATGGTGAATGTTGTATTCAATCCCGATGCAATTTCTGTGTTTCATCAACAGCCTGATAGTCCACAGATTACAGAATGCCTCCAGATGTGCATCGGAAACTACCACTGGTCTTCCAGAAAACGATCAAAGCGCAGACTGTTTGAGACATTACTCACATGGAGGAAAGTGCGCATGGTTAATTAAATCCCGATGCAATTTCTGTGTTTCATCAACACTCTTATAGTCCACAGATTACAGATTGCCTCCAGATGTGCATCGGAAACTACTACTGGTCTTCCAGGGAACGATCAAAGCGTAAATAGTTTGAGACATTACTCACATTGAGGAAAGTGCGCATAGTGACTGTTGTATTCAATCCCGATGCAATTTCTGTGTTTCATCAATACTCTGATAGTCCACAGATTACAGAATACCACCAGATGTGCATCACAAACTACTACTGGTCTTCCAGGGAACGATCAAAGCGTGGACTGTTTGTGAGATTACTCCCATGGAGGAAAGTGCGCGTGGTGACTGTTGTATTCAATCCCGATGCAATTTCTGTGTTTCATATACACTCTGATGGTCCACAGATTACAGAATAAAACCAGATGTGCATCAGAAACTAATACTGGTCTTCCAGGGAACGATCAAAGCGTAGACTGTTTGAGACATTACTCCCATGGAGGAAAGTGCGGATGGGGACTGTTGTATTCAATCCCGATGCAATTTTTGTGTTTCATCAACAGTCTGATAGACCACAGATTACAGAATGCCTCCAGATGTGCATCGGAAACCACTACCGGTCTTCCTGGGTTACGATCAATGCTTAGACTGTTTCAAACATTACTCCCATGGAGGAAATTGCGGATGGTGAATGTTGTATTCTATCCTGATGAAATTTTTGTGTTTCAGCAACATTCAGATAGTCCACAGATTACAAATTGTCTCCAGATGCGCATCGGAAACTACTACTGGTCTTCCTGGGAACGATCAAAGCGTAGACAGTTTCAGACATTACTCCCATGGAGGAAAGTGTGCATGGTGACTATTGTATTCAATCCCGATGCAATTTCTGTGTTTCATCAACAGTCTGATAGTCCGCAGATTATAGAATGCCACCAGATGTGCATCGGAAACTACTACTGGTCTTCCAGGGAACGATCAAGGCGTAGACTGTTTGAGACATTACTCCCATGGAGGAAAGTGTGCAGGGTGACTGTTGTATTAAATCCCTATGCATTTTCTGTGTTTCATCAACACTTTGAAGGTCCACAAATTACAGAATGCCTCCAGATGTGCATCGGAAACTACTACTGGTCTTCCAGGGAACGATCAAAGTGGTGACCGTTTCAGACATTACTCCCATGAAGGAAAGTGCGCATGGTGAATGTTGTATTTAATCCCGATGCCATTTCTGTGTTTCTTCAACACTTTGAACGTCCACAGATTACAGATTGCCTCCAGATGTCCATCGGAAACTACTACTGGTCTTCGAGGGAACGATGAAAGCGTAGACTGTTTGAGACATTACTCCCAAGGAGGAAAGTGCGCATTGTGACTGTTGTATTCACTACCGATGGAATTTTTGTGTTTCATCAATACTCTGATAGTCCACAGATTACAGATTGCCTCCAGATGTGCATCGGAAACTACTACTGGTCTTCCTGGGAACGATCAAAGCGTAGACTGTTTCAGACATTACTTCCATGGAGGAAAGTGCGGATGGTGACTGTTGTATTCAATCCTGATGCAATTTCTGTGATTTTTATCAACACTCTGATAGTAAGCAGATTACAGATTGTCTCCAGATGTGCATCGGAAACTACTACTGTTCCTCCTGGGAACGATCAAAGCGTAGACTGTTTCAGACATTACTCCCATGGAGGAAAGTGTGCATGGTGACTGTTGTATTTAATCCCGATGTAATTTCTGTGTTTTATCAACACTTTGAAGGTCCACAGATTACAGATTGGCTTCAGATGTGCATCGGAAACTACTACTGGCCTTCCAGGGAACGATCAAAGCGTAAATTGTTTGAGACATTACTCACATTGAGGAAAGTGCGCATGGTGACTGTTGTATTCAATCCCGAACGAATTTCTGTGTTTCATCAACACTCTGATAGTCCACAGATTACGGAATGCCACCAGATGTGCATCGGAAACTACTACTGGTCTTACAGGGAATGATCAAAACGTAGACTGTTTGAGACATTACTCCCATGGCGGAAAGTGCGCGTGGTGACTGTTGTATTCAATCCCGATGCAATGTCTGTATTTCATCAACACTCTGATGGTCCATAGATTACAGAATGCCACCAGATGTGCATCGGAAACTACTGCTGGTCTTCCAGGGAACGATCAAAGCGTAGACTGTTTGAGACATTACTCCCATGGAGGAAAGTGCGGATGGGGACTGTTGTATTCAATCCCGATGCAATTTCTGTGTTTCATCAACAGTCTAATAGTCCACAGATTACAGAATGCCTCCAGATGTGCATCGGAAACTACTACTAGTCTTAATGGGAACGATCAAAGCGTAGACTGTTTGACACATTACTCCCGTGGCGGAAAGTGCGCGTGGTGACTGTTGTATTCAATCCCGATGCAATTTCTGTGTTTCATCTACACTCTGATGGTCCACAGATTACAGAATGCCACCAGACATGCATCGGAAACTACTACTGGTCTTCCAGAGAATAATCAAAGCGTAGACTGTTTGAGACATTACTCCCGTGGAGGAAAGTGCACATGGTGAATTCAATCCCGATGCAATTTCTGTGTTTCATCAACACTCTTATAGTCCATAGATTACAGACTGCCTCCAGATGTGCATCGGAAACTACTACTGGTCTTCCAGGGAACGATCAAAGCGTAAATTGTTTGAGACATTACTCACATTGAGGAAAGTGCGCATAGTGACTGTTGTATTCAATCCCGATGCAATTTCTGTGTTTCCTCAATACTCTGATAGTCCACAGATTACAGAATGCCACCAGATGTGCATCGGAAACTAGTACTGGTGTTCCAGGGAACGATCAAAGCGTGGACTCTTTGAGACTTTACTCCCATAGAGGAAAGTGCGAATGGTGACTGTTGTATTCAATCCCGATGCAATTTCTGTGTTTCAGCAACACTCTGATAGTCCACAGATTACAGAATGCCACCAGATGTGCATCGGAAACTACTACTGGTCTTACAGGGAACGATCAAAGCGTAGACTGTTTGAGACATTACTCCCGTGGCGGAAAGTGCGGATGGGGACTGTTGTATTCAATCACGATGCAATTTCTGTGTTTCATCAACACTCTGATAGTGCACAGATTACAGAATGCCTCCAGATGTGCATCGGAAACTACTACTGGTCTTCCAGGGAACGATCAGAGCCTAAACTCTTTGAGACATTGCTCCCATGGAGGAAAGTGCGCATGGTGACTGTTGTATTCAATCCCGATGCAATTTCTGTGTTTCATCAACAGTCTAATAGTCCACAGATTACAGAATGCCTCCAGATGTGCATCGGAAACTACTACTGGTCTTCCAGGGAACGATCAAATCGTAGACTGTTTGAGACATTACTCCCATGGAGGAAAGTACGCATGGTGACTGTTGTATTCAATCGCGATGCAATTTCTGTGTTTCATCAACAGTCTGATAGTCCACAGATTACAGAATGCCTACAGATGTGCATCGGAAGCTACTACTGGTCTTAATGGGAACGATGAAAGCGTAGAGTGTTTGAGACATTACTCCCATGGAGGAAAATGCGCATTGTGAATGTTGTATTCACTCCCGATGCAATTTATGTGTTTCATCAACACTCTGATAGTCCACAGATTACAGAATGCCACCAGACGTGCATCGGAAACTACTACAGGTCTTCCAGGGAACGATCAAAGGGTAAACACTTTGAGACATTACTCCTATGGAGGAAAGTGCGCATGGTGACTGTTGTATTCATTCTCGATGCATTTTCTGTGTTTCATCAACACTCAGATAGTCCACAGATTACAGAATGCCTCCAGATGTGCATCGGGAACTACTACTGGTCTTCCTGGGAACGATCAAAGCGTAGACTGTTTCAGACATTATTCCCATGAGGGAAAGTGTACATGGTGACTGTTGTATTCAATCCCGATGCAATTTCTGTGTTTCTTCAACACTCTGATAGTCCACACATCACAGAATGCCACCAGATGTGCATCGGAAACTGCTTCTGGTCTTCCAGGGAACGATCAAAGCGTAGACTGTTTGAGACATTACACCCTTTAAGGAAAGTGCGCATGGTGACAGTTGTATTCAATCCCGATGCAAATTTCTGTGTTTCATCAATACTCTGATAGTCCACAGATTACAGAATGCCTCCAGATGTGCATCGGAAACTGCCACTGATCTTCCAGGGAACGATCAAAGCGTAGACTGTTTGAGACATTACTACCGTGGAGGAAAGTGCCCATGGTAACTGTTGTATTCAATCCCGATGCAATTTCTGTGTTTCATCAACACTCTGATAGTCCACAGATTACGGAATGCCACCAGATGTGCATCGGAAACTACTACTGGTCTTACAGGGAACGATCAAAACGTAGACTGTTTGAGACATTACTCCCTTGGAGGAAAGTGCGCATGGTGACTCTTGTATTCAATCCCGATGCAATTTCTCTGTTTCATCAACACTCTGATAGTACACAGATTACTGATTGCCTCCAGATGTGCATCGGAAACTACTACTGGTCTTCCTGGGAACGATCAAATCGTGGACTGTTTCAGACATTACTCCCATGGAGGAAAGTGTGCATGGTGACTGTTGTATTCAATCCCGATGCAATTTCTGTGTTTCATCAACACTTTGAAGGTCCACAGGTTACAGAATGCCTCCAGATGTGCAGCGGAAACTACTACTGGTCTTACTGGGAATGATCAAAACGTAGACTGTTTCAGACATTACTACCATGGAGGAAAATGCCCATGGTAACTGTTGTATTCAATCCCGATGCAATTTCCGTGTTTCATCAACACTCTGATAGTCCACAGATTACAGATTGCATCCAGATGTCCATCGGAAACTACTACGGGTCTTCCAGGGAACGATCAAATCGTAGACTGTTTGAGACATTACTCCCATACAGGAAAGTGCGCATGGTGACTGTTGTATTCAATCCCGATGTAATTTCTGTGTTTCATCAACAGTCTGATAGACCACAGATTATAGAATGCCTCCAGATGTGCATCGTAAACTACTACTGGTCTTAGTGGGAACGATCAAAGCGTAGAGTGTTTGAGACATTACTCCCATGCAGGAAAGTGCGCATGGTGACTGTTGTATTTAATCCCGATGCTTTTTCTGTGTTTCATCAACACTCTTATAGACCACAGATTACTGAATGCCACCAGATGTGCATCGGAAACTCCTACTGGTCTTCCAGGGAACGATCAAATCGTAGACTGTTTTAGACATTACTCCCATGGAGGAAAGTGTGCATGGTGACTGTTGTATTCAATAGCGATGCAATTTCTGTGTTTCGTCAACACTTTGAAGGTCCACAGGTTACAGAATGCCTCCAGATGTGCAGCGGAAACTACTACTGGTCTTACTGGGAACGATCAAAGCGTAGACTGTTTGAGACATTACTCCCATGGAGGAAAGTGTGCATGGTGACTGTTGTAATTAATCCCGCTGTAATTTCTGTGTATTATCAACACTTTGAAGGTCCACAGATTACAGATTGGCTTCAGATGTTCATCGGAAACTACTACTGGTCTTCCAGGGAACGATCAATTCGTAAATTGTTTGAGACATTACTCACATTGAGGAAAGTGCGCATGGTGACTGTTGTATTCAATCCCGATGCAATTTCTGTGTTTCATCAACACTCTGATAGTCCATAGATTACGGAATGCCATCAGATGTGCATCGGAAACTACTACTGGTCTTACAGGGAACGATCAAAACGAAGACTGTTTGAGACATTACTCCCGTGGCGGAAAGTGCGCGTGGTGACTGTTGTATTCAATCCCGATGCAATGTCTGTATTTCATCAACACTCTGATGGTCCACAGATTACAGAATGCCACCAGATGAGCATCGGAAACTACTGCTGGTCTTCCAGGGAACGATCAAAGCGTAGACTGTTTGAGACATTTCTCCCATGGAGGAAAGTGCGGATGGGGACTGTTGTATTCAATCCCGATGCAATTTCTGTGTTTCATCAACAGTCTAATAGTCCACAGATTACATAATGCCACCAGATGTGCATCGGAAACTACTACTAGTCTTAATGGGAAGGATCAAAGCGTAGACTGTTTGACACATTACTCCCGTGGCGGAAAGTGCGCGTGGTGACTGTTGTATTCAATCCCGATTCAATTTCTGTGTTTCATCTACACTCTGATGGTCCACAGATTACAGAATGCCACCAGATGTGCATCGGAAACTACTACTGGTCTTACAGGGAACGATCAAAACGTAGACTGTTTGAGACATTACTCCCTTGGAGGAAAGTGCGCATGGTGACTCTTGTATTCAATCCCGATGCAATTTCTCTGTTTCATCAACACTCTGATAGTACACAGATTACTGATTGCCTCCAGATGTGCATCGGAAACTACTACTGGTCTTCCTGGGAACGATCAAATCGTGGACTGTTTCAGACATTACTCCCATGGAGGAAAGTGTGCATGGTGACTGTTGTATTCAATCCCGATGCAATTTCTGTGTTTCATCAACACTTTGAAGGTCCACAGGTTACAGAATGCCTCCAGATGTGCAGCGGAAACTACTACTGGTCTTACTGGGAATGATCAAAACGTAGACTGTTTCAGACATTACTACCATGGAGGAAAATGCCCATGGTAACTGTTGTATTCAATCCCGATGCAATTTCCGTGTTTCATCAACACTCTGATAGTCCACAGATTACAGATTGCATCCAGATGTCCATCGGAAACTACTACGGGTCTTCCAGGGAACGATCAAATCGTAGACTGTTTGAGACATTACTCCCATACAGGAAAGTGCGCATGGTGACTGTTGTATTCAATCCCGATGTAATTTCTGTGTTTCATCAACAGTCTGATAGACCACAGATTATAGAATGCCTCCAGATGTGCATCGTAAACTACTACTGGTCTTAGTGGGAACGATCAAAGCGTAGAGTGTTTGAGACATTACTCCCATGCAGGAAAGTGCGCATGGTGACTGTTGTATTTAATCCCGATGCTTTTTCTGTGTTTCATCAACACTCTTATAGACCACAGATTACTGAATGCCACCAGATGTGCATCGGAAACTCCTACTGGTCTTCCAGGGAACGATCAAATCGTAGACTGTTTTAGACATTACTCCCATGGAGGAAAGTGTGCATGGTGACTGTTGTATTCAATAGCGATGCAATTTCTGTGTTTCGTCAACACTTTGAAGGTCCACAGGTTACAGAATGCCTCCAGATGTGCAGCGGAAACTACTACTGGTCTTACTGGGAACGATCAAAGCGTAGACTGTTTGAGACATTACTCCCATGGAGGAAAGTGTGCATGGTGACTGTTGTAATTAATCCCGCTGTAATTTCTGTGTATTATCAACACTTTGAAGGTCCACAGATTACAGATTGGCTTCAGATGTTCATCGGAAACTACTACTGGTCTTCCAGGGAACGATCAATTCGTAAATTGTTTGAGACATTACTCACATTGAGGAAAGTGCGCATGGTGACTGTTGTATTCAATCCCGATGCAATTTCTGTGTTTCATCAACACTCTGATAGTCCATAGATTACGGAATGCCATCAGATGTGCATCGGAAACTACTACTGGTCTTACAGGGAACGATCAAAACGAAGACTGTTTGAGACATTACTCCCGTGGCGGAAAGTGCGCGTGGTGACTGTTGTATTCAATCCCGATGCAATGTCTGTATTTCATCAACACTCTGATGGTCCACAGATTACAGAATGCCACCAGATGAGCATCGGAAACTACTGCTGGTCTTCCAGGGAACGATCAAAGCGTAGACTGTTTGAGACATTTCTCCCATGGAGGAAAGTGCGGATGGGGACTGTTGTATTCAATCCCGATGCAATTTCTGTGTTTCATCAACAGTCTAATAGTCCACAGATTACATAATGCCACCAGATGTGCATCGGAAACTACTACTAGTCTTAATGGGAAGGATCAAAGCGTAGACTGTTTGACACATTACTCCCGTGGCGGAAAGTGCGCGTGGTGACTGTTGTATTCAATCCCGATTCAATTTCTGTGTTTCATCTACACTCTGATGGTCCACAGATTACAGAATGCCACCAGATGTGCATCGGAAACTACTACTGGTCTTCCAGGGAACGATCAAAGCGTATACTGTTTGACACATTACTCCCGTGGAGGAAAGTGCGCCTTGTTACTGTTGTATTCAATCCCGATGCAATTTCTGTAATTCATCAACACTCTGATAGTGCACAGATTACAGAATGCCACCAGATGTGCATCGGAAACTACTACTGGCCTTCCAGAGAATAATCAAAGCGTAGACTGTTTGAGACATTACTCCCGTGGAAGAAAGTGCACATGGTGAATTCAATCCCGATGCAATTTCTGTGTTTCATCAACACTCTTATAGTCCATAGATTACAGATTTTCTCCAGATGTGCATCGGAAACTACTACTGGTCTTCCAGGGAACGATCAAAGCGTGGACTGTTTGAGACATTACTCCAATAGAGGAAAGTGCGAATGGTGACTGTTGTATTCAATCCCGATGCAGTTTCTGTGTTTCAGCAACACTCTGATAGTCCACAGATTACAGAATGCCACCAGATGTGCATCGGAAACTACTACTGGTCTTACAGGGAACGATGAAAGCGTAGACTGTTTGAGACATTACTCCCGTGGCGGAAAGTGCGCGTGGTGACTGTTGTATTCAATCCCGAAGCAATTTCTGTGTTTCATCTACACTCTGATGGTCCACAGATTACAGAATGCCACCAGATGTGCATCGGAAACTAATACTGGTCTTCCAGGGAACGATCAAAGCGTAGACTGTTTGAGACATTACTCCCATGGAAGAAAGTGCGGATGGGAACTGTTGTATTCAATCCCGATGCAATTACTGTGTTTCATCAACACTCTGATAGTGCACAGATTACAGAATGCCTCCAGATGTGCATCGGAAACTACTACTGGTCTTCCAGGGAACGATCAGAGCCTAAACTCTTTGAGACATTGCTCCCATGGAGGAAAGTGCGCATGGTGACTGTTGTATTCAATCCCGATGTAATTTCTGTGTTTAATCAACAGTCGGATAGACCGCAGATTATAGAATGCCTCCAGATGTGCATCGGAAACTACTACTGGTCTTAGTGGGAACGATCAAAGCGTAGAGTGTTTGAGACATTACTCCCATGCAGGAAAGTGCGCATGGTGACTGTTGTATTTAATCCCGATGCCATTTCTTTGTTTCATCAACACTCTGATAGTCCACAGATTACAGAATGCCTCCAGATGTGCATCGGAAACTACTACTGGTCTTCCAGGGAACGATCAAAGCGTAGACTCATTCAGACATCACTCCCATGGAGGAAAGTGCGCATGGTGAATGTTGTATTTAATCCCGATGCCATTTCTGTGTTTCGTCAACACTTTGAACGTCCACAGATTACAGATTGCCTCCAGATGTTCATCGCAAACTACTACTGGTCTTCGAGGGAACGATCTAAGCGTAGACTGTTTGAGACATTACTCCCAAGGAGGGAAGTGTGCATTGTGACTGTTGTATTCACTACCGATGGAATTTTTGTGTTTCATCAATACCCTGATAGTCCACAGATTACAGAATGCCACCAGATGTGCATCGGAAACTACCACTGGTCTTCCAGGGAACGATCAAATCGTAGACTGTTTGAGACATTACTCCCATGGAGGAATGAGTGCATGGTGACTGTTGTATCCAATCCCTATGCAATTTCTGTGTTTCATCAACACTTTGAAGGTCCACAAATTACAGAATGCCTGCAGATGTGCATCGGAAACTACTACTGGTCTTCCAGGGAACGATCAATGCGTAGACTGTTTCAGACATTACTCCTATGAAGGAAAGTGCGGATGGTGACTGTTGTATTCAATCCCGATGCAATTTCTGTGTTTCATCAACAGTCTGATAGTCCGCAGATTATAGAATGCCACCAGATGTGCATCGGAAACTACTACTGGTCTTCCAGGGAACGATCAAAGCATAGACTGTTTGAGACATTACTCCCATGGAGGAAAGTGTGCATGGTGACTGTTGTATTCAATCCCTATGCAATTTCTGTGTTTCATCAACACTTTGAAGGTCCACAAATTACAGAATGCCTGCAGATGTGCATCGGAAACTACTACTGGTCTTCCAGGGAACGATCAATGCGTAGACTGTTTCAGACATTACTCCTATGAAGGAAAGTGCGGATGGTGACTGTTGTATTCAATCCCGATGCAATTTCTGTGTTTCATCAACACTCTGATAGTCCACAGATTACAGATTGCCTCCAGATGTAAACCGGAAACTACTACTGGTCTTCCTGGGAACGATCAAAGACGTAGACTGTTTGAGACATTACTCCCATGGAGGAAAGTGTGCAGGGTGACTGTTGTATTCAAACCCTATGCAATTTCTGTGTTTCATCAACACTTTGAAGGTCGACAAATTACAGAATGCCTCCAGATGTGCATCGGAAACTACTACTGGTCTTCCTGGGAACGATCAAAGCGTAGACTGTTTCAGACATTACTCCCATGGAGGAAAGTGCGGATGGTGACTGTTGTATTCAATCCCGATGCAATTTCCGTGTTTCATCAACACTCTGATAGTCCACAGATTACAGATTGCATCCAGATGTCCATCGGAAACTACTACGGGTCTTCCAGGGAACGATCAAATCGTAGAGTGTTTGAGACATTACTCCCATACAGGAAAGTGCGCATGGTGACTGTTGTATTCAATCCCGATGTAATTTCTGTGTTTCATCAACAGTCTGATAGACCACAGATTATAGAATGCCTCCAGATGTGCATCGTAAACTACTACTGGTCTTAGTGGGAACGATCAAAGCGTAGATTGTTTGAGACATTACTCCCATGCAGGAAAGTGCGCATGGTGACTGTTGTATTTAATCCCGATGCATTTTTTTGTTTCATCAACACTCCGATAGTCCACAGATTACAGAATGCCTCCAGATGTGCATCGGAAACTACTGCTGGTCTTCCTAGGAACGATCAAAGCGTAGACTGTTTCAGACATTACTCCCATGGAGGAAAGTGCGGATGGTGACTGTTGTATTCAATCCTGATGCAATTTCTGTGTTTTTTATCAACATTCTGATAGTAAACAGATTACAGATTGTCTCCAGATGTGCATCGGAAACTACTACTGTTCTTCCTGGGAACGCTCAAAGCGTAGACTGTTTCAGACATTACTCCCATGGAGGAAAGTGTGCATGGTGACTGTTGTATTCAACCCCGATGAAATTTCTGTGTTTTATCAACACTTTGAAGGTCCACAGATTACAGATTGCCTCCAGATGTGCATCGGAATCTACTACTGGTCTTCCAGGGAACGATCAAAGCGTAGACTGTTTGAGACATTACTCCCGTGGAGGAAAGTGCGCATGGTGACTGTTGTATTTAATCCCGATGCATTTTCTGTGTTTCATCAACACTCTTATAGACCACAGATTACTGAATGCCACCAGATGTGCATCGGAAACTCCTACTGGTCTTCCTGGGAACGATCAAATCGTAGACTGTTTTAGACATTACTCCCATGGAGGAAAGTGTGCATGGTGACTGTTGTATTCAATAGCGATGCAATTTCTGTGTTTCGTCAACACTTTGAAGGTCCACAGGTTACAGAATGCCTCCAGATGTGCAGCGGAAACTACTACTGGTCTTACTGGGAACGATCAAAGCGTAGACTGTTTGAGACATTACTCCCATGGAGGAAAGTGTGCATGGTGACTGTTGTATTTAATCCCGCTGTAATTTCTGTGTATTATCAACACTTTGAAGGTCCACAGATTACAGATTGGCTTCAGATGTTCATCGGAAACTACTACTGGTCTTCCAGGGAACGATCAATGCGTAAATTGTTTGAGACATTACTCACATTGAGGAAAGTGCGCATGGTGACTGTTGTACTCAATCCCGATGCAATTTCTGTGTTTCATCAACACTCTGATAGTCCACAGATTACGGAATGCCACCAGATGTGCATCGGAAACTACTACTGGTCTTACAGGGAACGATCAAAACGAAGACTGTTTGAGACATTACTCCCGTGGCGGAAAGTGCGCGTGGTGACTGTTGTATTCAATCCCGATGCAATGTCTGTATTTCATCAACACTCTGATGGTCCACAGATTACAGAATGCCACCAGATGTGCATCGGAAGCTACTGCTGGTCTTCCAGGGAACGATCAAAGCGTAGACTGTTTGAGACATTTCTCCCATGGAGGAAAGTGCGGATGGGGACTGTTGTATTCAATCCCGATGCAATTTCTGTGTTTAATCAACAGTCTAATAGTCCACAGATTACGGAATGCCTCCAGATGTGCATCGGAAACTACTACTAGTCTTAATGGGAAGGATCAAAGCGTAGACTGTTTGACACATTACTCCCGTGGCGGAAAGTGCGCGTGGTGACTGTTGTATTCAATCCCGATTCAATTTCTGTGTTTCATCTACACTCTGATGGTCCACAGATTACAGAATGCCACCAGATGTGCATCGGAAACTAATACTGGTCTTCCAGGGAACGATCAAAGCGTAGACTGTTTGAGACATTACTCCCATGGAGGAAAGTGCGGATGGGAACTGTTGTATTCAATCCCGATGCAATTACTGTGTTTCATCAACACTCTGATAGTGCACAGATTACAGAATGCCTCCAGATGTGCATCGGAAACTACTACTGGTCTTCCAGGGAACGATCAGAGCCTAAACTCTTTGAGACATTGCTCCCATGGAGGAAAGTGCGCATGGTGACTGTTGTATTCAATCCCGATGTAATTTCTGTGTTAAATCAACAGTCGGATAGACCGCAGATTATAGAATGCCTCCAGATGTGCATCGGAAACTACTACTGGTCTTAGTGGGAACGATCAAAGCGTAGAGTGTTTGAGACATTACTCCCATGGAGGAATGAGTGCATGGTGACTGTTGTATCCAATCCCTATGCAATTTCTGTGTTTCATCAACACTTTGAAGGTCCACAAATTACAGAATGCCTGCAGATGTGCATCGGAAACTACTACTGGTCTTCCAGGGAACGATCAATGCGTAGACTGTTTCAGACATTACTCCTATGAAGGAAAGTGCGGATGGTGACTGTTGTATTCAATCCCGATGCAATTTCTGTGTTTCATCAACAGTCTGATAGTCCGCAGATTATAGAATGCCACCAGATGTGCATCGGAAACTACTACTGGTCTTCCAGGGAACGATCAAAGCATAGACTGTTTGAGACATTACTCCCATGGAGGAAAGTGTGCATGGTGACTGTTGTATTCAATCCCTATGCAATTTCTGTGTTTCATCAACACTTTGAAGGTCCACAAATTACAGAATGCCTGCAGATGTGCATCGGAAACTACTACTGGTCTTCCAGGGAACGATCAATGCGTAGACTGTTTCAGACATTACTCCTATGAAGGAAAGTGCGGATGGTGACTGTTGTATTCAATCCCGATGCAATTTCTGTGTTTCATCAACACTCTGATAGTCCACAGATTACAGATTGCCTCCAGATGTAAACCGGAAACTACTACTGGTCTTCCTGGGAACGATCAAAGACGTAGACTGTTTGAGACATTACTCCCATGGAGGAAAGTGCGGATGGTGACTGTTGTATTCAATCCCGATGCAATTTCCGTGTTTCATCAACACTCTGATAGTCCACAGATTACAGATTGCATCCAGATGTCCATCGGAAACTACTACGGGTCTTCCAGGGAACGATCAAATCGTAGACTGTTTGAGACATTACTCCCATACAGGAAAGTGCGCATGGTGACTGTTGTATTCAATCCCGATGTAATTTCTGTGTTTCATCAACAGTCTGATAGACCACAGATTATAGAATGCCTCCAGATGTGCATCGTAAAGTACTACTGGTCTTAGTGGGAACGATCAAAGCGTAGATTGTTTGAGACATTACTCCCATGCAGGAAAGTGCGCATGGTGACTGTTGTATTTAATCCCGATGCCATTTCTTTGTTTCATCAACACTCCGATAGTCCACAGATTACAGAATGCCTCCAGATGTGCATCGGAAACTACTGCTGGTCTTCCTAGGAACGATCAAAGCGTAGACTGTTTCAGACATTACTCCCATGGAGGAAAGTGCGGATGGTGACTGTTGTATTCAATCCTGATGCAATTTCTGTGTTTTTTATCAACATTCTGATAGTAAACAGATTACAGATTGTCTCCAGATGTGCATCGGAAACTACTACTGTTCTTCCTGGGAACGCTCAAAGCGTAGACTGTTTCAGACATTACTCCCATGGAGGAAAGTGTGCATGGTGACTGTTGTATTCAACCCCGATGAAATTTCTGTGTTTTATCAACACTTTGAAGGTCCACAGATTACAGATTGCCTCCAGATGTGCATCGGAATCTACTACTGGTCTTCCAGGGAACGATCAAAGCGTAGACTGTTTGAGACATTACTCCCGTGGAGGAAAGTGCGCATGGTGACTGTTGTATTTAATCCCGATGCATTTTCTGTGTTTCATCAACACTCTTATAGACCACAGATTACTGAATGCCACCAGATGTGCATCGGAAACTCCTACTGGTCTTCCAGGGAACGATCAAATCGTAGACTGTTTTAGACATTACTCCCATGGAGGAAAGTGTGCATGGTGACTGTTGTATTCAATAGCGATGCAATATCTGTGTTTCGTCAACACTTTGAAGGTCCACAGGTTACAGAATGCCTCCAGATGTGCAGCGGAAACTACTACTGGTCTTACTGGGAACGATCAAATCGTAGACTGTTTGAGACATTACTCCCATGGAGGAAAGTGTGCATGGTGACTGTTGTATTTAATCCCGCTGTAATTTCTGTGTATTATCAACACTTTGAAGGTCCACAAATTACAGAATGCCTGCAGATGTGCATCGGAAACTACTACTGGTCTTCCAGGGAACGATCAATGCGTAGACTGTTTCAGACATTACTCCTATGAAGGAAAGTGCGGATGGTGACTGTTGTATTCAATCCCGATGCAATTTCTGTGTTTCATCAACACTCTGATAGTCCACAGATTACAGATTGCCTCCAGATGTAAACCGGAAACTACTACTGGTCTTCCTGGGAACGATCAAAGACGTAGACTGTTTGAGACATTACTCCCATGGAGGAAAGTGTGCAGGGTGACTGTTGTATTCAAACCCTATGCAATTTCTGTGTTTCATCAACACTTTGAAGGTCGACAAATTACAGAATGCCTCCAGATGTGCATCGGAAACTACTACTGGTCTTCCTGGGAACGATCAAAGCGTAGACTGTTTCAGACATTACTCCCATGGAGGGAAGTGCGGATGGTGACTGTTGTATTCAATCCCGATGCAATTTCCGTGTTTCATCAACACTCTGATAGTCCACAGATTACAGATTGCATCCAGATGTCCATCGGAAACTACTACGGGTCTTCCAGGGAACGATCAAATCGTAGACTGTTTGAGACATTACTCCCATACAGGAAAGTGCGCATGGTGACTGTTGTATTCAATCCCGATGTAATTTCTGTGTTTCATCAACAGTCTGATAGACCACAGATTATAGAATGCCTCCAGATGTGCATCGTAAACTACTACTGGTCTTAGTGGGAACGATCAAAGCGTAGATTGTTTGAGACATTACTCCCATGCAGGAAAGTGCGCGTGGTGACTGTTGTATTTAATCCCGATGCCATTTCTTTGTTTCATCAACACTCCGATAGTCCACAGATTACAGAATGCCTCCAGATGTGCATCGGAAACTACTGCTGGTCTTCCTAGGAACGATCAAAGCGTAGACTGTTTCAGACATTACTCCCATGGAGGAAAGTGCGGATGGTGACTGTTGTATTCAATCCTGATGCAATTTCTGTGTTTTTTATCAACATTCTGATAGTAAACAGATTACAGATTGTCTCCAGATGTGCATCGGAAACTACTACTGTTCTTCCTGGGAACGCTCAAAGCGTAGACTGTTTCAGACATTACTCCCATGGAGGAAAGTGTGCATGGTGACTGTTGTATTCAACCCCGATGAAATTTCTGTGTTTTATCAACACTTTGAAGGTCCACAGATTACAGATTGCCTCCAGATGTGCATCGGAATCTACTACTGGTCTTCCAGGGAACGATCAAAGCGTAGACTGTTTGAGACATTACTCCCGTGGAGGAAAGTGCGCATGGTGACTGTTGTATTCAATCCCGATGCAATTTCTGTGTTTCATCAACACTCTGATAGTCCACAGATTACGGAATGCCACCAGATGTGCATCGGAAACTACTACTGGTCTTACAGGGAACGATCAAAACGAAGACTGTTTGAGACATTACTCCCGTGGCGGAAAGTGCGCGTGGTGACTGTTGTATTCAATCCCGATGCAATGTCTGTATTTCATCAACACTCTGATGGTCCACAGATTACAGAATGCCACCAGATGTGCATCGGAAGCTACTGCTGGTCTTCCAGGGAACGATCAAAGCGTAGACTGTTTGAGACATTTCTCCCATGGAGGAAAGTGCGGATGGGGACTGTTGTATTCAATCCCGATGCAATTTCTGTGTTTCATCAACAGTCTAATAGTCCACAGATTACGGAATGCCTCCAGATGTGCATCGGAAACTACTACTAGTCTTAATGGGAAGGATCAAAGCGTAGACTGTTTGACACATTACTCCCGTGGCGGAAAGTGCGCGTGGTGACTGTTGTATTCAATCCCGATTCAATTTCTGTGTTTCATCTACACTCTGATGGTCCACAGATTACAGAATGCCACCAGATGTGCATCGGAAACTACTACTGGTCTTCCAGGGAACGATCAAAGCGTAGACTGTTTGACACATTACTCCCGTGGAGGAAAGTGCGCCTTGTGACTGTTGTATTCAATCCCGATGCAATTTCTGTAATTCATCAACACTCTGACAGTGCACAGATTACAGAATGCCACCAGATGTGCATCGGAAATTACTACTGGCCTTCCAGAGAATAATCAAAGCGTAGACTGTTTGAGACATTACTCCCGTGGAAGAAAGTGCACTTGGTGAATTCAATCCCGATGCAATTTCTGTGTTTCATCAACACACTTATAGTCCATAGATTACAGATTTTCTCCAGATGTGCATCGGAAACTACTACTGGTCTTCCAGGGAACGATCAAAGCGTAAATTGTTTGAGACATTACTCACATTGAGGAAAGTGCGCATAGTGACTCTTGTATTCAATCCCGATGCAATTTCTGTGTTTCCTTAATACTCTGATAGTCCATAGATTACAGAATGCCACCAGATGTGCATCGGAAACTACTACTGGTCTTCCAGGGAACGATCAAAGCGTGGACTGTTTGAGACATTACTCCAATAGAGGAAAGTGCGAATGGTGACTGTTGTATTCAATCCCGATGCAGTTTCTGTGTTTCAGCAACACTCTGATAGTCCACAGATTACAGAATGCCACCACATGTGCATCGGAAACTACTACTGGTCTTACAGGGAACGATCAAAGCGTAGACTGTTTGAGACATTACTCCCGTGGCGGAAAGTGCGCGTGGTGACTGTTGTATTCAATCCCGAAGCAATTTCTGTGTTTCATCCACACTATGATGGTCCACAGATTACAGAATGCCACCAGATGTGCATCGGAAACTAATACTGGTCTTCCAGGGAACGATCAAAGCGTAGACTGTTTGAGACATTACTCCCATGGAGGAAAGTGCGGATGGGGACTGTTGTATTCAATCCCGATGCAATTTCTGTGTTTCATCAACACTCTGATAGTGCACAGATTACAGAATGCCTCCAGATGTGCATCGGAAACTACTACTGGTCTTCCAGGGAACGATCAGAGCCTAAACTCTTTGAGACATTGCTCCCATGGAGGAAAGTGCGCATGGTGACTGTTGTATTCAATCCCGATGTAATTTCTGTGTTAAATCAACAGTCGGATAGACCGCAGATTATAGAATGCCTCCAGATGTGCATCGGAAACTACTACTGGTCTTAGTGGGATCGATCTAAGCGTAGACTGTTTGAGACATTACTCCCAAGGAGGAAAGTGTGCATTGTGACTGTTGTATTCACTACCGATGGAATTTTTGTGTTTCATCAATACCCTGATAGTCCACAGATTACAGAATGCCACCAGATGTGCATCGGAAACTACCACTGGTCTTCCAGGGAACGATCAAATCGTAGACTGTTTGAGACATTACTCCCATGGAGGAAAGAGTGCATGGTGATTGTTGTATTCAATCCCTATGCAATTTCTGTGTTTCATCAACACTTTGAAGGTCCACAAATTACAGAATGACTGCAGATGTGCATCGGAAACTACTGCTGGTCTTCCAGGGAACGATCAATGCGTAGACTGTTTCAGACATTACTCCTATGAAGGAAAGTGCGGATGGTGACTGTTGTATTCAATCCCGATGCAATTTCTGTGTTTCATCAACAGTCTGATAGTCCGCAGATTATAGAATGCCACCAGATGTGCATCGGAAACTACTACTGGTCTTCCAGGGAACGATCAAAGCGTAGACTGTTTGAGACATTACTCCCATGGAGGAAAGTGTGCATGGTGACTGTTGTATTCAATCCCTATGCAATTTCTGTGTTTCATCAACACTTTGAAGGTCCACAAATTACAGAATGCCTGCAGATGTGCATCGGAAACTACTACTGGTCTTCCAGGGAACGATCAATGCGTAGACTGTTTCAGACATTATTCCTATGAAGGAAAGTGCGGATGGTGACTGTTGTATTCAATCCCGATGCAATTTCTGTGTTTCATCAACACTCTGATAGTCCACATTTTACAGATTGCCTCCAGATGTACACCGGAAACTACTACTGGTCTTCCTGGGAACGATCAAAGACGTAGACTGTTTGAGACATTACTCCCATGGAGGAAAGTGTGCAGGGTGACTGTTGTATTCAAACCCTATGCAATTTCTGTGTTTCATCAACACTTTGAAGGTCGACAAATTACAGAATGCCTCCAGATGTGCATCAGAAACTACTACTGGTCTTCCTGGGAACGATCAAAGCGTAGACTGTTTCAGACATTACTCCCATGGAGGAATGTGCGGATGGTGACTGTTGTATTCAATCCTGATGCAATTTCTGTGTTTTTTATCAACACTCTGATAGTAAACAGATTACAGATTGTCTCCAGATGTGCATCGGAAACTACTACCGTTCTTCCTGGGAACGCTCAAAGCGTAGACTATTTCAGACATTACTCCCATGGAGGGAAGTGTACATGGTGACTGTTGTATTCAACCCCGATGAAATTTCTGTGTTTTATCAACACTTTGAAGGTCCACAGATTACAGAATGCCTCCAGATGTGCATCGGAAACTACTACTTGTCTTCCAGGGAACGATCAAAGCGTAGACTGTTTCAGACATTACTCCCGTGGAGGAAAGTGCGCATGGTGACTGTTGTATTTAATCCCGATGCATTTTCTGTGTTTCATCAACACTCTTATAGACCACAGATTACTGAATGCCACCAGATGTGCATCGGAAACTCCTACTGGTCTTCCAGGGAACGATCAAATCGTAGACTGTTTCAGACATTACTCCCATGGAGGAAAGTGTGCATGATGACTGTTGTATTCAATCCCGATGCAATTTCTGTGTTTCGTCAACACTTTGAAGGTCCACAGGTTACAGAATGCCTCCAGATGTGCAGCGGAAACTACTACTGGCCTAACTGGGAACGATCAAACCGTAGACAATTTCAGACATTACTCCCATGGAGGAAAGTGCGGATGGTGACTGTTGTATTCAAACCCGATGCAATTTCCGTGTTTCATCAACACTCTGATAGTCCACAGATTACAGATTGCATCCAGATGTCCATCGGAAACTACTACGGGTCTTCCAGGGAACGATCAAATCGTAGACTGTTTGAGACATTACTGCCATGGAGAAAAGTGCGCATGGTGACTGTTGTATTCAATCCCGATTCAATTTCTGTGTTTCATCAACAGTCTGATAGTCCACAGATTACAGAATGCCTCCAGATGTGCAACGGGAACTACTACTGGTCTTCCTGGGAACGATCAAAGCGTAGACTGTTGAGACATTACTCCCATGAAGGAAAGTGTACATGGTGAGTGTAAAATTCAATCACGATGCAATTTTTGTGTTTCATCAATACTCTGATAGTCCACAGATTACAGAATGCCACCAGATGTGCATCGGAAACTACTACTGGTCTTCCAGGGAACGATCAGAACCTAAACTCTTTGAGACATTGCTCGCATGCAGGAAAGTGCGCATGGTGACTGTTGTATTCAATCCCGATGCTATTTCTGTGTTTCATCAACACTTAGAAGGACCACAGGTTACAGAATGCCTCCAGATGTGCATCGGAAACTACTACTGGTCTTACTGGGAACGATCAAAGCGTAGACTGTTTCAGACATTACTCCCATGGAGGAAAGTGCGGATGGTGACTGTTGTATTCAATCCCGATGCAATTTCCGTGTTTCATCAACACTCTGATAGTCCACAGATTACAGAATGCCACCAGATGTGCATCAGAAACTACCACTGGTCTTCCAGAGAACGATCAAAGCGTAGACTGTTTGAGACATTACTCCCCTTCACGAAAGTGCGCATGGTGACTGTTGTATTCAATCCCGATGTAATTTCTGTGTTTCATCAACAGTCTGATAGACCACAGATTATAGAATGCCTATAGATGTGCTTCGGAAACTACTACTGGTCGTAGTGGGAACGATCAAAGCGTAGAGTGTTTGAGACATTGCTCCAATAGGGAAGTGCGCATGGTGAGTGTTGTATTCAATCCCGATGTAATTTCTTTGTTTCATCAACACTCTGATAGTCCACAGATTACAGAATGCCTCCAGATGTGCACCGAAAACTACTACTGGTCTTCCAGGGAACGATCAAAGCGTAGACTAATTCAGACATTACTCCGATGGAGGAAAGTGCGCATGGTGAATGTTGTATTTAATCCCGATGCCATTTCTGTGTTTCGTCAACACTTTGAACGTCCACAGATTACAGATTGCCTCCAGATGTCCATCGGAAACTACTACTGGTCTTCGAGGGAACAATCAAAGCGTAGACTGTTTGAGACATTACTCCCAAGGAGGAAAGTGCGCATTGTGACTGTTGTATTCACTACCGATGGAATTTTTGTGTTTCATCAATACTCTGATAGTCCACAGATTACAGATTGCCTCCAGATGTACACCGAAAACTACTACTGGTCTTCCTGTGGAACGATCAAGAACGTAGACTGTTTGAGACATTACTCCCATGGAGGAAAGTGTGCAGGGTGACTGTTGTATTAAATCCCGATGCAATTTCTGTGTTTCATCAACACTCTGATAGTCCACAGATTACGGAATGCCACCAGATGTGCATCGGAAACTACTACTGGTCTTACAGGGAACGATCAAAACGTAGACTGTTTGAGACATTACACCTATGGCGGAAAGTGCGCGTGGTGACTGTTGTATTCAATCCCGATGCAATGTCTGTATTTCATCAAAACTCTGATGGTCCACAGATTACGGAATGCCACCAGATGTGCATCGGAAACTAATACTGGTCTTCCAGGGAACGATCAAAGCGTAGACTGTTTGAGACATTACTCCCATGGAGGAAAGTGCGGATGGGGACTGTTGTATTCAATCTTGATGCAATTTCTGTGTTTCATCAACACTCTGATAGTGCACAGGTTACAGAATGCCTCCAGATGTGCATTGGAAACTACTACTGGTCTTCCAGGGAACGATCAGAGCCTAAACTCTTTGAGACATTGCTCCCATGGAGGAAAGTGCGCGTGGTGACTGTTGTATTCATTCCCGATGCATTTTCTGTGTTTCATCAACACTCAGATAGTCCACAGATTACAGAATGCCTCCAGATGTGCATCGGGAACTACTACTGGTCTTCCTGGGAACGATCAAAGCGTAGACTGTTTGAGACATTACACCCTTTCAGGAAAGTGCGCATGGTGACTGTTGTATTCAATCCCGATGCAAATTTCTGTGTTTCATCAACACTCAGATAGTCCACAGATTACAGAATGCCTCCAGATGTGCATCGGGAACTACTACTGGTCTTCCTGGGAACGATCAGAGCGTAGACTGTTTGAGACATTATTCCCATGAGGGAAAGTGTACATGGTGACTGTTGTATTCAATCCCGATGCAATTTCCGTGTTTCATCAACACTCTGATAGTCCACAGATTACAGATTGCATCCAGATGTCCATCGGAAACTACTACGGGTCTTCCAGGGAACGATCAAATCGTAGACTGTTTGAGACATTACTCCCATTCAGGAAAGTGCGGATGGTGACTGTTGTATTCAATCCCGATGCAATTTCTGTGTTTTTATCAACACTCTGATAGTGCACAGATTACAGAATGCCTCCAGATGTGCATCGGAAACTACTACTGGTCTTGCAGGGAACGATCAGAGCCTAAACTCTTTGAGACATTGCTCCCATGGAGTAAAGTGCGCATGGTTACTGTTGTATTCAATCCCGATGCAACTTCTGTGTTTCATCAACAGTCTAATAGTCCACATATTACAGAATGCCTCCAGATGTGCATCGGAAACTACTACTAGTCTTAATGGGAACGATCAAAGCGTAGACTGTTTGACACATTACTCCCGTGGCGGAAAGTGCGCGTGGTGACTGTTGTATTCAATCCCGATGCAATTTCTGTGTTTCATCTACACACTGATGGTCCACAGATTACAGAATGCCACCAGATGTGCATCGGAAACTACTACTGGTCTTCCAGGGAACGATCAAAGCGTAGACTGTTTGACACATTACTCCCGTGGAGGAAAGTGCGCCTTGTGACTGTTGTATTCAATCCCGATGCAATTTCTGTAATTCATCAACACTCTGATAGTCCACAGATTACAGAATGCCACCAGATGTGCATCGGAAACTACTACTGGTCTTCCAGAGAATAATCAGAGCGTAGACTGTTTGAGACATTACTCCCGTGGAGGAAAGTGCGCATGGTGAATTCAATCCCGATGCAATTTCTGTGTTTCATCAACACTCTTATAGTCCATAGATTACAGATTGCCTCCAGATGCGCATCGGAAACTACTACTGGTCTTCCAGGGAACGATCAAAGCGTAAATTGTTTGAGACATTACTCACATTGAGGAAAGTGCGCATAGTGACTGTTGTATTCAATCCCGATGCAATTTCTGTGTTTCCTCAATACTCTGATAGTCCACAGATTACAGAATGCCACCAGATGTGCATCGGAAACTACTACTGGTCTTCCAGGGAACGATCAAAGCGTGGACTGTTTGAGACATTACTCCCATTGAGGAAAGTGCGAATGGTGACTGTTGTATTCAATACCGATGCAATTTCTGTGTTTCAGCAACACTCTGATAGTCCACAGATTACAGAATGCCACCGGATGTGCATCGGAAACTACTACTGGTCTTACAGGGAACGATCAAAGCGTAGACTGTTTGAGACATTACTCCCGTGTCGGAAAGTGCGCGTGGTGACTGTTGTATTCAATCCCGATGCAATTTCTGTGTTTCATCTACACTCTGATGGTCCACAGATTACAGAATGCCACCAGATGTGCATCGGAAACTAATACTGGTCTTCCTGGGAACGATCAAAGCGTAGACTGTTTGAGACATTACTCCCATGGAGGAGAGTGCGGATGGGGACTGTTGTATTCAAACCCGATGCAATTTCTGTGTTTCATCAACACTCTGATAGTCCACAGATTACAGAATGCCACCAGACGTGCATCGGAAACTACGACAGGTCTTCCAGGGAACGATCAAAGGGTAAACACTTTGAGACATTACTCCTATGGAGGAAAGTGCGCATGGTGACTGTAGTATTCATTCCCGATGCATTTTCTGTGTTTCATCAACACTCAGATAGTCCACAGATTACAGAATGCCTCCAGATGTGCATCGGGAACTACTACTGGTCTTCCTGGGAACGATCAAAGCGTAAACTGTTTGAGACATTATTCCCATGAGGGAAAGTGTACATGGTGACTGTTGTATTCAATCCCGATGCATTTTCTGTGTTTCATCAACACTCTGATAGTCCACAGATCACCAAATGCCACCAGATGTGCATCGGAAACTGCTTCTGGTCTTCCAGGGAACGATCAAAGTGTAGACTGTTTGAGACATTACACCCTTTCAGGAAAGTGCGCATGGTGACTGTTGTATTCAATCCCGATGCAATTTCTCTGTTTCATCAACACTCTGATAGTACACAGATTACTGATTGCCTCCAGATGTGCATCGGAAACTACTACTGGTCTTCCTGGGATCGATCAAATAGTGGACTGTTTCAGACATTACTCCCATGGAGGAAAGTGTGCATGGTGACTGTTGTATTCAATCCCGATGCAATTTCTGTGTTTCATCAACACTTTGAAGGTCCACAGGTTACAGAATGCCTCCAGATGTGCAGCGGAAACTACTACTGGTCTTACTGGGAACGATCAAAGCGTAGACTGTTTCAGACATTACTCCCATGGAGGAAAGTGCGGATGGTGACTGTTGTATTCAATCCCGATGCAATTTCCGTGTTTCATCAACACTCTGATAGTCCACAGATTACAGATTGCATCCAGATGTCCATCGGAAACTACTACGGGTCTTCCAGGGAACTATCAAATCGTAGACTGTTTGAGACATTACTCCCATTCAGGAAAGTGCGCATGGTGACTGTTGTATTCAATCCCGATGCAATTTCTGTGTTTTATCTACACTCTGATGGTCCACAGATTACAGAATGCCACCAGATGTGCATCGGAAACTACTACTGGTCTTCCAGGGAACGATCAAAGCGCAGACTGTTTGACACATTACTCCCGTGGAGGAAAGTGCGCCTTGTGACTGTTGTATTCAATCCCGATGAAATTTCTGTGTTTCATCAAAACTTTGAAGGTCCACAGGTTACAGAATGCCTCCAGATGTGCAGCGGAAACTACTACTGGTCTTACTGGGAACGATCAAAGCGTAGACTGTTTCAGACATTACTCCCATGGAGGAAAGTGCGGATGGTGACTGTTGTATTCAATCCCGATGCAATTTCCGTGTTTCATCAACACTCTGATAGTCCACAGATTACAGATTGCATCCAGATGTCAATCGGAAACTACTACGGGCCTTCCAGGGAACGATCAAATCGTAGACTGTTTGAGACATTACTCCCATTCAGGAATGTGCGCATGGTGATTGTTGTATTCAATCCCGATGCAATTTCTGTGTTTCATCTACACTCTGATGGTCCACAGATTACAGATTGCCACCAGATGTGCATCGGAAACTACTATTGGTCTTCCAGGGAACGATCAAAGCGTAGACTGTTTGACACATTACTCCCGTGGAGGAAAGTGCGCCTTGTGGCTGTTGTATTCAATCCCGATGCAATTTCTGTAATTCATCAACACTCTGATAGTCCACAGATTACAGAATGCCACCAGATGTGCATCGGAAACTACTACTGGTCTTCCAGAGAATAATCAAAGCGTAGACTGTTTGAGACATTACTACTGTGGAGGAAAGTGCACATGGTGAATTCAATCCCGATGCAATGTCTGTATTTCATCAACACTCTGATGGTCCACAGATTACAGAATGCCACCAGATGTGCATCGGAAACTAATACTGGTCTTCCAGGGAACGATCAAAGCGAAGACTGTTTGAGACATTACTCCCATGGAGGAAAGTGCGGATGGGGACTGTTGTATTCAATCCCGATGCAATTTCTGTGTTTCATCAACACTCTGATAGTGCACAGATTACAGAATGCCTCCAGATGTGCATCGGAAACTACTACTGGTCTTGCAGGGAACGATCAGAGCCTAAACTCTTGGAGACATTGCTCCCATGGAGTAAAGTGCGCATGGTGACTGTTGTATTCAATCCCGATGCAACTTCTGTGTTTCATCAACAGTCTAATAGTCCACATATTACAGAATGTCTCCAGATGTGCATCGGAAACTACTACTAGTCTTAATGGGAACGATCAAAGCGTAGACTGTTTGACACATTACTCCCGTGGCGGAAAGTGCGCGTGGTGACTGTTGTATTCAATCCCGATGCAATTTCTGTAATTCATCAACACTCTGATGGTCCACAGATTACAGAATGCCACCAGATGTGCATCGGAAACTACTACTGGTCTTCCAGAGAATAATCAAAGCGTAGACTGTTTGAGACATTACTCCCGTGGAGGAAAGTGCACATGGTGAATTCAATCCCGATGCAATTTCTGTGTTTCATCAACACTCTTATAGTCCATAGATAACAGATTGCCTCCAGATGTGCATCGGAAACTACTACTGGTCTTCCAGGGAACGATCAAAGCGTAAATTGTTTGAGACATTACTCACATTGAGGAAAGTGCGCATAGTGACTGTTGTATTCAATCCCGATGCAATTTCTGTGTTTCCTCAATACTCTGATAGTCCACAGATTACAGAATGCCACCAGATGTGCATCGGAAACTACTACTGGTCTTCCAGGGAACGATCAAAGCGTGGACTGTTTGAGACATTACTCCCATAGAGGAAAGTGCGAATGTTGACTGTTGTATTCAATACCGATGCAATTTCTGTGTTTCAGCAACACACTGATAGTCCACAGATTACAGAATGCCACCAGATGTGCATCGGAAACTACTACTGGCCTTACAGGGAACGATCAAAGCGTAGACTGTTTGAGACATTACTCCTGTGGCGGAAAGTGCGCGTGGTGACTGTTGTATTCAATCCCGATGCAATTTCTGTTTTTCATCTACACTCTGATGGTCCACAGATTACAGAATGCCACCAGATGTGCATCGGAAACTAATACTGGTCTTCCTGGGAACGATAAAAGCGTAGACTGTTTGAGGCATTACTCCCATGGAGGAGAGTGCGGATGGGGACTGTTGTATTCAAACCCGATGCAATTTCTGTGTTTCATCAACACTCTTATAGTCCATAGATTACAGATTGCCTCCAGATGTGCATCGGAAACTACTACTGGTCTTCCAGGGAACGATCAAAGCGTAAATTGTTTGAGACATTACTCACATTGAGGAAAGTTCGCATAGTGACTGTTGTATTCAATCCCGATGCAATTTCTGTGTTTCCTCAATACTCTGATAGTCCACAGATTACAGAATGCCTACAGATGTGCATCGGAAGCTACTACTGGTCTTAATGGGAACGATCAAAGCGTAGAGTGTTTGAGACATTACTCCCATGGAGGAAAGTGCGCATTGTGACTGTTGTATTCACTCCCGATGCAATTTTTGTGATTCATCAACACTCTGATAGTCCACAGATTACAGAATGCCACCAGACGTGCATCGGAAACTACTACAGGTCTTCCAGGGAACGATCAAAGGGTAAACACTTTGAGACATTACTCCTATGGAGGAAAGTGCGCATGGTGACTGTTGCATTCATTCCCGATGCATTTTCTGTGTTTCATCAACACTCAGATAGTCCACAGATTACAGAATGCCTCCAGATGTGCATCGGGAACTACTACTGGTCTTCCTGGGAACGATCAAAGCGTAGACTGTTTGAGACATTATTCCCATGAGGGAAAGTGTACATGGTGACTGTTGTATTCAATCCCGATGCACTTTCTGTGTTTCATCAACACTCTGATAGTCCACAGATCACAGAATGCCACCAGATGTGCATCGGAAACTGCTTCTGGTCTTCCAGGGAACGATCAAAGTGTAGACTGTTTGAGACATTACACCCTTTCAGGAAAGTGCGCATGGTGACTGTTGTATTCAATCCCGATGCAAATTTCTGTGTTTCATCAATACTCTGATAGTCCACAGATTACAGAATGCCTCCAGATGTGCATCGGAAACTACCACTGATCTTCCAGGGAACGATCAAAGCGTAGACTGTTTGAGACATTACTCCCATGGAGGAAAGTGCCCATGGTAACTGTTGTATTCAATCCCGATGCAATATCTGTGTTTCATCAATACTCTGATAGTCCACAGATAACAGAATGCCACCAGATGTGCAACGGAAACTACCACTGGTCTTCCAGAGAACGATCAAAGCGTAGACTCTTTGAGACATTACTCCCATGGAGGAAAGTGTGCATGGTGACTGTAGTATTCAATCCCGATGCAATTTCTGTGTTTCATCAACACTTTGAAGGTCCACAGGTTACAGAATGCCTCCAGATGTGCAGCGGAAACTACTACTTGTCTTACTGGGAACGATCAAGTCGTAGACTGTTTCAGACATTACTCCCATGGAGGAAAGTGCGGATGGTGACTGTTGTATTCAATCCCGATGCAATTTCCGTGTTTCATCAACACTCTGATAGTCCACAGATTACAGATTGCATCCAGATGTCCATCGGAAACTACTACGGGTCTTCCAGGGAACGATCAAAGGGTAAACACTTTGAGACATTACTCCTATGGAGGAAAGTGCGCATGGTGACTGTTGCATTCATTCCCGATGCATTTTCTGTGTTTCATCAACACTCAGATAGTCCACAGATTACAGATTGCATCCAGATGTCCATCGGAAACTACTACGGGTCTTCCAGGGAACTATCAAATCGTAGACTGTTTGAGACATTACTCCCATGGAGGAAAGTGCGCATGGTGACTGTTGTATTCAATCCCGATGCAATTTCTGTGTTTCATCTACACTCTGATGGTCCACAGATTACAGAATGCCACCAGATGTGCATCGGAAACTACTATTGGTCTTCCAGGGAACGATCAAAGCGTAGACTGTTTGACACATTACTCCCGTGGAGGAAAGTGCGCCTTGTGGCTGTTGTATTCAATCCCGATGCAATTTCTGTAATTCATCAACACTCTGATAGTCCACAGATTACAGAATGCCACCAGATGTGCATCGGAAACTACTACTGGTCTTCCAGAGAATAATCAAAGCGTAGACTGTTTGAGACATTACTCCCGTGGAGGAAAGTGCACATGGTGAATTCAATCCCGATGCAATGTCTGTATTTCATCAACGCTCTGATGGTCCACAGATTACAGAATGCCAGGGAACGATCAAAGCGTAGACTGTTTGAGACATTACTCCCATGGAGGAAAGTGCGGATGGGGACTGTTGTATTCAATCTTGATGCAATTTCTGTGTTTCATCAACACTCTGATAGTGCACATATTACAAAATGCCTCCAGATGTGCATCGGAAACTACTACTGGTCTTGCAGGGAACGATCAGAGCCTAAACTCTTTGAGACATTGCTCCCATGGAGTAAAGTGCGCATGGTGACTGTTGTATTCAATCCCGATGCAACTTCTGTGTTTCATCAACAGTCTAATAGTCCACATATTACAGAATGCCTCCAGATGTGCATCGGAAACTACTACTAGTCTTAATGGGAACGATCAAAGCGTAGACTGTTTGACACATTACTCCCGTGGCGGAAAGTGCGCGTGGTGACTGTTGTATTCAATCCCGATGCAATTTCTGTAATTAATCAACACTCTGATGGTCCACAGATTACAGAATGCCACCAGATGTGCATCGGAAACTACTACTGGTCTTCCAGGGAACGATCAAAGCGTGGAGTGTTTGAGACATTACTCCCATAGAGGAAAGTGCGAATGGTGACTGTTGTATTCAATACCGATGTAATTTCTGTGTTTCAGCAACACTCTGATAGTCCACAGATTACAGAATGCCACCAGATGTGCATCGGAAACTACTACTGGTCTTCCAGAGAATAATCAAAGCGTAGACTGTTTGAGACATTACTCCCATGGAGGAAAGTGCACATGGTGAATTCAATCCCGATGCAATTTCTGTGTTTCATCAACACTCTTATAGTCCATAGATTACAGATTGCCTCTAGATGTGCATCGGAAACTACTACTGGTCTTCCAGGGAACGATCAAAGCGTAAATTGTTTGAGACATTACTCACATTGAGGAAAGTGCGCATAGTGACTGTTGTATTCAATCCCGATGCAATTTCTGTGTTTCCTCAATACTCTGATAGTTTACAGATTACAGAATGCCACCAGATGTGCATCGGAAACTACTACTGGTCTTCCAGGGAACGATCAAAGCGTGGACTGTTTGAGACATTACTCCCATAGAGGAAAGTGCGAATGGTGACTGTTGTATTCAATACCGATGCAATTTCTGTGTTTCAGCAACACACTGATAGTCCACAGATTACAGAATGCCACCAGATGTGCATCGGAAACTACTACTGGTCTTACAGGGAACGATCAAAGCGTAGACTGTTTGAGACATTACTCCCGTGGCGGAAAGTGCGCATGGTGACTGTTGTATTCAATCCCGATGCAATTTCTGTGTTTCATCTACACTCTGATGGTCCACAGATTACAGAATGCCACCAGATGTACATCGGAAACTAATACTGGTCTTCCTGGGAACGATCAAAGCGTAGACTGTTTGAGGCATTACTCCCATGGAGGAGAGCGCGGATGGGGACTGTTGTATTCAAACCCGATGCAATTTCTGTGTTTCATCAACACTCTGATAGTGCGCAGATTACAGAATGCCTCCAGATGTGCATCGGAAACTACTACTGGTCTTCCAGGGAACGATCAGAGCCTAAACACTTTGAGACATTGCTCCCATGGAGGAAAGTGCGCATGGTGACTGTTGTATTCAATCCCGATGCAATTGCTGTGTTTCATCAACAATCTGATAGTCCACAGATTACAGAATGCCTACAGATGTGCATCGGAAGCTACTACTGGTCTTAATGGGAACGATCAAAGCGTAGAGTGTTTGAGACATTACTCCCATGGGGGAAAGTGCGCATTGTGACTGTTGTATTCACTCCCGATGCAATTTTTGTGTTTCATCAACACTCTGATAGTCCACAGATTACAGAATGCCACCAGACGTGCATCGAAAACTACTACAGGTCTTCCAGTGAACGATCAAAGGGTAAACACTTTGAGACATTACTCCTATGAAGGAAAGTGCGCATGGTGACTGTTGTATTCAATCCCGATGCAAATTTCTGTGTTTCATCAATACTCTGATAGCGCACAGATTACAGAATGCCTCCAGATGTGCATTGGAAACTACCACTGATCTTCCAGGGAACGATCAAAGCGTAGACTGTTTGAGACATTACTCCCATGGAGAAAAGTGCCCATGGTAACTGTTGTATTCAATCCCGATGCAATATCTGTGTTTCATCAATACTCTGATAGTCCACAGATAACAGAATGCCACCAGATGTGCATCGGAAACTACCACTGGTCTTCCAGAGAACGATCAAAGCGTAGACTCTTTGAGACATTACTCCCATGGAGGAAAGTGCGCATGGTGACTGTTGTATTCAATCCCGATGCAATTTCTCTGTTTCATCAACACTCTGATAGTACACAGATTACTGATTGCCTCCAGATGTGCATCGGATACTACTACTGGTCTTCCTGGGAACGATCAAATCGTGGACTGCTTCAGACATTACTCCCATGGAGGAAAGTGTGCATGGTTACTGTTGTATTCAATCCCGATGCAATTTCTTTGTTTCATCAACACTTTGAAGGTCCATAGGTTACAGAATGCCTCCAGATGTGCAGCGGAAACTACTACTGGTCTTACTGGGATCGATCAAAGCGTAGACTGTTTCAGACATTACTCCCATGGAGGAAAGTGCGGATGGTGACTGTTGTATTCAATCCCGATGCAATTTCTCTGTTTCATCAACACTCTGATAGTCCACAGATTACAGATTGCATCCAGATGTCCATCGGAAACTACTACGGGTCTTCCAGGGAACGATCAAATCGTAGACTGTTTGAGACATTACTCCCATTCAGGAAAGTGCGCATGTTGACGGTTGTATTCAATCCCGATGTAATTTCTGTGTTTCATCAACAGTCTGATAGACCACAGATTATAGAATGCCTCCAAATGTGCATCGGAAACTACTACTGGTCTTCCTGGGAACGATCAAAGCGTAGAGTGTTTGAGACATTACTCCCATGCAGGAAAGTGCGCATGGTGACTGTTGTATTTAATCCCGATGCCATTTCTTTGTTTCATCAACACTCTGATAGTCCACAGATTACAGAATGCCTCCAGATGTGCATCGGAAACTACTACTGGTCTTCCAGTGAGCGATCAAAGCGTAGACTCATTCAGACATTACTCCCATGGAGGAAAGTGCGCATGGTGAATGTTGTACTTAATCCCGATGCCATTTCTGTGTTTCGTCAACACTTTGAACGTCCACAGATTACAGATTGAGTCCAGATGTCCATCGCAAACTACTACTGGTCTTCGAGGGAACGATCAAAGCGTAGACTGTTTGAGACATTACTCCCAAGGAGGAAAGTGTGCATTGTGACTGTTGTATTCACTACCGATGGAATTTTTGTGTTTCATCAATACTCTGATAGTCCACAGATTACAGATTGCCTCCAGATGTACACCGGAAACAACTACTGGTCTTCCTATGAACGATCAAAAACGTAGACTGTTTGAGACATTACTCCCATGGAGGAAAGTGTGCAGGGTGACTGTTGTATTCAAACCCTATGCAATTTCTGTGTTTCATCAACACTTTGAAGGTCCACAAATTACAGAATGCCTCCAGATGTGCATCGGAAACTACTACTGGCCTTACAGGGAACGATCAAAGCGTAGACTGTTTGAGACATTACTCCTGTGGCGGAAAGTGCGCGTGGTGACTGTTGTATTCAATCCCGATGCAATTTCTGTTTTTCATCTACACTCTGATGGTCCACAGATTACAGAATGCCACCAGATGTGCATCGGAAACTAATACTGGTCTTCCTGGGAACGATCAAAGCGTAGACTGTTTGAGGCATTACTCCCATGGAGGAGAGTGCGGATGGGGACTGTTGTATTCAAACCCGATGCAATTTCTGTGTTTCATCAACACTTTGAAGGTCCACAAATTACAGAATGCCTCCAGATGTGCATCGGAAACTACTACTGGTCTTCCAGGGAACGATCAAAGCGTAAATTGTTTGAGACATTACTCACATTGAGGAAAGTGCGCATAGTGACTGTTGTATTCAATCCCGATGCAATTTCTGTGTTTCCTCAATACTCTGATAGTCCACAGATTACAGAATGCCTACAGATGTGCATCGGAAGCTACTACTGGTCTTAATGGGAACGATCAAATCGTAGAGTGTTTGAGACATTACTCCCATGGAGGAAAGTGCGCATTGTGACTGTTGTATTCACTCCCGATGCAATTTTTGTGATTCATCAACACTCTGATAGTCCACAGATTACAGAATGCCACCAGACGTGCATCGGAAACTACTACAGGTCTTCCAGGGAACGATCAAAGGGTAAACACTTTGAGACATTACTCCTATGGAGGAAAGTGCGCATGGTGACTGTTGTATTCATTCCCGATGCATTTTCTGTGTTTCATCAACACTCAGATAGTCCACAGATTACAGAATGCCTCCAGATGTGCATCGGGAACTACTACTGGTCTTCCTGGGAACGATCAAAGCGTATACTGTTTGAGACATTATTCCCATGAGGGAAAGTGTACATGGTGACTGTTGTATTCAATCCCGATGCACTTTCTGTGTTTCATCAACACTCTGATAGTCCACAGATCACAGAATGCCACCAGATGTGCATCGGAAACTGCTTCTGGTCTTCCAGGGAACGATCAAAGTGTAGACTGTTTGAGACATTACACCCTTTCAGGAAAGTGCGCATGGTGACAGTTGTATTCAATCCCGATGCAAATTTCTGTGTTTCATCAATACTCTGATAGTCCACAGATTACAGAATGCCTCCAGATGTGCATCGGAAACTACCACTGATCTTCCAGGGAACGATCAAAGCGTAGACTGTTTGAGACATTACTCCCATGGAGGAAAGTGCCCATGGTAACTGTTGTATTCAATCCCGATGCAATATCTGTGTTTCATCAATACTCTGATAGTCCACAGATAACAGAATGCCACCAGATGTGCAACGGAAACTACCTCTGGTCTTCCAGAGAACGATCAAAGCGTAGACTCTTTGAGACATTACTCCCATGGAGGAAAGTGTGCATGGTGACTGTTGTATTCAATCCCGATGCAATTTCTGTGTTTCATCAACACTTTGAAGGTCCACAGGTTACAGAATGCCTCCAGATGTGCAGCGGAAACTACTACTGGTCATACTGGGAACGATCAAGTCGTAGACTGTTTCAGACATTACTCCCATGGAGGAAAGTGCGGATGGTGACTGTTGTATTCAATCCCGATGCAATTTCCGTGTTTCATCAACACTCTGATAGTCCACAGATTACAGATTGCATCCAGATGTCCATCGGAAACTACTATGGGTCTTCCAGGGAACTATCAAATCGTAGACTGTTTGAGACATTACTCCCATGGAGGAAAGTGCGCATGGTGACTGTTGTATTCAATCCCGATGCAATTTCTGTGTTTCATCTACACTCTGATGGTCCACAGATTACAGAATGCCACCAGATGTGCATCGGAAACAACTACTGGTCTTCCAGGGATCGATCAAAGCGTAGACTGTTTGACACATTACTCCCGTGGAGGAAAGTGCGCCTTGTGGCTGTTGTATTCAATCCCGATGCAATTTCTGTAATTCATCAACACTCTGATAGTCCACAGATTACAGATTGCCACCAGATGTGCATCGGAAACTACTACAGGTCTTCCAGAGAATAATCAAAGCGTAGACTGTTTGAGACATTACTCCCGTGGAGGAAAGTGCACATGGTGAATTCAATCCCGATGCAATGTCTGTATTTCATCAACACTCTGATGGTCCACAGATTACAGAATGCCAGGGAACGATCAAAGCGTAGACTGTTTGAGACATTACTCCCATGGAGGAAAGTGCGGATGGGGACTGTTGTATTCAATCTTGATGCAATTTCTGTGTTTCATCAACACTCTGATAGTGCACATATTACAGAATGCCTCCAGATGTGCATCGGAAACTACTACTGGTCTTGCAGGGAACGATCAGAGCCTAAACTCTTTGAGACATTGCTCCCATGGAGTAAAGTGCGCATGGTGACTGTTGTATTCAATCCCGATGCAACTTCTGTGTTTCATCAACAGTCTAATAGTCCACATATTACAGAATGCCTCCAGATGTGCATCGGAAACTACTACTAGTCTTAATGGGAACGATCAAAGCGTAGACTGTTTGACACATTACTCCCGTGGCGGAAAGTGCGCGTGGTGACTGTTGTATTCAATCCCGATGCAATTTCTGTAATTCATCAACACTCTGATGGTCCACAGATTACAGAATGCCACCAGATGTGCATCGGAAACTACTACTGGTCTTCCAGGGAACGATCAAAGCGTAGACTGTTTGAGACATTACTCCCGTGGAGGAAAGTTCACATGGTGAATTCAATCCCGATGCAATTTCTGTGTTTCATCAACACTCTTATAGTCCGTAGGTTACAGATTGCCTCCAGATGTGCATCGGAAACTACTACTGGTCATCCAGGGAACGATCAAAGCGTAAATTGTTTGAGACATTACTCACATTGAGGAAAGTGCGCATAGTGACTGTTGTATTCAATCCCGATGCAATTTCTGTGTTTCCTCAATACTCTGATAGTCCACAGATTACAGAATGCCACCAGATGTGCATCGGAAACTACTACTGGTCTTCCAGGGAACGATCAAAGCGTGGAGTGTTTGAGACATTACTCCCATAGAGGAAAGTGCGAATGGTGACTGTTGTATTCAATACCGATGCAATTTCTGTGTTTCAGCAACACTCTGATAGTCCACAGATTACAGAATGCCACCAGATGTGCATCGGAAACTACTACTGGTCTTCCAGAGAATAATCAAAGCGTAGACTGTTTGAGACATTACTCCCGTGGAGGAAAGTGCACATGGTGAATTCAATCCCGATGCAATTTCTGTGTTTCATCAACACTCTTATAGTCCATAGATTACAGATTGCCTCCAGATGTGCATCGGAAACTACTACTGGTCTTCCAGGGAACGATCAAGGCGTAAATTGTTTGAGACATTACTCTCATTGAGGAAAGTGCGCATAGTGACTGTTGTATTCAATCCCGATGCAATTTCTGTGTTTCCTCAATACTCTGATAGTCCACAGATTACAGAATGCCAGCAGATGTGCATCGGAAACTACTACTGGTCTTCCAGGGAACGATCAAAGCGTGGACTGTTTGAGACATTCCTCCCATAGAGGAAAGTGCGAATGGTGACTGTTGTATTCAATACCGATGCAATTTCTGTGTTTCAGCAACACACTGATAGTCCACAGATTACAGAATGCCACCAGATGTGCATCGGAAACTACTACTGGTCTTACAGGGAACGATCAAAGCGTAGACTGTTTGAGACATTACTCCCGTGGCGGAAAGTGCGCATGGTGACTGTT
Source organism: Schistocerca gregaria (assembly GCF_023897955.1). NCBI lineage: Eukaryota > Metazoa > Arthropoda > Insecta > Orthoptera > Acrididae > Schistocerca > Schistocerca gregaria. Next base: position 2,634,155 of record NW_026061799.1, on the reverse strand, counting down.
GTATTCAATTCCGATGCAATTTCTGTGTTTCATCTACACTCTGATGGTCCACAGATTACAGAATGCCACCAGATGTGCATCGGAAACTAATACTGGTCTTCCTGGGAACGATCAAAGCGTAGACAGTTTGAGGCATTACTCCCATGGAGGAGAGTGCGGATGGGGACTGTTGTATTCAAACCCGATGCAATTTCTGTGTTTCATCAACACTCTGATAGTGCGCAGATTACAGAATGCCTCCAGATGTGCATCGGAAACTACTACTGGTCTTCCAGGGAACGATCAGAGCCTAAACTCTTTGAGACATTGCTCCCATGGAGGAAAGTGCGCATGGTGACTGTTGTATTCAATCCCGATGCAATTGCTGTGTTTCATCAACAATCTGATAGTCCACAGATTACAGAATACCTACAGATGTGCATCGGAAGCTACTACTGGTCTTAATGGGAACGATCAAAGCGTAGAGTGTTTGAGACATTACTCCCATGGAGGAAAGTGCGCATTGTGACTGTTGTATTCACTCCCGATGCAATTTTTGTGTTTCATCAACACTCTGATAGTCCACAGATTACAGAATGCCACCAGACGTGCATCGGAAACTACTACAGGTCTTCCAGTGAACGATCAAACGGTAAACACTTTGAGACATTACTCCTATGAAGGAAAGTGCGCATGGTGACTGTTGTATTCAATCCCGATGCAAATTTCTGTGTTTCATCAATACTCTGACAGTGCACAGATTACAGAATGCCTCCAGATGTGCATCGGAAACTACCACTGATCTTCCAGGGAACGATCAAAGCGTAGACTGTTTGAGACATTACTCCCATGGAGAAAAGTGCCCAAGGTAACTGTTGTATTCAATCCCGATGCAATATCTGTGTTTCATCAATACTCTGATAGTCCACAGATAACAGAATGCCACCAGATGTGCATCGGAAACTACCACTGGTCTTCCAGAGAACGATCAAAGCGTAGACTCTTTGAGACATTACTCCCATGGAGGAAAGTGCGCATGGTGACTGTTGTATTCAATCCCGATGCAATTTCTCTGTTTCATCAACACTCTGATAGTCCACAGATTACAGATTGCATCCAGATGTCCATCGGAAACTACTACGGGTCTTCCAGGGAACGATCAAATCGTAGACTGTTTGAGACATTACTCCCATTCAGGAAAGTGCGCATGGTGACGGTTGTATTCAATCCCGATGTAATTTCTGTGTTTCATCAACAGTCTGATAGACCACAGATTATAGAATGCCTCCAAATGTGCATCGGAAACTACTACTGGTCTTCCTGGGAACGATCAAAGCGTAGAGTGTTTGAGACATTACTCCCATGCAGGAAAGTGCGCAAGGTGACTGTTGTATTTAATCCCGATGCCATTTCTTTGTTTCATCAACACTCTGATAGTCCACAGATTACAGAATGCCTCCAGATGTGCATCGGAAACTACTACTGGTCTTCCAGTGAACGATCAAAGCGTAGACTCATTCAGACATTACTCCCATGGAGGAAAGTGCGCATGGTGAATGTTGTACCTAATCCCGATGCCATTTCTGTGTTTCGTCAACACTTTGAACGTCCACAGATTACATATTGAGTCCAGATGTCCATCGCAAACTACTACTGGTCTTCGAGGGAACGATCAAAGCGTAGCCTGTTTGAGACATTACTCCCAAGGAGGAAAGTGTGCATTGTGACTGTTGTATTCACTACCGATGGAATTTTTGTGTTTCATCAATACTCTGATAGTCCACAGATTACAGATTGCCTCCAGATGTACACCGGAAACTACTACTGGTCTTCCTATGAACGATCAAAGACGTAGACTGTTTGAGACATTACTCCCATGGAGGAAAGTGTGCAGGGTGACTGTTGTATTCGAACCCTATGCAATTTCTGTGTTTCATCAACACTTTGAAGGTCCACAAATTACAGAATGCCTCCAGATGTGCATCGGAAACTACTACTGGTCTTCCAGAGAATAATCAATGCGTAGACTGTTTGAGACATTACTCCCGTGGAGGAAAGTGCACATGGTGAATTCAATCCCGATGCAATTTCTGTGTTTCATCAACACTCTTATAGTCCATTGATTACAGATTGCCTCCAGATGTGCATCGGAAACTACTACTGGTCTTCCAGGGAACGATCAAAACGTAAATTGTTTGAGACATTACTCACATTGAGGAAAGTGCGCATAGTGACTTTTGTATTCAATCCCGATGCAATTTCTGTGTTTCCTCAATACTCTGATAGTCCACAGATTACAGAATGCCAGCAGATGTGCATCGGAAACTACTACTGGTCTTCCAGGGAACGATCAAAGCGTGGACTGTTTGAGACATTACTCCCATAGCGGAAAGTGCGAATGGTGACTGTTGTATTCAATACCGATGCAATTTCTGTGTTTCAGCAACACACTGATAGTCCACAGATTACAGAATGCCACCAGATGTGCATCGGAAACTACTACTGGTCTTACAGGGAACGATCAAAGCGTAGACTGTTTGAGACATTACTCCCGTGGCGGAAAGTGCGCGTGGTGACTGTTGTATTCAATCCCGATGCAATTTCTGTTTTTCATCTACACTCTGATGGTCCACAGATTACAGAATGCCACCAGATGTGCATCGGAAACTAATACTGGTCTTCCTGGGAACGATCAAAGCGTAGACTGTTTGAGGCATTACTCCCATAGAGGAGAGTGCGGATGGGGACTGTTGTATTCAAACCCGATGCAATTTCTGTGTTTCATCAACACTCTGATAGTGCACAGATTACAGAATGCCACCAGATGTGCATCGGAAACTACTACTGGTCTTCCAGGGAACGATCAAAGCGTGGAATGTTTGAGACATTACTCCCATAGAGGAAAGTGCGCATAGTGACTTTTGTATTCAATCCCGATGCAATTTCTGTGTTTCCTCAATACTCTGATAGTCCACAGATTACAGAATGCCAGCAGATGTGCATCGGAAACTACTACTGGTCTTCCAGGGAACGATCAAAGCGTGGACTGTTTGAGACATTACTCCCATAGAGGAAAGTGCGAATGGTGACTGTTGTATTCAAACCCGATGCAATTTCTGTGTTTCATCAACACTCTGATAGTGCACAGATTACAGAATGCCACCAGATGTGCATCGGAAACTACTACTGGTCTTCCAGGGAACGATCAGAGCCTAAACTCTTGGAGACATTGCTCCCATGGAGGAAAGTGCGCATGGTGACTGTTGTATTCAATCCCGATGCAATTGCTGTGTTTCATCAACAATCTGATAGTCCACAGATTACAGAATGCCACCAGATGTGCATCGGAAACTACTACTGGTCTTCCAGGGAACGATCAAAGCGTGGACTGTTTGAGACATTACTCCCATAGAGGAAAGTGCGAATGGTGACTGTTGTATTCAATACCGATGCAATTTCTGTGTTTCAGCAACACACTGATAGTCCACAGATTACAGAATGCCACCAGATGTGCATCGGAAACTACTACTGGTCTTACAGGGAACGATCAAAGCGTAGACTGTTTGAGACATTACTCCCGTGGCGGAAAGTGCGCATGGTGACTGTTGTATTCAATTCCGATGCAATTTCTGTGTTTCATCTACACTCTGATGGTCCACAGATTACAGAATGCCACCAGATGTGCATCGGAAACTAATACTGGTCTTCCTGGGAACGATCAAAGCGTAGACTGTTTGAGGCATTACTCCCATGGAGGAGAGTGCTGATGGGGACTGTTGTATTCAAACCCGATGCAATTTCTGTGTTTCATCAACACTCTGATAGTGCGCAGATTACAGAATGCCTCCAGATGTGCATCGGAAACTACTACTGGTCTTCCAGGGAACGATCAGAGCCTAAACTCTTTGAGACATTGCTCCCATGGAGGAAAGTGCGCATGGTGACTGTTGTATTCAATCCCGATGCAATTGCTGTGTTTCATCAACAATCTGATAGTCCACAGATTACAGAATACCTACAGATGTGCATCGGAAGCTACTACTGGTCTTAATGGGAACGATCAAAGCGTAGAGTGTTTGAGACATTACTCCCATGGAGGAAAGTGCGCATTGTGACTGTTGTATTCACTCCCGATGCAATTTTTGTGTTTCATCAACACTCTGATAGTCCACAGATTACAGAATGCCACCAGACGTGCATCGGAAACTACTACAGGTCTTCCAGTGAACGATCAAACGGTAAACACTTTGAGACATTACTCCTATGAAGGAAAGTGCGCATGGTGACTGTTGTATTCAATCCCGATGCAAATTTCTGTGTTTCATCAATACTCTGACAGTGCACAGATTACAGAATGCCTCCAGATGTGCATCGGAAACTACCACTGATCTTCCAGGGAACGATCAAAGCGTAGACTGTTTGAGACATTACTCCCATGGAGAAAAGTGCCCAAGGTAACTGTTGTATTCAATCCCGATGCAATATCTGTGTTTCATCAATACTCTGATAGTCCACAGATAACAGAATGCCACCAGATGTGCATCGGAAACTACCACTGGTCTTCCAGAGAACGATCAAAGCGTAGACTCTTTGAGACATTACTCCCATGGAGGAAAGCGCGCATGGTGACTGTTGTATTCAATCCCGATGCAATTTCTCTGTTTCATCAACACTCTGATAGTCCACAGATTACAGATTGCATCCAGATGTCCATCGGAAACTACTACGGGTCTTCCAGGGAACGATCAAATCGTAGACTGTTTGAGACATTACTCCCATTCAGGAAAGTGCGCATGGTGACGGTTGTATTCAATCCCGATGTAATTTCTGTGTTTCATCAACAGTCTGATAGACCACAGATTATAGAATGCCTCCAAATGTGCATCGGAAACTACTACTGGTCTTCCTGGGAACGATCAAAGCGTAGAGTGTTTGAGACATTACTCCCATGCAGGAAAGTGCGCAAGGTGACTGTTGTATTTAATCCCGATGCCATTTCTTTGTTTCATCAACACTCTGATAGTCCACAGATTACAGAATGCCTCCAGATGTGCATCGGAAACTACTACTGGTCTTCCAGGGAACGATCAGAGCCTAAACTCTTGGAGACATTGCTCCCATGGAGGAAAGTGCGCATGGTGACTGTTGTATTCAATCCCGATGCAATTGCTGTGTTTCATCAACAATCTGATAGTCCACAGATTACAGAATGCCACCAGATGTGCATCGGAAACTACTACTGGTCTTCCAGGGAACGATCAAAGCGTGGACTGTTTGAGACATTACTCCCATAGAGGAAAGTGCGAATGGTGACTGTTGTATTCAATACCGATGCAATTTCTGTGTTTCAGCAACACACTGATAGTCCACAGATTACAGAATGCCACCAGATGTGCATCGGAAACTACTACTGGTCTTACAGGGAACGATCAAAGCGTAGACTGTTTGAGACAATACTCCCGTGGCGGAAAGTGCGCATGGTGACTGTTGTATTCAATTCCGATGCAATTTGTGTGTTTCATCTACACTCTGATGGTCCACAGATTACAGAATGCCACCAGATGTGCATCGGAAACTAATACTGGTCTTCCTGGGAACGATCAAAGCGTAGACTGTTTGAGGCATTACTCCCATGGAGGAGAGTGCGGATGGGGACTGTTGTATTCAAACCCGATGCAATTTCTGTGTTTCATCAACACTCTGATAGTGCGCAGATTACAGAATGCCTCCAGATGTGCATCGGAAACTACTACTGGTCTTCCAGGGAACGATCAGAGCCTAAACTCTTTGAGACATTGCTCCCATGGAGGAAAGTGCGCATGGTGACTGTTGTATTCAATCCCGATGCAATTGCTGTGTTTCATCAACAATCTGATAGTCCACAGATTACAGAATACCTACAGATGTGCATCGGAAGCTACTACTGGTCTTAATGGGAACGATCAAAGCGTAGAGTGTTTGAGACATTACTCCCATGGAGGAAAGTGCGCATTGTGACTGTTGTATTCACTCCCGATGCAATTTTTGTGTTTCATCAACACTCTGATAGTCCACAGATTACAGAATGCCACCAGACGTGCATCGGAAACTACTACAGGTCTTCCAGTGAACGATCAAACGGTAAACACTTTGAGACATTACTCCTATGAAGGAAAGTGCGCATGGTGACTGTTGTATTCAATCCCGATGCAAATTTCTGTGTTTCATCAATACTCTGACAGTGCACAGATTACAGAATGCCTCCAGATGTGCATCGGAAACTACCACTGATCTTCCAGGGAACGATCAAAGCGTAGACTGTTTGAGACATTACTCCCATGGAGAAAAGTGCCCAAGGTAACTGTTGTATTCAATCCCGATGCAATATCTGTGTTTCATCAATACTCTGATAGTCCACAGATAACAGAATGCCACCAGATGTGCATCGGAAACTACCACTGGTCTTCCAGAGAACGATCAAAGCGTAGACTCTTTGAGACATTACTCCCATGGAGGAAAGCGCGCATGGTGACTGTTGTATTCAATCCCGATGCAATTTCTCTGTTTCATCAACACTCTGATAGTCCACAGATTACAGATTGCATCCAGATGTCCATCGGAAACTACTACGGGTCTTCCAGGGAACGATCAAATCGTAGACTGTTTGAGACATTACTCCCATTCAGGAAAGTGCGCATGGTGACGGTTGTATTCAATCCCGATGTAATTTCTGTGTTTCATCAACAGTCTGATAGACCACAGATTATAGAATGCCTCCAAATGTGCATCGGAAACTACTACTGGTCTTCCTGGGAACGATCAAAGCGTAGAGTGTTTGAGACATTACTCCCATGCAGGAAAGTGCGCAAGGTGACTGTTGTATTTAATCCCGATGCCATTTCTTTGTTTCATCAACACTCTGATAGTCCACAGGTTACAGAATGCCTCCAGATGTGCATCGGAAACTACTACTGGTCTTCCAGTAAACGATCAAAGCGTAGACTCATTCAGACATTACTCCCATGGAGGAAAGTGCGCATGGTGAATGTTGTACCTAATCCCGATGCCATTTCTGTGTTTCGTCAACACTTTGAACGTCCACAGATTACATATTGAGTCCAGATGTCCATCGCAAACTACTACTGGTCTTCGAGGGAACGATCAAAGCGTAGCCTGTTTGAGACATTACTCCCAAGGAGGAAAGTCTGCATTGTGACTGTTGTATTCACTACCGATGGAATTTTTGTGTTTCATCAATACTCTGATAGTCCACAGATTACAGATTGCCTCCAGATGTACACCGGAAACTACTACTGGTCTTCCTATGAACGATCAAAGACGTAGACTGTTTGAGACATTACTCCCATGGAGGAAAGTGTGCAGGGTGACTGTTGTATTCGAACCCTATGCAATTTCTGTGTTTCATCAACACTTTGAAGGTCCACAAATTACAGAATGCCTCCAGATGTGCATCGGAAACTACTACTGGACTTCCAGAGATTAATCAATGCGTAGACTGTTTGAGACATTACTCCCGTGGAGGAAAGTGCACATGGTGAATTCAATCCCGATGCAATTTCTGTGTTTCATCAACACTCTTATAGTCCATTGATTACAGATTGCCTCCAGATGTGCATCGGAAACTACTACTGGTCTTCCAGGGAACGATCAAAGCGTAAATTGTTTGAGACATTACTCACATTGAGGAAAGTGCGCATAGTGACTTTTGTATTCAATCCCGATGCAATTTCTGTGTTTCCTCAATACTCTGATAGTCCACAGATTACAGAATGCCAGCAGATGTGCATCGGAAACTACTACTGGTCTTCCAGGGAACGATCAAAGCGTGGACTGTTTGAGACATTCCTCCCATAGAGGAAAGTGCGAATGGTGACTGTTGTATTCAATACCGATGCAATTTCTGTGTTTCAGCAACACACTGATAGTCCACAGATTACAGAATGCCACCAGATGTGCATCGGAAACTACTACTGGTCTTACAGGGAACGATCAAAGCGTAGACTGTTTGAGACATTACTCCCGTGGCGGAAAGTGCGCGTGGTGACTGTTGTATTCAATCCCGATGCAATTTCTGTGTTTCATCTACACTCTGATGGTCCACAGATTACAGAATGCCACCAGATGTGCATCGGAAACTAATACTGGTCTTCCTGGGAACGATCAAAGCGTAGACTGTTTGAGGCATTACTCCCATAGAGGAGAGTGCGGATGGGGACTGTTGTATTCAAACCCGATGCAATTTCTGTGTTTCATCAACACTCTGATAGTGCACAGATTACAGAATGCCACCAGATGTGCATCGGAAACTACTACTGGTCTTCCAGGGAACGATCAAAGCGTGGAATGTTTGAGACATTACTCCCATAGAGGAAAGTGCGCATAGTGACTTTTGTATTCAATCCCGATGCAATTTCTGTGTTTCCTCAATACTCTGATAGTCCACAGATTACAGAATGCCAGCAGATGTGCATCGGAAACTACTACTGGTCTTCCAGGGAACGATCAAAGCGTGGACTGTTTGAGACATTACTCCCATAGAGGAAAGAGCGAATGGTGACTGTTGTATTCAAACCCGATGCAATTTCTGTGTTTCATCAACACTCTGATAGTGCACAGATTACAGAATGCCACCAGATGTGCATCGGAAACTACTACTGGTCTTCCAGGGAACGATCAGAGCCTAAACTCTTGGAGACATTGCTCCCATGGAGGAAAGTGCGCATGGTGACTGTTGTATTCAATCCCGATGCAATTGCTGTGTTTCATGAACAATCTGATAGTCCACAGATTACAGAATGCCTACAGATGTGCATCGGAAGCTACTACTGGTCTTAATGGGAACGATCAAAGCGTAGAGTGTTTGAGACATTACTCCCATGGAGGAAAGTGCGCATTGTGAATGTTGTATTCACTCCCGATGCAATTTTTGTGATTCATCAACACTCTGATAGTCCACAGATTACAGAATGCCACCGTACGTGCATCGGAAACTACTACAGGTCTTCCAGTGAACGATCAAAGGGTAAACACTTTGAGAAATTACTCCTATGAAGGAAAGTGCGCATGGTGACTGTTGTATTCATTCCCGATGCATTTTCTGTGTTTCACTAACACTCAGATAGTCCACAGATAACAGAACGCCACCAGATGTGCATCGGAAACTACCACTGGTCTTCCAGAGAACGATCAAAGCGTAGACTCTTTGAGACATTACTCCCATGGAGGAAAGTGCTCATGGTGACTGTTGTATTCAATCCCGATGCAATTTCTCTGTTTCATCAACACTCTGATAGTACACAGATTACTGATTGCCTCCAGATGTGCATCGGAAACTACTACTGGTCTTCCAGGGAACGATCAAATCGTGGACTGTTTCAGACATTACTCCCATGGAGGAAAGTGTGCATGGTGACTGTTGTATTCAATCCCTATGCACTTTCAGTGTTTCATCAACAGTCTGATAGTCCGCAGATTATAGAATGCCACCAGATGTGCATCGGAAACTACTACTGGTCTTCCAGGGAACGATCAAAGCGTAGACTGTTTGAGACATTACTCACATGGAGGAAAGTCCGCATGGTGACTGTTGTATTCAATCCCGATGCAATTGCTGTGTTTCATCAACAATCTGATAGTCCACAGATTACAGAATGCCTACAGATGTGCATCGGAAGCTACTACTTGTCTTAATGGGAACGATCAAAGCGTAGAGTGTTTGAGACATTACTCCCATGGAGGAAAGTGCGCATAGTGACTGTTGTATTCAATCCCGATGCAATTTCTGTGTTTCCTCAATACTCTGATAGTCCACAGATTACAGAATGCCACCAGATGTGCATCGGAAACTACTACTGGTCTTCCAGGGAACGATCACAGCGTGGACTGTTTGAGACATTACTCCCATAGAGGAAAGTGCGAATGGTGACTGTTGTATTCAATACCGATGCAATTTCTTTGTTTCAGCAACACACTGATAGTCCACAGATTACAGAATGCCACCAGATGTGCATCGGAAACTACTACTGGTCTTACAGGGAACGATCAAAGCGTAGACTGTTTGAGACATTAATCCCGTGGCGGAAAGTGCGCGTGGTGACTGTTGTATTCAATCCCGATGCAATTTCTGTGTTTCACCTACACTCTGATGGTCCACAGATTACAGAATGCCACCAGATGTGCATCGGAAACTAATACTGGTCTTCCTGGGAACGATCAAAGCGTAGACTGTTTGAGGCATTACTCCCATGGAGGAGAGTGCGGATGGGGCTGTTGTATTCAAACCCGATGCCATTTCTGTGTTTCATCAACACTCTGATAGTGCACAGATCACAGAATGCCACCAGATGTGCATCGGAAACTGCTTCTGGTCTTCCAGGGAACGATCAAAGCGTAGACTGTTTGAGACATTACACCCTTTCAGGAAAGTGCGCATGGTGACTGTTGTATTCAATCCCGATGCAAATTTCTGTGTTTCATCAATACCCTGATAGTGCACAGATTACAGAATGCCTCCAGATGTGCATCGGAAACTACCACTGATCTTCCAGGGAACGATCAAAGCGTAGACTATTTGAGACATTACTCCCATGGAGGAAAGTGCCCATGGTAACTGTTGTATTCAATCCCGATGCAATATCTGTGTTTCATCAATACTCTGATAGTCCACAGATAACAGAATGCCACCAGATGTGCATCGGAAACTACCACTGGTCTTCCAGAGAACGATCAAAGCGTAGACTCTTTGAGACATTACTCCCATGGAGGAAAGTGCGCATGGTGACTGTTGTATTCAATCCCGATGCAATTTCTCTGTTTCATCAACACTCTGATAGTACACAGATTACTGATTGCCTCCAGATGTGCATCGGAAACTACTACTGGTCTTCCTGGGAACGATCAAATCGTGGACTGTTTCAGACATTACTCCCATGGAGGAAAGTGTGCATGGTGACTGTTGTATTAAATCCCGATGGAATTTCTTAGTTTCATCAACACTTTGTAGGTCCACAGGTTACAGAATGCCTCCAGATGTGCAGCGGAAACTACTACAGGTCTTACTGGGAACGATCAAAGCGTAGACTGTTTCAGACATTACTCCCATGGAGGAAAGTGCGGATGGTGACTGTTGTATTCAATCCCGATGCAATTTCCGTGTTTCATCAACACTCCGATAGTCCACAGATTACAGATTGCATCCAGATGTCCATCGGAAACTACTACGGGTCTTCCAGGGAACCATCAAATCGTAGACTGTTTGAGACATTACTCCCATTCAGGAAAGTGCGCATGGTGACGGTTGTATTCAATCCCGATGTAATTTCTGTGTTTCATCAACAGTCTGATAGACCACAGATTATAGAATGCCTCCAAATGTGCATCGGAAACTACTACTGGTCTACCTGGGAACGATCAAAGGGTAGAGTGTTTGAGACATTACTCCCATGCAGGAAAGTGCGCATGGTGACTGTTGTATTTAATCCCGATGCCATTTCTTTGTTTCATCAACACTCTGATAGTCCACAGATTACAGAATGCCTCCAGATGTGCATCGGAAACTACTACTGGTCTTCCAGGGAACGATCAAAGCGTAGACTCAGTCAGACATTACTCCCATGGAGGAAAGTGCGCATGGTGAATGTTGTACTTAATCCCGATGCCATTTCTGTGTTTCGTCAACACTTTGAACGTCCACAGATTACAGATTGAGTCCAGATGTCCATCGCAAACTACTACTGGTCTTCGAGGGAACGATCAAAGCGTAGACTGTTTGAGACATTACTCCCAAGGAGGAAAGTGTGCATTGTGACTGTTGTATTCAGTACCGATGGAATTTTTGTGTTTCATCAATACTCTGATAGTCCACAGATTACAGAATGCCACCAGATGTGCATCGGAAACTACCACTGGTCTTCCAGAGAACGATCAAAGCGTAGACTGTTTGAGACATTACTCCCATGGAGGAAAGTGTGCATGGTGACTGTTGTACTCAATCCCTATGCACTTTCTGTGTTTCATCAACAGTCTGATAGTCCGCAGATTATAGAATGCCACCAGATGTGCATCGGAAACTACTACTGGTCTTCCAGGGAACGATCAAAGCGTAGACTGTTTGAGACATTACTCACATGGAGGAAAGTCCGCATGGTGACTGTTGTATTCAATCCCGATGCAATTTCTGTGTTTCATCAAAACTGTGATAGTCCACAGATTACAGATTGCCTCCAGATGTACACCGGAAACTACTACTGGCCTTCCTATGAACGATCAAAAACGTAGACTGTTTGAGACATTACTCCCATGGAGGAAAGTGTGCAGGGTGACTGTTGTATTCAAACCCTATGCAATTTCTGTGTTTCATCAACACTTTGAAGGTCCACAAATTACAGAATGCCTCCAGATGTGCATCGGAAACTACTACTGGTCTTCCTGGGAACGATCAAAGCGTAGACTGTTTCAGACATTACTCCCATGGAGGAATGTGCGGATGGTGAATGTTGTATTCAATCCTGATGCAATTTCTGTGTTTTTTATCAACACTCTGATAGTAAACAGATTACAGATTGTCTCCAGATGTGCATCGGAAACTACTACTGTTCTTCCTGGGAACGATCAAAGCGTAGACTGTTTCAGACATTACTCCCATGGAGGAAAGTGTGCATGGTGACTGTTGTATTCAATCCCGATGAAATTTCTGTGTTTTATCAACACTTTGAAGGTCCACAGATTACAGAATGCCTCCAGATGTGCATCGGAAACTACTACTGGTCTTCCAGGGAACGATCAAAGCGTAGACTGTTTGAGACATTACTCCCGTGGAGGAAAGTGCGCATGGTGACTGTTGTATTTAATCCCGATGCAATTTCTGTGTTTCATCAACACTCTGATGATCCACAGATTACAGAATGCCACCAGATGTGCATCGGAAACTAATACTGGTCTTCGAGGGAACGATCAAAGCGTAGACTGTTTGAGACATTACTCTCATGGAGGAAAGTGCGTATGGGGACTGTTGTAATCAATCCTGATGCAACATCTGTGTTTCATCAATACTCTGATAGTCCACAGATAACAGAATGACACCAGATGTGCATCGGAAACTACCACTGGTCTTCGAGAGAACGATCAAAGCGTAGACTCTTTGACACATTACTCCCATGGAGGAAAGTGCGCATGGTGACTGTTGTATTCAATCCCGATGCAATTTCTCTGTTTCATCAACACTCTGATAGTACACAGGTTACTGATTGCCTCCAGATGTGCATCGGAAACTACTACTGGTCTTCCTGTGAACGATCAAATCATGGACTGTTTCAGACATTACTCCCATGGAGGAAAGTGTGCATGGTGACTGTTGTATTCAATCCCGATGTAAGTTCTGTTTTTCATCAACAGTCTCATAGACCACAGATTATAGAATGCCTCCAGATGTGCATCGGAAACTACTACTGGTCTTAGTGGGAACGATCAAAGCGTAGAGTGTTTGAGACATTACTCCCATGGAGGAAAGTGCGCATGGTGAATGTTGTATTTAATCCCGATGCCATTTCCGTGTTTCATCAACACTTTGAACGTCCACAGATTACAGATTGCCTCCAGATGTCCATCGCAAACTACTACTGGTCTTCGGGGGAACGATCAAAGCGTAGACTGTTTGAGACATTACTCCCAAGGAGGAAAGTGTGCATTGTAACTGTTGTATTCACTACCGATGGAATTTTTGTGTTTCATCAATACTCTGATAGTCCACAGACTACAGAATGCCACCAGATGTGCATCGGAAACTACCACTGGTCTTCCAGAGAACGATCAAAGCGTAGACTGTTTGAGACATTACTCCCATGGAGGAAAGTGTGCATGGTGACTGTTGTATTCAATCCCTATGCAATTTCTGTGTTTCATCAACACTTTGAATGTCCACAAATTACAGAATGCCTCCAGATGTGCATCGGAAACTACTACTGGTCTTCCAGGGAACGATCAATGCGTAGACTGTTTCAGACATTACTCCTACGAAGGAAAGTGCGGATCGTGAATGTTGTATTCAATCCCGATGCAATTTCTGTGTTTCATCAACAGTCTGATAGTCCGCAGATTATAGAATGCCACCAGATGTGCATCGGAAACTACTACTGGTCTTCCAGGGAACGATCAAATCGTAGACTGTTTGAGACATTACTCCCATGGAGGAAAGTGCGCATGGTGACTGTTGTATTCAATCCCGATGCAATTTCTGTGTTTCATCAACACTCTGATAGTCCACAGATTACAGATTGCCTCCAGATGTACACCGGAAACTACTACTGGTTTTCCTGGGAACGACCAATAACGTAGACTGTTTGAGACATTACTCCCATGGAGGAAAGTGTGCAGGGTGACTGTTGTATTCAATCCCTATTCAATTTCTGTGTTTCATCAACACTTTGAAGGTCCACAGATTACAGAATGCCTCCAGATTTGCATCGGAAACTACTACTAGTCTTAATGGGAACGATCAAAGCGTAGACTGTTTGACACATCACTCCCGTGGCGGAAAGTGCGTGTGGTGACTGTTGTATTCAATCCCGATGCAATTTCTGTGTTTCATCTACACTCTGATGGTCCACAGATTACAGAATGCCACCAGATGTGCATCGGAAACTACTACTGGTCTTCCAGGGAACGATCAAAGCGTAGACTGTTTGACACATTACTCCCGTGGAGGAAAGTGCGCCTTGTGTCTGTTGTATTCAATCCCGATGCAATTTCTGTACTTCATCAACACTCTGATAGTCCACAGATTACAGAATGCCACCAGATGTGCATCGGAAGCTACTACTGGTCTTCCAGAGAATAATCAAAGCGTAGACTGTTTGAGACATTACTCCCGTGGAGGAAAGTGCACGTGGTGAATTCAATCCCGATGCAATTTCTGTGTTTCATCAACACTCTTATAGTCCATAGATTACAGATTGCCTCCAGATGTGCATCGGAAACTACTACTGGTCTTCCAGGGAACGATCAAAGCGTAAATTGTTTGAGACATTACTCACATTGAGGAAAGTGCGCATAGTGACTGTTGTATTCAATCCCGATGCAATTTCTGTGTTTCCTCAATACGCTGATAGTCCACAGATTACAGAATGCCACCAGATGTGCATCGGAAACTACTACTGGTCTTCCAGGGAACGATCAAAGCGTGGACTGTTTGAGACATTACTCCCATAGAGGAAAGTGCGAATGGTGACTGTTGTATACAATCCCGATGCAATTTCTGTGTTTCAGCAACACTCTGATAGTCCACAGATTACAGAATGCCACCAGATGTGTATCGGAAACTACTACTGGTCTTACATTGAACGATCAAAGCGTAGACTGTTTGAGACATTACTCCCGTGGCGGAAAGTACGCGTGGTGACTGTTGTATTCAATCCCGATGCAATTTCTGTGTTTCATCTACACTCTGATGGTCCACAGATTACAGAATGCCACCAGATGTGCATCGGAAACTAATACTGGTCTTCCAGGGAACGATCAAAGCGTAGACTGTTTGAGACATTACTCCCATGGAGGAAAGTGCGGATGGGGACTGTTGTATTCAATCCCGATGCAATTTCTGTATTTCATGAACACTCTGATAGTGCACAGATTACAGAATGCCTCCAGATGTGCATCGGAAACTACTACTGGTCTTCCAGGGAACGATCAGAGCCTAAACTCTTTGAGACATTGCTCCCATGGAGGAAAGTGCGCATGGTGACTGTTGTATTCAATCCCGATGCAATTTCTGTGTTTCATCAACAGTCTTATAGTCCACAGATTACAGAATGCCTCCAGATGTGCATCGGAAACTACTACTGGTCTTCCAGGCAACGATCAAATCGTACACTGTTTGAGACATTACTCCCATGGAGGAAAGTGCGCATGGTGACTGTTGTATTCACTCCCGATGCAATTTCAGTGTTTCATCAACACTCTGAGAGACCGCAGATTACAGAATGCCTCCAGATGTGCATCGGAAACTACTACTGGTCTTCCAGGGAGCGATCAAAGCGTGGACTGTTTAAAACATTACTCCCATGGAGGAAAGTGCGGATGGTGACTGTAGTATTCAATCCCGATGCAATTTTTGTGTTTCATCAACACTCTGATAGTCCACAGATTACAGAATGCCACCAGACGTGCAGCGGAAACTACTACAGGTCTTCCAGGGAACGATCAAAGTGTAAACACTTTGAGACATTACTCCTATGGAGGAAAGTGCGCATGGTGACTGTTGTATTCATTCCCGATGCATTTTCTGTGTTTCATCAACAATCAGTTAGTCCACAGATTACTGAATGCCTCCAGATGTGCATCGGGAACTACTACTGGTCTTCCTGGGAACGATCAAAGCGTAGACTGTTTGGAACATTATTCCCATGAGGGAAAGTGTACATGGTGACTGTTGTATTCAATCCCGATGCAATTTCTGTGTTTCATGAACACTCTGATAGTCCACAGGTCACAGGATGGAACCAGATGTGCATCGGAAACTGCTGCTGGTCTTCCAGGGAGCGATCAAAGCGTAGACTGTTTGAGACATTACACCCTTTCAGGAAAGTGCGCATTGTGACTGTTGTATTCAATACCGATGCAAATTTCTGTGTTTCATCAATACTCTGATAGTCCACAGATTACAGAATGCCTCCAGATGTGCATCGGAAACTACCACTGATCTTCCAGGGAACGATCAAAGCATAGACTGTTTGAGACATTACTCCCATAGAGGAAAGTGCCCATGGTAACTGTTGTATTCAATCCCGATGCAATATCTGTGTTTCATCAATACTCTGATAGTCCACAGATAACGGAATGCCACCAGATGTGCATCGGAAACTACCACTGGTCTTCCAGAGAACGATCAAAGCGTAGACTCTTTGAGACATTACTCCCTTGGAGGAAAGTGCGCATGGTGACTGTTGTATTCAATCCCGATGCAATTTCTCTGTTTCATCAACACTCTGATAGTACACAGATTACTGATTGCCTCCTGATGTGCATCGGAACCTACTACTGGTCTTCCTGGGAACGGTCAAATCGTGGACTGTTTCAGACATTACTCCCATGGAGGAAAGTGTGCATGGTGACTGTTGTATTCAATCCCGATGCAATTTCTGTGTTTCATCAACACTTTGAAGGTCCACAAATTACTGAATGCCTCCAGATGTGCATCGGAAACTACTACTGGTCTTCTAGGGAACGTTCAAAGGGTAGACTGTTTCAGACATTGCTCCCATGGAGGAAAGTGCGGATGGTGACTGTTGTATTCAATCCCGATGCAATTTCTGTGTTTCATCAACACTCTGATAGTCCACAGATTACAGATTGCATCCCGATGTGCATCGGAAACTACTACTGGTCTTCCAGGGAACGATCAAAGCATAGACTGTTTGAGACATTAGTCCCATGCAGGAAAGTGCGCATGGTGACTGTTGTATTTAATCCCGATGCCATTTCTTTGTTTCATCAACACTCTGATAGTCCACAGATTACAGAATGCCTCCAGATGTGCATCGGAAACTACTAC
The DNA here is from genome assembly GCF_023897955.1 of Schistocerca gregaria. Classification (NCBI taxonomy): domain Eukaryota; kingdom Metazoa; phylum Arthropoda; class Insecta; order Orthoptera; family Acrididae; genus Schistocerca; species Schistocerca gregaria. The sequence continues at coordinate 2,616,631 of NW_026061799.1, read as the reverse complement.
TGGTCTTCCAGGGAACGATCAAAGCGTAGACTCATTCAGACATTACTCCCATGGAGGAAAGTGCGCATGGTGAATGTTGTATTTAATCCCGCTGCCATTTCTGTGTTTCGTCAACACTTTGAACGCCCACAGATTACAGATTGCCTCCAGATATCCATCGCAAACTACTACTGGTCTTCGAGGGAACGATCAAAGCGTAGACTGTTTGAGACATTACTCCTATGAAGGAAAGTGCGGATGGTGACTGTTGTTTTCAATCCCGATTCAATTTCTGTGTTTCATCAACAGTCTGATAGTCCGCAGATTATAGAAACCACCAGATGAGCATCGGAATCTACTACTGGTCTTCCAGGGAACGATCAAAGCGTAGACTGTTTGAGACATTACTCCCATGGAGGGAAGTGTGCATGGTGACTGTTGTATTCACTACCGATGGAATTTTTGTGTTTCATCAATACTCTGATAGTCCACAGATTACAGAATGCCACCAGATGTGCATCGGAAGCTACCACTGGTCTTCCAGAGAACGATCAAAGCGTAGACTGTTTGAGACATTACTCCCATGGAGGAAAGAGTGCATGGTGACTGTTGTATTCAATCCCTATGCAATTTCTGTGTTTCATCAACACTTTGAAGGTCCACAAATTACAGAATGCCTGCAGATGTGCATCGGAAACTACTACTGGTCTTCCAGTGAACGATCAATGCGTAGACTGTTTCAGACATTACTCCTATGAAGGAAAGTGCGGATGGTGACTGTTGTATTCAATCCCGATTCAATTTCTGTGTTTCATCAACAGTCTGATAGTCCGCAGATTATAGAATGCCACCAGATGTGCATCGGAATCTACTACTGGTCTTCCAGGGAACGATCAAAGCGTAGACTATTTGAGACATTACTCCCATGGAGGAAAGTGCGCATGGTGACTGTTGTATTCAATCCCGATGCAATTTCTGTGTTTCATCAACACTCTGATAGTCCACAGATTACAGATTGCCTCCAGATGTACACCGGAAACTACTACTGGTCTTCCTGGGAACGATAAAAACGTAGACTGTTTCAGACATTACTCCCATGGAGGAAAGTGTGCAGGGTGACTGTTGTATTCAAACCCTATGCAATTTCTGTGTTTCATCAACACTTTGAAGGTCCACAAATTACAGAATGCCTCCAGATGTGCATCGGAAACTACTACTGGTCTTCCTGGGAACGATCAAAGCGTAGACTGTTTCAGACATTACTCCCATGGAGGAAAGTGCGGATGGTGACTGTTGTATTAAATCCTGATGCAATTTCTGTGTTTTTTATCAACACTCTGATAGTAAACAGATTACAGATTGTCTCCAGATGTGCATCGGAAACTACTACTGTTCTTCCTGGGAACGATCAAAGCGTAGACTGTTTCAGACATTACTCCCATGGAGGAAAGTGTGCATGGTGACTGTTGTATTCAATCCCGATGAAATTTCTGTGTTTTATCAACACTTTGAAGGTCCACAGATTACAGAATGCCTCCAGATGTGCATCGGAAACTACTACTGGTCTTCCAGGGAACGATCAAAGCGTAGACTGTTTAAGACATTACTCCCGTGGAGGGAAGTGCGCATGGTGACTGTTGTATTTAATCCCGATGCATTTTCTGTGTTTCATCAACACTCTTATAGACCACAGATTACTGAATGCCACCAGATGTGCATCGGAAACTCCTACTGGTCTTCCAGGAAACGATCAAATCGTAGACTGTGTCAGACATTACTCCCATGGAGGGAAGTGCGGATGGTGACTGTTGTATTCTATCCCGATGCAATTACTGTGTTTCATCAACACTCTGATAGTCCACAGATTACAGAATGCCACCAGATGTGCATCGGAAACTACTACTGGTCTTCCAGGGAACGATCAAAGCGTAGACTGTTTGACACATTACTCCCGTGGAGGAAAGTGCGCATGGTGACTGTTGTATTCAATCCCGATGCAATTTCTGTGTTTCATCAACACTCTGATAGTCCACAGATTACAGAATGCTACCAGATGTGCATCGGAAACTACAACTGGTCTTCCAGAGAACAATCAAAGCGTAGACTGTTTGAGACATTACTCCCGTGGAGGAAAGTGCGCATGGTGAATTCAATCCCGATGCAATTTCTGTGTTTAATCAACACTCTGATGGACCACAGATTACAGAATGCCACCAGATGTGCATCGGAAACTAATACTGGTCTTCGAGGGTACGATCAAAGCGTAGACTGTTTGAGACATTACTCCCATGGAGGAAAGTGCGGATGGGGACTGTTGTAATCAATCCTGATGCAATATCTGTGTTTCATCAATACTCTGATAGTCCACAGATAACAGAATGCCACCAGATGTGCATCGGAAACTACCACTGGTCTTCCAGAGAACGATCAAAGCGTAGACTGTTTCAGACATTACTCCCATGGAGGAAAGTGTGCATGGTGACTGTTGTATTCAATCCCGATGCAATTTCTGTGTTTCGTCAACACTTTGAAGGTCCACAGGTTACAGAATGCCTCCAGATGTGCAGTGGAAACTACTACTGGTCTTACTGGGAACGATCAAAGCATAGACTGTTTCAGACATTACTCCCATGGAGTTAAGTGCGGATGGTGACTGTTGTATTCAAACCCGATGCAATTTCCGTGTTCCATCAACACTCTGATAGTCCACAGATAACAGATTGCATCCAGATGTCCATCGGAAACTACTACAGGTCTTCCAGGGAACGATCAAATCGTAGACTGTTTGAGACATTACTCCCTTTCAGGAAAGTGCGCATGGTGACCGTTGTATTCAATCCCGATGTAAATTCTGTGTTTCATCAACAGTCTGATAGACCACAGATTATAGAATGCCTCCAGATGTGCATCGGAAACTACTACTGGTCTTCCAGGGAACGATCAAAGCGTAGACTATTTGAGACATTACTCCCATGGAGGAAAGTGCGCATGGTGACTGTTGTATTCAATCCCGATGCAATTTCTGTGTTTCATCAACACTCTGATAGTCCACAGATTACAGATTGCCTCCAGATGTACACCGGAAACTACTACTGGTCTTCCTGGGAACGATCAAAAACGTAGACTGTTTGAGACATTACTCCCATGGAGGAAAGTGTGCAGGGTGACTGTTGTATTCAAACCCTATGCAATTTCTGTGTTTCATCAACACTTTGAAGGTCCACAAATTACAGATTGCCCTCAGATGTGCATCGGAAACTACTACTGGTCTTCCTGGGAACGATCAAAGCGTAGACTGTTACAGACATTACTCCCATGGAGGAAAGTGCGGTAGGTGACTGTTGTATTCAATCCTGATGCAATTTCTGTGTTTTTTATCAACACTCTGATAGTAAACAGATTACAGATTGTCTCCAGATGTGCATCGGAAACTACTACTGTTCTTCCTGGGAACGATCAAAGCGTAGACTGTTTCAGACATTACTCCCATGGAGGAAAGTGTGCATGGTGACTGTTGTATTCAATCCCGATGAAATTTCTGTGTTTTATCAACACTTTGAAGGTCCACAGATTACAGAATGCCTCCAGATGTGCATCGGAAACTACTACTGGTCTTCCAGGGAACGATCAAAGCGTAGACTGTTTGAGACATTACTCCCGTGGAGGGAAGTGCGCATGGTGACTGTTGTATTTAATCCCGATGCATTTTCTGTGTTTCATCAACACTCTTATAGACCACAGATTACTGAATGCCACCAGATGTGCATCGGAAACTCCTACTGGTCTTCCAGGGAACGATCAAATCGTAGACTGTTTCAGACATTACTCCCATGGAGGGAAGTGCGGATGGTGACTGTTGTATTTAATCCCGATGCAATTACTGTGTTTCATCAACACTCTGATAGTCCACAGATTACAGAATGCCACCAGATGTGCATCGGAAACTACTACTGGTCTTCCAGGGAACGATCAAAGCGAAGACTGTTTGACACATTACTCCCGTGGAGGAAAGTGCGCATGGTGACTGTTGTATTCAATCCCGATGCAATTTCTGTGTTTCATCAACACTCTGATAGTCCACAGATTACAGAATGCCACCAGATGTGCATCGGAAACTACTACTGGTCTTCCAGAGAACAATCAAAGCGTAGACTGTTTGAGACATTACTCCCGTGGAGGAAAGTGCGCATGGTGAATTCAATCCCGATGCAATTTCTGTGTTTCATCAACACTCTGATGGTCCACAGATTACAGAATGCCACCAGATGTGCATCGGAAACTAATACTGGTCTTCGAGGGTACGATCAAAGCGTAGACTGTTTGAGACATTACTCCCATGGAGGAAAGTGCGGATGGGGACTGTTGTAATCAATCCTGATGCAATATCTGTGTTTCATCAATACTCTGATAGTCCACAGATAACAGAATGCCACCAGATGTGCATCGGAAACTACCACTGGTCTTCCAGAGAACGATCAAAGCGTAGACTCTCTGAGACATTACTCCCATGGAGGAAAGTGCGCATGGTGACTGTTGTATTCAATCCCGATGCAATTTCTCTGTTTCATCAACACTCTGATAGTACACAGATTACTGATTGCCTCCAGATGTGCATCGAAAACTACTACTGGTCTTCCTGGGAACGATCAAATCGTGGACTGTTTCAGACATTACTCCCATGGAGGAAAGTGTGCATGGTGACTGTTGTATTCAATCCCGATGCAATTTCTGTGTTTCGTCAACACTTTGAAGGTCCACAGGTTACAGAATGCCTCCAGATGTGCAGTGGAAACTACTACTGGTCTTACTGGGAACGATCAAAGCATAGACTGTTTCAGACATTACTCCCATGGAGTTAAGTGCGGATGGTGACTGTTGTATTCAAACCCGATGCAATTTCCGTGTTCCATCAACACTCTGATAGTCCACAGATAACAGATTGCATCCAGATGTCCATCGGAAACTACTACAGGTCTTCCAGGGAACGATCAAATCGTAGACTGTTTGAGACATTACTCCCTTTCAGGAAAGTGCGCATGGTGACCGTTGTATTCAATCCCGATGTAAATTCTGTGTTTCATCAACAGTCTGATAGACCACAGATTATAGAATGCCTCCAGATGTGCATCGGAAACTACTACTGGTCTTCCAGGGAACGATCAAAGCGTAGACTATTTGAGACATTACTCCCATGGAGGAAAGTGCGCATGGTGACTGTTGTATTCAATCCCGATGCAATTTCTGTGTTTCATCAACACTCTGATAGTCCACAGATTACAGATTGCCTCCAGATGTACACCGGAAACTACTACTGGTCTTCCTGGGAACGATCAAAAACGTAGACTGTTTGAGACATTACTCCCATGGAGGAAAGTGTGCAGGGTGACTGTTGTATTCAAACCCTATGCAATTTCTGTGTTTCATCAACACTTTGAAGGTCCACAAATTACAGAATGCCTCCAGATGTGCATCGGAAACTACTACTGGTCTTCCTGGGAACGATCAAAGCGTAGACTGTTTCAGACATTACTCCCATGGAGGAAAGTGCGGATGGTGACTGTTGTATTAAATCCTGATGCAATTTCTGTGTTTTTTATCAACACTCTGATAGTAAACAGATTACAGATTGTCTCCAGATGTGCATCGGAAACTACTACTGTTCTTCCTGGGAACGATCAAAGCGTAGACTGTTTCAGACATTACTCCCATGGAGGAAAGTGTGCATGGTGACTGTTGTATTCAATCCCGATGAAATTTCTGTGTTTTATCAACACTTTGAAGGTCCACAGATTACAGAATGCCTCCAGATGTGCATCGGAAACTACTACTGGTCTTCCAGGGAACGATCAAAGCGTAGACTGTTTAAGACATTACTCCCGTGGAGGGAAGTGCGCATGGTGACTGTTGTATTTAATCCCGATGCATTTTCTGTGTTTCATCAACACTCTTATAGACCACAGATTACTGAATGCCACCAGATGTGCATCGGAAACTCCTACTGGTCTTCCAGGAAACGATCAAATCGTAGACTGTGTCAGACATTACTCCCATGGAGGGAAGTGCGGATGGTGACTGTTGTATTCTATCCCGATGCAATTACTGTGTTTCATCAACACTCTGATAGTCCACAGATTACAGAATGCCACCAGATGTGCATCGGAAACTACTACTGGTCTTCCAGGGAACGATCAAAGCGTAGACTGTTTGACACATTACTCCCGTGGAGGAAAGTGCGCATGGTGACTGTTGTATTCAATCCCGATGCAATTTCTGTGTTTCATCAACACTCTGATAGTCCACAGATTACAGAATGCTACCAGATGTGCATCGGAAACTACAACTGGTCTTCCAGAGAACAATCAAAGCGTAGACTGTTTGAGACATTACTCCCGTGGAGGAAAGTGCGCATGGTGAATTCAATCCCGATGCAATTTCTGTGTTTAATCAACACTCTGATGGACCACAGATTACAGAATGCCACCAGATGTGCATCGGAAACTAATACTGGTCTTCGAGGGTACGATCAAAGCGTAGACTGTTTGAGACATTACTCCCATGGAGGAAAGTGCGGATGGGGACTGTTGTAATCAATCCTGATGCAATATCTGTGTTTCATCAATACTCTGATAGTCCACAGATAACAGAATGCCACCAGATGTGCATCGGAAACTACCACTGGTCTTCCAGAGAACGATCAAAGCGTAGACTCTCTGAGACATTACTCCCATGGAGGAAAGTGCGCATGGTGACTGTTGTATTCAATCCTGATGCAATTTTTCTGTTTCATCAACACTCTGATAGTACACAGATTACTGATTGCCTCCAGATGTGCATCGAAAACTACTACTGGTCTTCCTGGGAACGATCAAATCGTGGACTGTTTCAGACATTACTCCCATGGAGGAAAGTGTGCATGGTGACTGTTGTATTCAATCCCGATGCAATTTCTGTGTTTCGTCAACACTTTGAAGGTCCACAGGTTACAGAATGCCTCCAGATGTGCAGTGGAAACTACTACTGGTCTTACTGGGAACGATCAAAGCATAGACTGTTTCAGACATTACTCCCATGGAGTTAAGTGCGGATGGTGACTGTTGTATTCAAACCCGATGCAATTTCCGTGTTCCATCAACACTCTGATAGTCCACAGATAACAGATTGCATCCAGATGTCCATCGGAAACTACTACAGGTCTTCCAGGGAACGATCAAATCGTAGACTGTTTGAGACATTACTCCCTTTCAGGAAAGTGCGCATGGTGACCGTTGTATTCAATCCCGATGTAAATTCTGTGTTTCATCAACAGTCTGATAGACCACAGATTATAGAATGCCTCCAGATGTGCATCGGAAACTACTACTGGTCTTCCAGGGAACGATCAAAGCGTAGACTATTTGAGACATTACTCCCATGGAGGAAAGTGCGCATGGTGACTGTTGTATTCAATCCCGATGCAATTTCTGTGTTTCATCAACACTCTGATAGTCCACAGATTACAGATTGCCTCCAGATGTACACCGGAAACTACTACTGGTCTTCCTGGGAACGATCAAAAACGTAGACTGTTTGAGACATTACTCCCATGGAGGAAAGTGTGCAGGGTGACTGTTGTATTCAAACCCTATGCAATTTCTGTGTTTCATCAACACTTTGAAGGTCCACAAATTACAGATTGCCCTCAGATGTGCATCGGAAACTACTACTGGTCTTCCTGGGAACGATCAAAGCGTAGACTGTTACAGACATTACTCCCATGGAGGAAAGTGCGGTAGGTGACTGTTGTATTCAATCCTGATGCAATTTCTGTGTTTTTTATCAACACTCTGATAGTAAACAGATTACAGATTGTCTCCAGATGTGCATCGGAAACTACTACTGTTCTTCCTGGGAACGATCAAAGCGTAGACTGTTTCAGACATTACTCCCATGGAGGAAAGTGTGCATGGTGACTGTTGTATTCAATCCCGATGAAATTTCTGTGTTTTATCAACACTTTGAAGGTCCACAGATTACAGAATGCCTCCAGATGTGCATCGGAAACTACTACTGGTCTTCCAGGGAACGATCAAAGCGTAGACTGTTTGAGACATTACTCCCGTGGAGGGAAGTGCGCATGGTGACTGTTGTATTTAATCCCGATGCATTTTCTGTGTTTCATCAACACTCTTATAGACCACAGATTACTGAATGCCACCAGATGTGCATCGGAAACTCCTACTGGTCTTCCAGGGAACGATCAAATCGTAGACTGTTTCAGACATTACTCCCATGGAGGGAAGTGCGGATGGTGACTGTTGTATTTAATCCCGATGCAATTACTGTGTTTCATCAACACTCTGATAGTCCACAGATTACAGAATGCCACCAGATGTGCATCGGAAACTACTACTGGTCTTCCAGGGAACGATCAAAGCGAAGACTGTTTGACACATTACTCCCGTGGAGGAAAGTGCGCATGGTGACTGTTGTATTCAATCCCGATGCAATTTCTGTGTTTCATCAACACTCTGATAGTCCACAGATTACAGAATGCCACCAGATGTGCATCGGAAACTACTACTGGTCTTCCAGAGAACAATCAAAGCGTAGACTGTTTGAGACATTACTCCCGTGGAGGAAAGTGCGCATGGTGAATTCAATCCCGATGCAATTTCTGTGTTTCATCAACACTCTGATGGTCCACAGATTACAGAATGCCACCAGATGTGCATCGGAAACTAATACTGGTCTTCGAGGGTACGATCAAAGCGTAGACTGTTTGAGACATTACTCCCATGGAGGAAAGTGCGGATGGGGACTGTTGTAATCAATCCTGATGCAATATCTGTGTTTCATCAATACTCTGATAGTCCACAGATAACAGAATGCCACCAGATGTGCATCGGAAACTACCACTGGTCTTCCAGAGAACGATCAAAGCGTAGACTCTCTGAGACATTACTCCCATGGAGGAAAGTGCGCATGGTGACTGTTGTATTCAATCCCGATGCAATTTCTCTGTTTCATCAACACTCTGATAGTACACAGATTACTGATTGCCTCCAGATGTGCATCGAAAACTACTACTGGTCTTCCTGGGAACGATCAAATCGTGGACTGTTTCAGACATTACTCCCATGGAGGAAAGTGTGCATGGTGACTGTTGTATTCAATCCCGATGCAATTTCTGTGTTTCGTCAACACTTTGAAGGTCCACAGGTTACAGAATGCCTCCAGATGTGCAGTGGAAACTACTACTGGTCTTACTGGGAACGATCAAAGCATAGACTGTTTCAGACATTACTCCCATGGAGTTAAGTGCGGATGGTGACTGTTGTATTCAAACCCGATGCAATTTCCGTGTTCCATCAACACTCTGATAGTCCACAGATAACAGATTGCATCCAGATGTCCATCGGAAACTACTACAGGTCTTCCAGGGAACGATCAAATCGTAGACTGTTTGAGACATTACTCCCTTTCAGGAAAGTGCGCATGGTGACCGTTGTATTCAATCCCGGTGTAAATTCTGTGTTTCATCAACAGTCTGATACACCACAGATTATAGAATGCCTCCAGATGTGCATCGGAAACTACTACTGGTCTTCCAGGGAACGATCAAAGCGTAGACTATTTGAGACATTACTCCCATGGAGGAAAGTGCGCATGGTGACTGTTGTATTCAATCCCGATGCAATTTCTGTGTTTCATCAACACTCTGATAGTCCACAGATTACAGATTGCCTCCAGATGTACACCGGAAACTACTACTGGTCTTCCTGGGAACGATCAAAAACGTAGACTGTTTGAGACATTACTCCCATGGAGGAAAGTGTGCAGGGTGACTGTTGTATTCAAACCCTATGCAATTTCTGTGTTTCATCAACACTTTGAAGGTCCACAAATTACAGAATGCCTCCAGATGTGCATCGGAAACTACTACTGGTCTTCCTGGGAACGATCAAAGCGTAGACTGTTTCAGACATTACTCCCATGGAGGAAAGTGCGGATGGTGACTGTTGTATTAAATCCTGATGCAATTTCTGTGTTTTTTATCAACACTCTGATAGTAAACAGATTACAGATTGTCTCCAGATGTGCATCGGAAACTACTACTGTTCTTCCTGGGAACGATCAAAGCGTAGACTGTTTCAGACATTACTCCCATGGAGGAAAGTGTGCATGGTGACTGTTGTATTCAATCCCGATGAAATTTCTGTGTTTTATCAACACTTTGAAGGTCCACAGATTACAGAATGCCTCCAGATGTGCATCGGAAACTACTACTGGTCTTCCAGGGAACGATCAAAGCGTAGACTGTTTAAGACATTACTCCCGTGGAGGGAAGTGCGCATGGTGACTGTTGTATTTAATCCCGATGCATTTTCTGTGTTTCATCAACACTCTTATAGACCACAGATTACTGAATGCCACCAGATGTGCATCGGAAACTCCTACTGGTCTTCCAGGAAACGATCAAATCGTAGACTGTGTCAGACATTACTCCCATGGAGGGAAGTGCGGATGGTGACTGTTGTATTCTATCCCGATGCAATTACTGTGTTTCATCAACACTCTGATAGTCCACAGATTACAGAATGCCACCAGATGTGCATCGGAAACTACTACTGGTCTTCCAGGGAACGATCAAAGCGTAGACTGTTTGACACATTACTCCCGTGGAGGAAAGTGCGCATGGTGACTGTTGTATTCAATCCCGATGCAATTTCTGTGTTTCATCAACACTCTGATAGTCCACAGATTACAGAATGCTACCAGATGTGCATCGGAAACTACAACTGGTCTTCCAGAGAACAATCAAAGCGTAGACTGTTTGAGACATTACTCCCGTGGAGGAAAGTGCGCATGGTGAATTCAATCCCGATGCAATTTCTGTGTTTAATCAACACTCTGATGGACCACAGATTACAGAATGCCACCAGATGTGCATCGGAAACTAATACTGGTCTTCGAGGGTACGATCAAAGCGTAGACTGTTTGAGACATTACTCCCATGGAGGAAAGTGCGGATGGGGACTGTTGTAATCAATCCTGATGCAATATCTGTGTTTCATCAATACCCTGATAGTCCACAGATAACAGAATGCCACCTGATGTGCATCGGAAACTACCACTGGTCTTCCAGAGAACGATCAAAGCGTAGACTCTCTGAGACATTACTCCCATGGAGGAAAGTGCGCATGGTGACTGTTGTATTCAATCCTGATGCAATTTTTCTGTTTCATCAACACTCTGATAGTACACAGATTACTGATTGCCTCCAGATGTGCATCGAAAACTACTACTGGTCTTCCTGGGAACGATCAAATCGTGGACTGTTTCAGACATTACTCCCATGGAGGAAAGTGTGCATGGTGACTGTTGTATTCAATCCCGATGCAATTTCTGTGTTTCGTCAACACTTTGAAGGTCCACAGGTTACAGAATGCCTCCAGATGTGCAGTGGAAACTACTACTGGTCTTACTGGGAACGATCAAAGCATAGACTGTTTCAGACATTACTCCCATGGAGTTAAGTGCGGATGGTGACTGTTGTATTCAAACCCGATGCAATTTCCGTGTTCCATCAACACTCTGATAGTCCACAGATAACAGATTGCATCCAGATGTCCATCGGAAACTACTACAGGTCTTCCAGGGAACGATCAAATCGTAGACTGTTTGAGACATTACTCCCTTTCAGGAAAGTGCGCATGGTGACCGTTGTATTCAATCCCGATGTAAATTCTGTGTTTCATCAACAGTCTGATAGACCACAGATTATAGAATGCCTCCAGATGTGCATCGGAAACTACTACTGGTCTTCCAGGGAACGATCAAAGCGTAGACTATTTGAGACATTACTCCCATGGAGGAAAGTGCGCATGGTGACTGTTGTATTCAATCCCGATGCAATTTCTGTGTTTCATCAACACTCTGATAGTCCACAGATTACAGATTGCCTCCAGATGTACACCGGAAACTACTACTGGTCTTCCTGGGAACGATCAAAAACGTAGACTGTTTGAGACATTACTCCCATGGAGGAAAGTGTGCAGGGTGACTGTTGTATTCAAACCCTATGCAATTTCTGTGTTTCATCAACACTTTGAAGGTCCACAAATTACAGATTGCCCTCAGATGTGCATCGGAAACTACTACTGGTCTTCCTGGGAACGATCAAAGCGTAGACTGTTACAGACATTACTCCCATGGAGGAAAGTGCGGTAGGTGACTGTTGTATTCAATCCTGATGCAATTTCTGTGTTTTTTATCAACACTCTGATAGTAAACAAATTACAGATTGTCTCCAGATGTGCATCGGAAACTACTACTGTTCTTCCTGGGAACGATCAAAGCGTAGACTGTTTCAGACATTACTCCCATGGAGGAAAGTGTGCATGGTGACTGTTGTATTCAATCCCGATGAAATTTCTGTGTTTTATCAACACTTTGAAGGTCCACAGATTACAGAATGCCTCCAGATGTGCATCGGAAACTACTACTGGTCTTCCAGGGAACGATCAAAGCGTAGACTGTTTGAGACATTACTCCCGTGGAGGGAAGTGCGCATGGTGACTGTTGTATTTAATCCCGATGCATTTTCTGTGTTTCATCAACACTCTTATAGACCACAGATTACTGAATGCCACCAGATGTGCATCGGAAACTCCTACTGGTCTTCCAGGGAACGATCAAATCGTAGACTGTTTCAGACATTACTCCCATGGAGGGAAGTGCGGATGGTGACTGTTGTATTTAATCCCGATGCAATTACTGTGTTTCATCAACACTCTGATAGTCCACAGATTACAGAATGCCACCAGATGTGCATCGGAAACTACTACTGGTCTTCCAGGGAACGATCAAAGCGAAGACTGTTTGACACATTACTCCCGTGGAGGAAAGTGCGCATGGTGACTGTTGTATTCAATCCCGATGCAATTTCTGTGTTTCATCAACACTCTGATAGTCCACAGATTACAGAATGCCACCAGATGTGCATCGGAAACTACTACTGGTCTTCCAGAGAACAATCAAAGCGTAGACTGTTTGAGACATTACTCCCGTGGAGGAAAGTGCGCATGGTGAATTCAATCCCGATGCAATTTCTGTGTTTCATCAACACTCTGATGGTCCACAGATTACAGAATGCCACCAGATGTGCATCGGAAACTAATACTGGTCTTCGAGGGTACGATCAAAGCGTAGACTGTTTGAGACATTACTCCCATGGAGGAAAGTGCGGATGGGGACTGTTGTAATCAATCCTGATGCAATATCTGTGTTTCATCAATACTCTGATAGTCCACAGATAACAGAATGCCACCAGATGTGCATCGGAAACTACCACTGGTCTTCCAGAGAACGATCAAAGCGTAGACTCTCTGAGACATTACTCCCATGGAGGAAAGTGCGCATGGTGACTGTTGTATTCAATCCCGATGCAATTTCTCTGTTTCATCAACACTCTGATAGTACACAGATTACTGATTGCCTCCAGATGTGCATCGAAAACTACTACTGGTCTTCCTGGGAACGATCAAATCGTGGACTGTTTCAGACATTACTCCCATGGAGGAAAGTGTGCATGGTGACTGTTGTATTCAATCCCGATGCAATTTCTGTGTTTCGTCAACACTTTGAAGGTCCACAGGTTACAGAATGCCTCCAGATGTGCAGTGGAAACTACTACTGGTCTTACTGGGAACGATCAAAGCATAGACTGTTTCAGACATTACTCCCATGGAGGAAAGTGCGGATGGTGACTGTTGTATTCAAACCCGATGCAATTTCCGTGTTCCATCAACACTCTGATAGTCCACAGATAACAGATTGCATCCAGATGTCCATCGGAAACTACTACAGGTCTTCCAGGGAACGATCAAATCGTAGACTGTTTGAGACATTACTCCCTTTCAGGAAAGTGCGCATGGTGACCGTTGTATTCAATCCCGATGTAATTTCTGTGTTTCATCAACAGTCTGATAGACCACAGATTATAGAATGCCTCCAGATGTGCATCGGAAACTACTACTGGTCTTCCAGGGAACGATCAAAGCGTAGACTATTTGAGACATTACTCCCACGGAGGAAAGTGCGCATGGTGACTGTTGTATTCAATCCCGATGCAATTTCTGTGTTTCATCAACACTCTGATAGTCCACAGATTACAGATTGCCTCCAGATGTACACCGGAAACTACTACTGGTCTTCCTGGGAACGATCAAAAACGTAGACTGTTTGAGACATTACTCCCATGGAGGAAAGTGTGCAGGGTGACTGTTGTATTCAAACCCTATGCAATTTCTGTGTTTCATCAACACTTTGAAGGTCCACAAATTACAGATTGCCCTCAGATGTGCATCGGAAACTACTACTGGTCTTCCTGGGAACGATCAAAGCGTAGACTGTTTCAGACATTACTCCCATGGAGGAAAGTGCGGTAGGTGACTGTTGTATTCAATCCTGATGCAATTTCTGTGTTTTTTATCAACACTCTGATAGTAAACAGATTACAGATTGTCTCCAGATGTGCATCGGAAACTACTACTGTTCTTCCTGGGAACGATCAAAGCGTAGACTGTTTCAGACATTACTCCCATGGAGGAAAGTGTGCATGGTGACTGTTGTATTCAATCCCGATGAAATTTCTGTGTTTTATCAACACTTTGAAGGTCCACAGATTACAGAATGCCTCCAGATGTGCATCGGAAACTACTACTGGTCTTCCAGGGAACGATCAAAGCGTAGACTGTTTGAGACATTACTCCCGTGGAGGGAAGTGCGCATGGTGACTGTTGTATTTAATCCCGATGCATTTTCTGTGTTTCATCAACACTCTTATAGACCACAGATTACTGAATGCCACCAGATGTGCATCGGAAACTCCTACTGGTCTTCCAGGGAACGATCAAATCGTAGACTGTTTCAGACATTACTCCCATGGAGGGAAGTGCGGATGGTGACTGTTGTATTTAATCCCGATGCAATTACTGTGTTTCATCAACACTCTGATAGTCCACAGATTACAGAATGCCACCAGATGTGCATCGGAAACTACTACTGGTCTTCCAGGGAACGATCAAAGCGAAGACTGTTTGACACATTACTCCCGTGGAGGAAAGTGCGCATGGTGACTGTTGTATTCAATCCCGATGCAATTTCTGTGTTTCATCAACACTCTGATAGTCCACAGATTACAGAATGCCACCAGATGTGCATCGGAAACTACTACTGGTCTTCCAGAGAACAATCAAAGCGTAGACTGTTTGAGACATTACTCCCGTGGAGGAAAGTGCGCATGGTGAATTCAATCCCGATGCAATTTCTGTGTTTCATCAACACTCTGATGGTCCACAGATTACAGAATGCCACCAGATGTGCATCGGAAACTAATACTGGTCTTCGAGGGTACGATCAAAGCGTAGACTGTTTGAGACATTACTCCCATGGAGGAAAGTGCGGATGGGGACTGTTGTAATCAATCCTGATGCAATATCTGTGTTTCATCAATACTCTGATAGTCCACAGATAACAGAATGCCACCAGATGTGCATCGGAAACTACCACTGGTCTTCCAGAGAACGATCAAAGCGTAGACTCTCTGAGACATTACTCCCATGGAGGAAAGTGCGCATGGTGACTGTTGTATTCAATCCCGATGCAATTTCTCTGTTTCATCAACACTCTGATAGTACACAGATTACTGATTGCCTCCAGATGTGCATCGAAAACTACTACTGGTCTTCCTGGGAACGATCAAATCGTGGACTGTTTCAGACATTACTCCCATGGAGGAAAGTGTGCATGGTGACTGTTGTATTCAATCCCGATGCAATTTCTGTGTTTCGTCAACACTTTGAAGGTCCACAGGTTACAGAATGCCTCCAGATGTGCAGTGGAAACTACTACTGGTCTTACTGGGAACGATCAAAGCATAGACTGTTTCAGACATTACTCCCATGGAGGAAAGTGCGGATGGTGACTGTTGTATTCAAATCCGATGCAATTTCCGTGTTCCATCAACACTCTGATAGTCCACAGATATCAGATTGCATCCAGATGTCCATCGGAAACTACTACAGGTCTTCCAGGGAACGATCAAATCGTAGACTGTTTGAGACATTACTCCCTTTCAGGAAAGTGCGCATGGTGACCGTTGTATTCAATCCCGATGTAATTTCTGTGTTTCATCAACAGTCTGATAGACCACAGATTATAGAATGCCTCCAGATGTGCATCGGAAACTACTACTGGTCTTCCAGGGAACGATCAAAGCGTAGACTATTTGAGACATTACTCCCATGGAGGAAAGTGCGCATGGTGACTGTTGTATTCAATCCCGATGCAATTTCTGTGTTTCATCAACACTCTGATAGTCCACAGATTACAGATTGCCTCCAGATGTACACCGGAAACTACTACTGGTCTTCCTGGGAACGATCAAAAACGTAGACTGTTTGAGACATTACTCCCATGGAGGAAAGTGTGCAGGGTGACTGTTGTATTCAAACCCTATGCAATTTCTGTGTTTCATCAACACTTTGAAGGTCCACAAATTACAGATTGCCCTCAGATGTGCATCGGAAACTACTACTGGTCTTCCTGGGAAAGATCAAAGCGTAGACTGTTTCAGACATTACTCCCATGGAGGAAAGTGCGGTAGGTGACTGTTGTATTCAATCCTGATGCAATTTCTGTGTTTTTTATCAACACTCTGATAGTAAACAGATTACAGATTGTCTCCAGATGTGCATCGGAAACTACTACTGTTCTTCCTGGGAACGATCAAAGCGTAGACTGTTTCAGACATTACTCCCATGGAGGAAAGTGTGCATGGTGACTGTTGTATTCAATCCCGATGAAATTTCTGTGTTTTATCAACACTTTGAAGGTCCACAGATTACAGAATGCCTCCAGACGTGCATCGGAAACTACTACTGGTCTTCCAGGGAACGATCAAAGCGTAGACTGTTTGAGACATTACTCCCGTGGAGGGAAGTGCGCATGGTGACTGTTGTATTTAATCCCGATGCATTTTCTGTGTTTCATCAACACTCTTATAGACCACAGATTACTGAATGCCACCAGATGTGCATCGGAAACTCCTACTGGTCTTCCAGGGAACGATCAAATCGTAGACTGTTTCAGACATTACTCCCATGGAGGGAAGTGCGGATGGTGACTGTTGTATTTAATCCCGATGCAATTACTGTGTTTCATCAACACTCTGATAGTCCACAGATTACAGAATGCCACCAGATGTGCATCGGAAACTACTACTGGTCTTCCAGGGAACGATCAAAGCGAAGACTGTTTGACACATTACTCCCGTGGAGGAAAGTGCGCATGGTGACTGTTGTATTCAATCCCGATGCAATTTCTGTGTTTCATCAACACTCTGATAGTCCACAGATTACAGAATGCCACCAGATGTGCATCGGAAACTACTACTGGTCTTCCAGAGAACAATCAAAGCGTAGACTGTTTGAGACATTACTCCCGTGGAGGAAAGTGCGCATGGTGAATTCAATCCCGATGCAATTTCTGTGTTTCATCAACACTCTGATGGTCCACAGATTACAGAATGCCACCAGATGTGCATCGGAAACTAATACTGGTCTTCGAGGGTACGATCAAAGCGTAGACTGTTTGAGACATTACTCCCATGGAGGAAAGTGCGGATGGGGACTGTTGTAATCAATCCTGATGCAATATCTGTGTTTCATCAATACTCTGATAGTCCACAGATTATAGAATGCCTCCAGATGTGCATCGGAAACTACTACTGGTCTTAGTGAGGAACGATTAAAAGCGTAGAGTGTTTGAGACATTACTCCCATGCAGGAAAGTGCGCATGGTGACTGTTGTATTTAATCGCGATGCCATTTCTTTGTTTCATCAACACTCTGCTAGTCCACAGATTAGAGAATGACTCCAGATGTGCATCGGAAACTACTACTGGTCTTCCAGGGAACGATCAAAGCGTAGACTCATTCAGACATTACTCCCATGGAGGAAAGTGTGCATGGTGAATGTTGTATTTAATCCCGATGCCATTTCTCTGTTTCGTCAACACTTTGAACGTCCACAGATTACAGATTGCCACCAGATGTGCATCGGAAACTACCACTGGCCTTCCAGAGAACGATCAAAGCGTAGACTGTTTGAGACATTACTCCCATGGAGGAAAGAGTGCATGGTGACTGTTGTATTCAATCCCTATGCAATTTCTGTGTTTCATCAACACTTTGAAGGTCAACAAATTACAGAATGCCTGCAGATGTGCATCGGAAACTACTACTGGTCTTCCAGTGAACGATCAATGCGTAGACTGTTCAGACATTACTCCTATGAAGGAAAGTGCGGATGGTGACTGTTGTATTCAATCCCGATTCAATTTCTGTGTTTCATCAACAGTCTGATAGTCCGCAGATTATAGAATGCCACCAGATGTGCATCGGAATCTACTACTGGTCTTCCAGGGAACGATCAAAGCGTAGACTATTTGAGACATTACTCCCATGGAGGAAAGTGCGCATGGTGACTGTTGTATTCAATCCCGATGCAATTTCTGTGTTTCATCAACACTCTGATAGTCCACAGATTACAGATTGCCTCCAGATGTACACCGGAAACTACTACTGGTCTTCCTGGGAACGATCAAAAACGTAGACTGTTTCAGACATTACTCCCATGGAGGAAAGTGTGCAGGGTGACTGTTGTATTCAAACCCTATGCAATTTCTGTGTTTCATCAACACTTTGAAGGTCCACAAATTACAGAATGCCTCCAGATGTGCATCGGAAACTACTACTGGTCTTCCTGGGAACGATCAAAGCGTAGACTGTTTCAGACATTACTCCCATGGAGGAAAGTGCGGATGGTGACTGTTGTATTCAATCCTGATGCAATTTCTGTGTTTTTTATCAACACTCTGATAGTAAACAGATTACAGATTGTCTCCAGATGTGCATCGGAAACTACTACTGTTCTTCCTGGGAACGATCAAAGCGTAGACTGTTTCAGACATTACTCCCATGGAGAAAAGTGTGCATGGTGACTGTTGTATTCAATCCCGATGAAATTTCTGTGTTTTATCAACACTTTGAAGGTCCACAGATTACAGAATGCCTCCAGATGTGCATCGGAAACTACTACTGGTCTTCCAGGGAACGATCAAAGCGTAGACTGTTTAAGACATTACTCCCGTGGAGGGAAGTGCGCATGGTGACTGTTGTATTTAATCCCGATGCATTTTCTGTGTTTCATCAACACTCTTATAGACCACAGATTACTGAATGCCACCAGATGTGCATCGGAAACTCCTACTGGTCTTCCAGGAAAGGATCAAATCGTAGACTGTGTCAGACATTACTCCCATGGAGGGAAGTGCGGATGGTGACTGTTGTATTCAATCCCGATGCAATTACTGTGTTTCATCAACACTCTGATAGTCCACAGATTACAGAATGCCACCAGATGTGCATCGGAAACTACTACTGGTCTTCCAGGGAACGATCAAAGCGTAGACTGTTTGAGACATTACTCCCGTGGAGGAAAGTGCGCATGGTGAATTCAATCCCGATGCAATTTCTGTGTTTCATCAACACTCTGATGGTCCACAGATTACAGAATGCCACCAGATGTGCATCGGAAACTAATACTGGTCTTCGAGGGTACGATCAAAGCGTAGACTGTTTGAGACATTACTCCCATGGAGGAAAGTGCGGATGGGGACTGTTGTAATCAATCCTGATGCAATATCTGTGTTTCATCAATACTCTGATAGTCCACAGATAACAGAATGCCACCAGATGTGCATCGGAAACTACCACTGGTCTTCCAGAGAACGATCAAAGCGTAGACTCTCTGAGACATTACTCCCATGGAGGAAAGTGCGCATGGTGACTGTTGTATTCAATCCCGATGCAATTTCTCTGTTTCATCAACACTCTGATAGTACACAGATTACTGATTGCCTCCAGATGTGCATCGAAAACTACTACTGGTCTTCCTGGGAACGATCAAATCGTGGACTGTTTCAGACATTACTCCCATGGAGGAAAGTGTGCATGGTGACTGTTGTATTCAATCCCGATGCAATTTCTGTGTTTCGTCAACACTTTGAAGGTCCACAGGTTACAGAATGCCTCCAGATGTGCAGTGGAAACTACTACTGGTCTTACTGGGAACGATCAAAGCATAGACTGTTTCAGACATTACTCCCATGGAGGAAAGTGCGGATGGTGACTGTTGTATTCAAACCCGATGCAATTTCCGTGTTCCATCAACACTCTGATAGTCCACAGATAACAGATTGCATCCAGATGTCCATCGGAAACTACTACAGGTCTTCCAGGGAACGATCAAATCGTAGACTGTTTGAGACATTACTCCCTTTCAGGAAAGTGCGCATGGTGACATTTGTATTCAATCCCGATGTAATTTCTGTGTTTCATCAACAGTCTGATAGACCACAGATTATAGAATGCCTCCAGATGTGCATCGGAAACTACTACTGGTCTTCCAGGGAACGATCAAAGCGTAGACTATTTGAGACATTACTCCCATGGAGGAAAGTGCGCATGGTGACTGTTGTATTCAATCCCGATGCAATTTCTGTGTTTCATCAACACTCTGATAGTCCACAGATTACAGATTGCCTCCAGATGTACACCGGAAACTACTACTGGTCTTCCTGGGAACGATCAAAAACGTAGACTGTTTGAGACATTACTCCCATGGAGGAAAGTGTGCAGGGTGACTGTTGTATTCAAACCCTATGCAATTTCTGTGTTTCATCAACACTTTGAAGGTCCACAAATTACAGATTGCCCTCAGATGTGCATCGGAAACTACTACTGGTCTTCCTGGGAACGATCAAAGCGTAGACTGTTTCAGACATTACTCCCATGGAGGAAAGTGCGGTAGGTGACAGTTGTATTCAATCCTGATGCAATTTCTGTGTTTTTTATCAACACTCTGATAGTAAACAGATTACAGATTGTCTCCAGATGTGCATCGGAAACTACTACTGTTCTTCCTGGGAACGATCAAAGCGTAGACTGTTTCAGACATTACTCCCATGGAGGAAAGTGTGCATGGTGACTGTTGTATTCAATCCCGATGAAATTTCTGTGTTTTATCAACACTTTGAAGGTCCACAGATTACAGAATGCCTCCAGATGTGCATCGGAAACTACTACTGGTCTTCCAGGGAACGATCAAAGCGTAGACTGTTTGAGACATTACTCCCGTGGAGGGAAGTGCGCATGGTGACTGTTGTATTTAATCCCGATGCATTTTCTGTGTTTCATCAACACTCTTATAGACCACAGATTACTGAATGCCACCAGATGTGCATCGGAAACTCCTACTGGTCTTCCAGGGAACGATCAAATCGTAGACTGTTTCAGACATTACTCCCATGGAGGGAAGTGCGGATGGTGACTGTTGTATTTAATCCCGATGCAATTACTGTGTTTCATCAACACTCTGATAGTCCACAGATTACAGAATGCCACCAGATGTGCATCGGAAACTACTACTGGTCTTCCAGGGAACGATCAAAGCGAAGACTGTTTGACACATTACTCCCGTGGAGGAAAGTGCGCATGGTGACTGTTGTATTCAATCCCGATGCAATTTCTGTGTTTCATCAACACTCTGATAGTCCACAGATTACAGAATGCCACCAGATGTGCATCGGAAACTACTACTGGTCTTCCAGAGAACAATCAAAGCGTAGACTGTTTGAGACATTACTCCCGTGGAGGAAAGTGCGCATGGTGAATTCAATCCCGATGCAATTTCTGTGTTTCATCAACACTCTGATGGTCCACAGATTACAGAATGCCACCAGATGTGCATCGGAAACTAATACTGGTCTTCGAGGGTACGATCAAAGCGTAGACTGTTTGAGACATTACTCCCATGGAGGAAAGTGCGGATGGGGACTGTTGTAATCAATCCTGATGCAATATCTGTGTTTCATCAATACTCTGATAGTCCACAGATTATAGAATGCCTCCAGATGTGCATCGGAAACTACTACTGGTCTTAGTGGGAACGATTAAAAGCGTAGAGTGTTTGAGACATTACTCCCATGCAGGAAAGTGCGCATGGTGACTGTTGTATTTAATCGCGATGCCATTTCTTTGTTTCATCAACACTCTGCTAGTCCACAGATTAGAGAATGCCTCCAGATGTGCATCGGAAACTACTACTGGTCTTCCAGGGAACGATCAAAGCGTAGACTCATTCAGACATTACTCCCATGGAGGAAAGTGTGCATGGTGAATGTTGTATTTAATCCCGATGCCATTTCTCTGTTTCGTCAACACTTTGAACGTCCACAGATTACAGATTGCCACCAGATGTGCATCGGAAACTACCACTGGTCTTCCAGAGAACGATCAAAGCGTAGACTGTTTGAGACATTACTCCCATGGAGGAAAGAGTGCATGGTGACTGTTGTATTCAATCCCTATGCAATTTCTGTGTTTCATCAACACTTTGAAGGTCAACAAATTACAGAATGCCTGCAGATGTGCATCGGAAACTACTACTGGTCTTCCAGTGAACGATCAATGCGTAGACTGTTCAGACATTACTCCTATGAAGGAAAGTGCGGATGGTGACTGTTGTATTCAATCCCGATGCAATTTCTGTGTTTCATCAACACTCTGATAGTCCACAGATTACAGATTGCCTCCAGATGTACACCGGAAACTACTACTGGTCTTCCTGGGAACGATCAAAAACGTAGACTGTTTCAGACATTACTCCCATGGAGGAAAGTGTGCAGGGTGACTGTTGTATTCAAACCCTATGCAATTTCTGTGTTTCATCAACACTTTGAAGGTCCACAAATTACAGAATGCCTCCAGATGTGCATCGGAAACTACTACTGGTCTTCCTGGGAACGATCAAAGCGTAGACTGTTTCAGACATTACTCCCATGGAGGAAAGTGCGGATGGTGACTGTTGTATTCAATCCTGATGCAATTTCTGTGTTTTTTATCAACACTCTGATAGTAAACAGATTACAGATTGTCTCCAGATGTGCATCGGAAACTACTACTGTTCTTCCTGGGAACGATCAAAGCGTAGACTGTTTCAGACATTACTCCCATGGAGAAAAGTGTGCATGGTGACTGTTGTATTCAATCCCGATGAAATTTCTGTGTTTTGTCAACACTTTGAAGGTCCACAGATTACAGAATGCCTCCAGATGTGCATCGGAAACTACTACTGGTCTTCCAGGGAACGATCAAAGCGTAGACTGTTTGACACATTACTCCCGTGGAGGAAAGTGCGCATGGTGACTGTTGTATTCAATCCCGATGAAATTTCTGTGTTTCATCAACACTCTGATAGTCCACAGATTACAGAATGCTACCAGATGTGCATCGGAAACTACAACTGGTCTTCCAGAGAACAATCAAAGCGTAGACTGTTTGAGACATTACTCCCGTGGAGGAAAGTGCGCATGGTGAATTCAATCCCGATGCAATTTCTGTGTTTAATCAACACTCTGATGGACCACAGATTACAGAATGCCACCAGATGTGCTTTGGAAACTAATACTGGTCTTCGAGGGTACGATCAAAGCGTAGACTGTTTGAGACATTACTCCCATGGAGGAAAGTGCGGATGGGGACTGTTGTAATCAATCCTGATGCAATATCTGTGTTTCATCAATACTCTGATAGTCCACAGATAACAGAATGCCACCAGATGTGCATCGGAAACTACCACTGGTCTTCCAGAGAACGATCAAAGCGTAGACTCTCTGAGACATTACTCCCATGGAGGAAAGTGCGCATGGTGACTGTTGTATTCAATCCCGATGCAATTTCTCTGTTTCATCAACACTCTGATAGTACACAGATTACTGATTGCCTCCAGATGTGCATCGAAAACTACTACTGGTCTTCCTGGGAACGATCAAATCGTGGACTGTTTCAGACATTACTCCCATGGAGGAAAGTGTGCATGGTGACTGTTGTATTCAATCCCGATGCAATTTCTGTGTTTCGTCAACACTTTGAAGGTCCACAGGTTACAGAATGCCTCCAGATGTGCAGTGGAAACTACTACTGGTCTTACTGGGAACGATCAAAGCATAGACTGTTTCAGACATTACTCCCATGGAGGAAAGTGCGGATGGTGACTGTTGTATTCAAATCCGATGCAATTTCCGTGTTCCATCAACACTCTGATAGTCCACAGATAACAGATTGCATCCAGATGTCCATCGGAAACTACTACAGGTCTTCCAGGGAACGATCAAATCGTAGACTGTTTGAGACATTACTCCCTTTCAGGAAAGTGCGCATGGTGACCGTTGTATTCAATCCCGATGTAATTTCTGTGTTTCATCAACAGTCTGATAGACCACAGATTATAGAATGCCTCCAGATGTGCATCGGAAACTACTACTGGTCTTCCAGGGAACGATCAAAGCGTAGACTATTTGAGACATTACTCCCATGGAGGAAAGTGCGCATGGTGACTGTTGTATTCAATCCCGATGCAATTTCTGTGTTTCATCAACACTCTGATAGTCCACAGATTACAGATTGCCTCCAGATGTACACCGGAAACTACTACTGGTCTTCCTGGGAACGATCAAAAACGTAGACTGTTTGAGACATTACTCCCATGGAGGAAAGTGTGCAGGGTGACTGTTGTATTCAAACCCTATGCAATTTCTGTGTTTCATCAACACTTTGAAGGTCCACAAATTACAGATTGCCCTCAGATGTGCATCGGAAACTACTACTGGTCTTCCTGGGAACGATCAAAGCGTAGACTGTTTCAGACATTACTCCCATGGAGGAAAGTGCGGTAGGTGACTGTTGTATTCAATCCTGATGCAATTTCTGTGTTTTTTATCAACACTCTGATAGTAAACAGATTACAGATTGTCTCCAGATGTGCATCGGAAACTACTACTGTTCTTCCTGGGAACGATCAAAGCGTAGACTGTTTCAGACATTACTCCCATGGAGGAAAGTGTGCATGGTGACTGTTGTATTCAATCCCGATGAAATTTCTGTGTTTTATCAACACTTTGAAGGTCCACAGATTACAGAATGCCTCCAGATGTGCATCGGAAACTACTACTGGTCTTCCAGGGAACGATCAAAGCGTAGACTGTTTGAGACATTACTCCCGTGGAGGGAAGTGCGCATGGTGACTGTTGTATTTAATCCCGATGCATTTTCTGTGTTTCATCAACACTCTTATAGACCACAGATTACTGAATGCCACCAGATGTGCATCGGAAACTCCTACTGGTCTTCCAGGGAACGATCAAATCGTAGACTGTTTCAGACATTACTCCCATGGAGGGAAGTGCGGATGGTGACTGTTGTATTTAATCCCGATGCAATTACTGTGTTTCATCAACACTCTGATAGTCCACAGATTACAGAATGCCACCAGATGTGCATCGGAAACTACTACTGGTCTTCCAGGGAACGATCAAAGCGAAGACTGTTTGACACATTACTCCCGTGGAGGAAAGTGCGCATGGTGACTGTTGTATTCAATCCCGATGCAATTTCTGTGTTTCATCAACACTCTGATAGTCCACAGATTACAGAATGCCACCAGATGTGCATCGGAAACTACTACTGGTCTTCCAGAGAACAATCAAAGCGTAGACTGTTTGAGACATTACTCCCGTGGAGGAAAGTGCGCATGGTGAATTCAATCCCGATGCAATTTCTGTGTTTCATCAACACTCTGATGGTCCACAGATTACAGAATGCCACCAGATGTGCATCGGAAACTAATACTGGTCTTCGAGGGTACGATCAAAGCGTAGACTGTTTGAGACATTACTCCCATGGAGGAAAGTGCGGATGGGGACTGTTGTAATCAATCCTGATGCAATATCTGTGTTTCATCAATACTCTGATAGTCCACAGATAACAGAATGCCACCAGATGTGCATCGGAAACTACCACTGGTCTTCCAGAGAACGATCAAAGCGTAGACTCTCTGAGACATTACTCCCATGGAGGAAAGTGCGCATGGTGACTGTTGTATTCAATCCCGATGCAATTTCTCTGTTTCATCAACACTCTGATTGTACACAGATTACTGATTGCCTCCAGATGTGCATCGAAAACTACTACTGGTCTTCCTGGGAACGATCAAATCGTGGACTGTTTCAGACATTACTCCCATGGAGGAAAGTGTGCATGGTGACTGTTGTATTCAATCCCGATGCAATTTCTGTGTTTCGTCAACACTTTGAAGGTCGACAGGTTACAGAATGCCTCCAGATGTGCAGTGGAAACTACTACTGGTCTTACTGGGAACGATCAAAGCATAGACTGTTTCAGACATTACTCCCATGGAGGAAAGTGCGGATGGTGACTGTTGTATTCAAACCCGATGCAATTTCCGTGTTCCATCAACACTCTGATAGTCCACAGATAACAGATTGCATCCAGATGTCCATCGGAATCTACTACAGGTCTTCCAGGGAACGATCAAATCGTAGACTGTTTGAGACATTACTCCCTTTCAGGAAAGTGCGCATGGTGACCGTTGTATTCAATCCCGATGTAATTTCTGTGTTTCATCAACAGTCTGATAGACCACAGATTATAGAATGCCTCCAGATGTGCATCGGAAACTACTACTGGTCTTCCAGGGAACGATCAAAGCGTAGACTATTTGAGACATTAATCCCATGGAGGAAAGTGCGCATGGTGACTGTTGTATTCAATCCCGATGCAATTTCTGTGTTTCATCAACACTCTGATAGTCCACAGATTACAGATTGCCTCCAGATGTACACCGGAAACTACTACTGGTCTTCCTGGGAACGATCAAAAACGTAGACTGTTTGAGACATTACTCCCATGGAGGAAAGTGTGCAGGGTGACTGTTGTATTCAAACCCTATGCAATTTCTGTGTTTCATCAACACTTTGAAGGTCCACAAATTACAGATTGCCCTCAGATGTGCATCGGAAACTACTACTGGTCTTCCTGGGAACGATCAAAGCGTAGACTGTTTCAGACATTACTCCCATGGAGGAAAGTGCGGTAGGTGACTGTTGTATTCAATCCTGATGCAATTTCTGTGTTTTTTATCAACACTCTGATAGTAAACAGATTACAGATTGTCTCCAGATGTGCATCGGAAACTACTACTGTTCTTCCTGGGAACGATCAAAGCGTAGACTGTTTCAGACATTACTCCCATGGAGGAAAGTGTGCATGGTGACTGTTGTATTCAATCCCGATGAAATTTCTGTGTTTTATCAACACTTTGAAGGTCCACAGATTACAGAATGCCTCCAGATGTGCATCGGAAACTACTACTGGTCTTCCAGGGAACGATCAAAGCGTAGACTGTTTGAGACATTACTCCCGTGGAGGGAAGTGCGCATGGTGACTGTTGTATTTAATCCCGATGCATTTTCTGTGTTTCATCAACACTCTTATAGACCACAGATTACTGAATGCCACCAGATGTGCATCGGAAACTCCTACTGGTCTTCCAGGGAACGATCAAATCGTAGACTGTTTCAGACATTACTCCCATGGAAGGAAGTGCGGATGGTGACTGTTGTATTTAATCCCGATGCAATTACTTTGTTTCATCAACACTCTGATAGTCCACAGATTACAGAATGCCACCAGATGTGCATCGGAAACTACTACTGGTCTTCCAGGGAACGATCAATGCGAAGACTGTTTGACACATTACTCCCGTGGAGGAAAGTGCGCATGGTGACTGTTGTATTCAATCCCGATGCAATTTCTGTGTTTCATCAACACTCTGATAGTCCACAGATTACAGAATGCCACCAGATGTGCATCGGAAACTACTACTGGTCTTCCAGAGAACTATCAAAGCGTAGACTGTTTGAGACATTACTCCCGTGGAGGTAAGTGCGCATGGTGAATTCAATCCCGATGCAATTTCTGTGTTTCATCAACACTCTGATGGTCCACAGATTACAGAATGCCACCAGATGTGCATCGGAAACTAATACTGGTCTTCGAGGGTACGATCAAAGCGTAGACTGTTTGAGACATTACTCCCATGGAGGAAAGTGCGGATGGGGACTGTTGTAATCAATCCTGATGCAATATCTGTGTTTCATCAATACTCTGATAGTCCACAGATTATAGAATGCCTCCAGATGTGCATCGGAAACTACTACTGGTCTTAGTGGGAACGATTAAAAGCGTAGAGTGTTTGAGACATTACTCCCATGCAGGAAAGTGCGCATGGTGACTGTTGTATTTAATCGCGATGCCATTTCTTTGTTTCATCAACGCTCTGCTAGTCCACAGATTAGAGAATGCCTCCAGATGTGCATCGGAAACTACTACTGGTCTTCCAGGGAACGATCAAAGCGTAGACTCATTCAGACATTACTCCCCTGGAGGAAAGTGCGCATGGTGAATGTTGTATTTAATCCCGATGCCATTTCTCTGTTTCGTCAGCACTTTGAACGTCCACAGATTACAGATTGCCACCAGATGTGCATCGGAAACTACCACTGGTCTTCCAGAGAACGATCAAAGCGTAGACTGTTTGAGACATTACTCCCATGGAGGAAAGAGTGCATGGTGACTGTTGTATTCAATACCTATGCAATTTCTGTGTTTCATCAACACTTTGAAGGTCAACAAATTACAGAATGCCTGCAGATGTGCATCGGAAACTACTACTGGTCTTCCAGTGAACGATCAATGCGTAGACTGTTCAGACATTACTCCTATGAAGGAAAGTGCGGATGGTGACTGTTGTATTCAATCCCGATTCAATTTCTGTGTTTCATCAACAGTCTGATAGTCCGCAGATTATAGAATGCCCCCAGATGTGCATCGGAATCTACTACTGGTCTTCCAGGGAACGATCAAAGCGTAGACTATTTGAGACATTACTCCCATGGAGGAAAGTGCGCATGGTGACTGTTGTATTCAATCCCGATGCAATTTCTGTGTTTCATCAACACTCTGATAGTCCACAGATTACAGATTGCCTCCAGATGTACACCGGAAACTACTACTGGTCTTCCTGGGAACGATCAAAAACGTAGACTGTTTCAGACATTACTCCCATGGAGGAAAGTGTGCAGGGTGACTGTTGTATTCAAACCCTATGCAATTTCTGTGTTTCATCAACACTTTGAAGGTCCACAAATTACAGAATGCCTCCAGATGTGCATCGGAAACTACTACTGGTCTTCCTGGGAACGATCAAAGCGTAGACTGTTTCAGACATTACTCCCATGGAGGAAAGTGCGGATGGTGACTGTTGTATTCAATCCTGATGCAATTTCTGTGTTTTTTATCAACACTCTGATAGTAAACAGATTACAGATTGTCTCCAGATGTGCATCGGAAACTACTACTGTTCTTCCTGGGAACGATCAAAGCGTAGACTGTTTCAGACATTACTCCCATGGAGAAAAGTGTGCATGGTGACTGTTGTATTCAATCCCGATGAAATTTCTGTGTTTTATCAACACTTTGAAGGTCCACAGATTACAGAATGCCTCCAGATGTGCATCGGAAACTACTACTGGTCTTCCAGGGAACGATCAAAGCGTAGACTGTTTAAGACATTACTCCCGTGGAGGGAAGTGCGCATGGTGACTGTTGTATTTAATCCCGATGCATTTTCTGTGTTTCATCAACACTCTTATAGACCACAGATTACTGAATGCCACCAGATGTGCATCGGAAACTCCTACTGGTCTTCCAGGAAAGGATCAAATCGTAGACTGTGTCAGACATTACTCCCATGGAGGGAAGTGCGGATGGTGACTGTTGTATTCAATCCCGATGCAATTACTGTGTTTCATCAACACTCTGATAGTCCACAGATTACAGAATGCCACCAGATGTGCATCGGAAACTACTACTGGTCTTCCAGGGAACGATCAAAGCGTAGACTGTTTGACACATTACTCCCGTGGAGGAAAGTGCGCATGGTGACTGTTGTATTCAATCCCGATGAAATTTCTGTGTTTCATCAACACTCTGATAGTCCACAGATTACAGAATGCTACCAGATGTGCATCGGAAACTACAACTGGTCTTCCAGAGAACAATCAAAGCGTAGACTGTTTGAGACATTACTCCCGTGGAGGAACGTGCGGATGGTGAATTCAATCCCGATGCAATTTCTGAGTTTAATCAACACTCTGATGGATCACAGATTACAGAATGCCACCAGATGTGCATCGGAAACTAATACTGGTCTTCGAGGGTACGATCAAAGCGTAGACTGTTTGAGACATTACTCCCATGGAGGAAAGTGCGGATGGGGACTGTTGTAATCAATCCTGATGCAATATCTGTGTTTCATCAATACTCTGATAGTCCACAGATAACAGAATGCCACCAGATGTGCATCGGAAACTACCACTGGTCTTCCAGAGAACGATCAAAGCGTAGACTCTCTGAGACATTACTCCCATGGAGGAAAGTGCGCATGGTGACTGTTGTATTCAATCCCGATGCAATTTCTCTGTTTCATCAACACTCTGATAGTACACAGATTACTGATTGCCTCCAGATGTGCATCGAAAACTACTACTGGTCTTCCTGGGAACGATCAAATCGTGGACTGTTTCAGACATTACTCCCATGGAGGAAAGTGTGCATGGTGACTGTTGTATTCAATCCCGATGCAATTTCTGTGTTTCGTCAACACTTTGAAGGTCCACAGGTTACAGAATGCCTCCAGATGTGCAGTGGAAACTACTACTGGTCTTACTGGGAACGATCAAAGCATAGACTGTTTCAGACATTACTCCCATGGAGGAAAGTGCGGATGGTGACTGTTGTATTCAAACCCGATGCAATTTCCGTGTTTCATCAACACTCTGATAGTCCACAGATTACAGATTGCATCCAGATGTCCATCGGAAACTACTACAGGTCTTCCAGGGAACGATCAAATCGTAGACTGTTTGAGACATTACTCCCTTTCAGGAAAGTGCGCATGGTGACCGTTGTATTCAATCCCGATGTAATTTCTGTGTTTCATCAACAGTCTGATAGACCACAGATTATAGAATGCCTCCAGATGTGCATCGGAAACTACTACTGGTCTTCCAGGGAACGATCAAAGCGTAGACTATTTGAGACATTACTCCCATGGAGGAAAGTGCGCATGGTGACTGTTGTATTCAATTCCGATGCAATTTCTGTGTTTCTTCAACACTCTGATAGTCCACAGATTACAGATTGCCTCCAGATGTGCATCGGAAACTACTACTGGTCTTAGTGGGAACGATTAAAAGCGTAGTGTGTTTGAGACATTACTCCCATGCAGGAAAGTGCGCATGGTGACTGTTGTATTTAATCGCGATGCCATTTCTTTGTTTCATCAACACTCTGCTAGTCCACAGATTAGAGAATGCCTCCAGATGTGCATCGGAAACTACTACTGGTCTTCCAGGGAACGATCAAAGCGTAGACTCATTCAGACATTACTCCCATGGAGGAAAGTGCGCATGGTGAATGTTGTATTTAATCCCGATGCCATTTCTCTGTTTCGTCAACACTTTGAACGTCCACAGATTACAGATTGCCACCAGATGTGCATCGGAAACTACCACTGGTCTTCCAGAGAACGATCAAAGCGTAGACTGTTTGAGACATTACTCCCATGGAGGAAAGAGTGCATGGTGACTGTTGTATTCAATCCCTATGCAATTTCTGTGTTTCATCAACACTTTGAAGGTCCACAAATTACATAATGCCTGCAGATGTGCATCGGAAACTACTACTGGTCTTCCAGTGAACGATCAATGCGTAGACTGTTCAGACATTACTCCTATGAAGGAAAGTGCGGATGGTGACTGTTGTATTCAATCCCGATTCAATTTCTGTGTTTCATCAACAGTCTGATAGTCCGCAGATTATAGAATGCCACCAGATGTGCATCGGAATCTACTACTGGTCTTCCAGGGAACGATCAAAGCGTAGACTATTTGAGACATTACTCCCATGGAGGAAAGTGCGCATGGTGACTGTTGTATTCAATCCCGATGCAATTTCTGTGTTTCATCAACACTCTGATAGTCCACAGATTACAGATTGCCTCCAGATGTACACCGGAAACTACTACTGGTCTTCCTGGGAACGATCAAAAACGTAGACTGTTTCAGACATTACTCCCATGGAGGAAAGTGTGCTGGGTGACTGTTGTATTCAAACCCTATGCAATTTCTGTGTTTCATCAACACTTTGAAGGTCCACAAATTACAGAATGCCTCCAGATGTGCATCGGAAACTACTACTGGTCTTCCTGGGAACGATCAAAGCGTAGACTGTTTCAGACATTACTCCCATGGAGGAAAGTGCGGATGGTGACTGTTGTATTCAATCCTGATGCAATTTCTGTGTTTTTTATCAACACTCTGATAGTAAACAGATTACAGATTGTCTCCAGATGTGCATCGGAAACTACTACTGTTCTTCCTGGGAACGATCAAAGCGTAGACTGTTTCAGACATTACTCCCATGGAGGAAAGTGTGCATGGTGACTGTTGTATTCAATCCCGATGAAATTTCTGTGTTTTATCAACACTTTGAAGGTCCACAGATTACAGAATGCCTCCAGATGTGCATCGGAAACTACTACTGGTCTTCCAGGGAACGATCAAAGCGTAGACTGTTTAAGACATTACTCCCGTGGAGGGAAGTGCGCATGGTGACTGTTGTATTTAATCCCGATGCATTTTCTGTGTTTCATCAACACTCTTATAGACCACAGATTACTGAATGCCACCAGATGTGCATCGGAAAATCCTACTGGTCTTCCAGGAAACGATCAAATCGTAGACTGTGTCAGACATTACTCCCATGGAGGGAAGTGCGGATGGTGACTGTTGTATTCAATCCCGATGCAATTACTGTGTTTCATCAACACTCTGATAGTCCACAGATTACAGAACGCCACCAGATGTGCATCGGAAACTACTACTGGTCTTCCAGGGAACGATCAAAGCGTAGACTGTTTGACACATTACTCCCGTGGAGGAAAGTGCGCATGGTGACTGTTGTATTCAATCCCGATGCAATTTCTGTGTTTCATCAACACTCTGATAGTCCACAGATTACAGAATGCTACCAGATGTGCATCGGAAACTACAACTGGTCTTCCAGAGAACAATCAAAGCGTAGACTGTTTGAGACATTACTCCCGTGGAGGAAAGTGCGCATGGTGAATTCAATCCCGATGCAATTTCTGTGTTTAATCAACACTCTGATGGATCACAGATTACAGAATGCCACCAGATGTGCATCGGAAACTAATACTGGTCTTCGAGGGTACGATCAAAGCGTAGACTGTTTGAGACATTACTCCCATGGAGGAAAGTGCGGATGGGGACTGTTGTAATCAATGATGATGCAATATCTGTGTTTCATCAATACTCTGATAGTCCACAGATTACAGAATGCCTCCAGATGTGCATCGGAAACTACTACTGGTCTTCCAGGGAACGATCAAAGCGTAGACTGTTTGAGACATTACTCCCGTGGAGGAAAGTGCGCATGGTGACTGTTGTATTCAATCCCGATGCAATTTCTGTGTTTCATCAACACTCTGATAGTCCACAGATTACAGAATGCCACCAGATGTGCATCGGAAACTACTACTGGTCTTCCAGAGAACAATCAAAGCGTAGACTGTTTGAGACATTACTCCCGTGGAGGAAAGTGCGCTTGGTGAATTCAATCCCGATGCAATTTCTGTGTTTCATCAACACTCTGATGGTCCACAGATTACAGAATGCCACCAGATGTGCATCGGAAACTAATACTGGTCTTCGAGGGTACGATCAAAGCGTAGACTGTTTGAGACATTACTCCCATGGAGGAAAGTGCGGATGGGGACTGTTGTAATCAATCCTGATGCAATATCTGTGTTTCATCAATACTCTGATAGTCCACAGATAACTGAATGCCACCAGATGTGCATCGGAAACTACCACTGGTCTTCCACAGAACGATCAAAGCGTAGACTCTTTGAGACATTACTCCCATGGAGGAAAGTGCGCATGGTGACTGTTGTATTCAATCCCGATGCAATTTCTCTGTTTCATCAACACTCTGATAGTACACAGATTACTGATTGCCTCCAGATGAGCATCGAAAACTACTACTGGTCTTCCTGGGAACGATCAAATCGTGGACTGTTTCAGACATTACTCCCATGGAGGAAAGTGTGCATGGTGACTGTTGTATTCAATCCCGATGCAATTTCTGTGTTTCGTCAACACTTTGAAGGTCCACAGGTTACAGAATGCTTCCAGATGTGCAGCGGAAACTACTACTGGTCTTACTGGGAACGATCAAAGCGTAGACTGTTTCAGACATTACTCCCATGGAGGAAAGTGCGGATGGTGACTGTTGTATTCAAACCCGATGCAATTTCCGTGTTTCATCAACACTCTGATAGTCCACAGATTACAGATTGCATCCAGATGTCCATCGGAAACTACAACGGGTCTTCCAGGGAACGATCAAATCGTAGGCTGTTTGAGACATTACTCCCTTTCAGGAAAGTGCGCATGGTGACCGTTGTATTCAATCCCGATGTAATTTCTCTGTTTCATCAACAGTCTGATAGACCACAGATTATAGAATGCCTCCAGATGTGCATCGGAAACTACTACTGGTCTTAGTGGGAACGATTAAAAGCGTAGAGTGTTTGAGACATTACTCCCATGCAGGAAAGTGCGCATGGTGACTGTTGTATTTAATCGCGATGCCATTTCTTTGTTTCATCAACACTCTGCTAGTCCACAGATTAGAGAATGCCTCCAGATGTGCATCGGAAACTACTACTGGTCTTCCAGGGAACGATCAAAGCGTAGACTCATTCAGACATTACTCCCATGGAGGAAAGTGCGCATGGTGAATGTTGTATTTAATCCCGATGCCATTTCTCTGTTTCGTCAACACTTTGAACGTCCACAGATTACAGATTGCCTCCAGATGTCCATCGCAAACTACTACTGGTCTTCGAGGGAACGATCAAAGCGTAGACTGTTTGAGACATTACTCCCAAGGAGGAAAGTGTGCATTGTGACTGTTGTATTCACTACCGATGCAATTTCTGTGTTTCATCAACACTCTTATAGTCCACAAATTACAGAATGCCTCCAGATGTGCATCGGAAACTACTACTGGTCTTCCAGGGAACGATCAATGCGTAGACTGTTTCAGACATTACTCCTATGAAGGAAAGTGCGGATCGTGACTGTTGTATTCAATCCCGATGCAATTTCTGTGTTTCATCAACAGTCTGATAGTCCGCAGATAATAGAATGCCACCAGATGTGCATCGGAAACTACTACTGGTCTTCCAGGGAACGATCAAAGCGTAGACTGTTTGAGACATTATTCCCATGGAGGAAAGTGCGCATGTTGACTGTTGTATTCAATACCGATGCAATTTCTGTGTTTCATCAACACTCTGATAGTCCACAGATTACAGATTGCCTCCAGATGTACACCGGGAACTACTACTGGTCTTCCAGGGAACGATCAAAAACGTAGACTGTTTGAGACATTACTCACATGGAGGGAAGTGTGCAGGGTGACTGTTGTATTCAATCCCGATGAAATTTCTGTGTTTTATCAACACTTTGAAGGTATACAGATTACAGAATGCCTCCAGATGTGCATCGGAAACTACTACTGGTCTTCCAGGGAACGATCAAAGCGTAGACTGTTTGAGACATTACTCCCGTGGAGGAAAGTGTGCATGGTGAATGTTGTATTTAATCCCGATGCATTTTCTGTGTTTCATCAACACTCTTATAGACCACAGATTACTGAAAGCCACCAGATGTGCATCGGAAACTCCTACTGGTCTTCCAGTTAACGATCAAAGCGTAGACTGTTTCAGACATTACTCCCATGGAGGGAAGTGCGGATGGTGACTGTTGTATTCAATCCCGATGCAATTTCTGTGTTTCATCAACAGTCTTATAGTCCACAGATTACAGAATGCCTCCAGATGTGCATCGGAAACTACTACTGGTCTTCCAGGCAACGATCAAATCGTACACTGTTTGAGACATTACTCCCATGGAGGAAAGTGCGCATGGTGACTGTTGTATTCACTCCCGATGCAATTTCAGTGTTTCATCAACACTCTGAGAGACCGCAGATTACAGACTGCCTCCAGATGTGCATCGGAAACTACTACTGGTCTTCCAGGGAGCGATCAAAGCGTGGACTGTATAAAACATTACTCCCATGGAGGAAAGTGCGGATGGTGACTGTAGTATTCAATCCCGGTGCAATTTTTGTGTTTCATCAACACTCTGATAGTCCACAGATTACAGAATGCCACCAGACGTGCATCGGAAACTACTACAGGTCTTCCAGGGAACGATCAAAGTGTAAACACTTTGAGACATTACTCCTATGGAGGAAAGTGCGCATGGTGACTGTTGTATTCATTCCCGATGCATTTTCTGT
The DNA here is from genome assembly GCF_023897955.1 of Schistocerca gregaria. Lineage (NCBI taxonomy): Eukaryota > Metazoa > Arthropoda > Insecta > Orthoptera > Acrididae > Schistocerca > Schistocerca gregaria. Next base: position 2,580,170 of record NW_026061799.1, on the reverse strand, counting down.
GTTTCATCAACACTCAGATAGTCCACAGATTACAGAATGCCTCCAGATGTGCATCGGGAACTACTACTGGTCTTCCTGGGAACGATCAAAGCGTAGACTGTTTGAAACATTATTCCCATGAGGGAAAGTGTACATGGTGACTGTTGTATTCAATCCCGATGCAATTTCTGTGTTTCATGAACACTCTGATAGTCCACAGGTCACAGGATGGAACCAGATGTGCATCGCAAACTGCTGCTGGTCTTCCAGGGAGCGATCAAAGCGTAGACTGTTTGAGACATTACACCCTTTCAGGAAAGTGCGCATTGTGACTGTTGTATTCAATCCCGATACAAATTTCTGTGTTTCATCAATACTCTGATAGTCCACAGATTACAGAATGCCTCCAGATGTGCATCGGAAACTACCACTGATCTTCCAGGGAACGATCAAAGCGTAGACTGTTTGAGACATTACTCCCATAGAGGAAAGTGCCCATGGTAACTGTTGTATTCAATCCCGATGCAATATCTGTGTTTCATCAATACTCTGATAGTCCACAGATAACGGAATGCCACCAGATGTGCATCGGAAACTACCACTGGTCTTCCAGAGAACGATCAAAGCGTAGACTCTTGAGACATTACTCCCTTGGAGGAAAGTGCGCATGGTGACTGTTGTATTCAATCCCGATGCAATTTCTCTGTTTCATCAACACTCTGATAGTACACAGATTACTGATTGCCTCCAGATGTGCATCGGAAACTACTACTGGTCTTCCTGGGAACGGTCAAATCGTGGACTGTTTCAGACATTACTCCCATGGAGGAAAGTGTGCATGGTGACTGATGTATTCAATCCCGATGCAATTTCTGTGTTTCATCAACACTTTGAAGGTCCACAAATTACTGAATGCCTCCAGATGTGAATCGGAAACTACTACTGGTCTTCTAGGGAACGTTCAAATTGTAGACTGTTTCAGACATTACTGCCATGGAGGAAAGTGCGGATGGTGACTGTTGTATTCAATCACGATGCAATTTCTGTGTTTCATCAACACTCTGATAGTCCACAGATTACAGATTGCATCCCGATGTGCATCGGAAACTACTACTGGTCTTCCAGGGAACGATCAAAGCATAGACTGTTTGAGACATTAGTCCCATGCAGGAAAGTGCGCATGGTGACTGTTGTATTTAATCCCAATGCCATTTCTTTGTTTCATCAACACTCTGATAGTCCACAGATTACAGAATGCCTCCAGATGTGCATCGGAAACTACTACTGGTCTTCCAGGGAACGATCAAAGCGTAGACTCATTCAGACATTACTCCCATGGAGGAAAGTGCGCATGGTGAATGTTGTATTTAATCCCGCTGCCATTTCTGTGTTTAATCAACACTTTGAACGCCCACAGATTACAGATTGCCTCCAGATATCCATCGCAAACTACTACTGGTCTGCGAGGGAACGATCAAAGCGTAGACTGTTTGAGACATTACTCCTATGAAGGAAAGTGCGGATGGTGACTGTTGTATTCAATCCCGATTCAATTTCTGTGTTTCATCAACAGTCTGATAGTCCGCAGATTATAGAATGCCACCAGATGTGCATCGGAATCTACTACTGGTCTTCCAGGGAACGATCAAAGCGTAGACTGTTTGAGACATTACTCCCATGGAGGAAAGTGTGCATGGTGACTGTTGTATTCACTACCGATGGAATTTTTGTGTTTCATCAATACTCTGATAGTCCACAGATTACAGAATGCCACCAGATGTGCATCGGAAACTACCACTGGTCTTCCAGAGAACGATCAAAGCGTAGACTGTTTGAGACATTACTCCCATGGAGGAAAGAGTGCATGGTGACTGTTGTATTCAATCCCTATGCAATTTCTGTGTTTCATCAACACTTTGAAGGTCCACAAATTACAGAATGCCTGCAGATGTGCATCGGAAACTACTACTGGTCTTCCAGTGAACGATCAATGCGTAGACTGTTTCAGACATTACTCCTATGAAGGAAAGTGCGGATGGTGACTGTTGTATTCAATCCCGATTCAATTTCTGTGTTTCATCAACAGTCTGATAGTCCGCAGATTATAGAATGCCACCAGATGTGCATCGGAATCTACTACTGGTCTTCCAGGGAACGATCAAAGCGTAGACTATTTGAGACATTACTCCCATGGAGGAAAGTGCGCATGGTGACTGTTGTATTCAATCCCGATGCAATTTCTGTGTTTCATCAACACTCTGATAGTCCACAGATTACAGATTGCCTCCAGATGTCTTCCTGGGAACGATCAAAAACGTAGACTGTTTCAGACATTACTCCCATGGAGGAAAGTGTGCAGGGTGACTGTTGTATTCAAACCCTATGCAATTTCTGTGTTTCATCAACACTTTGAAGGTCCACAAATTACAGAATGCCTCCAGATGTGCATCGGAAACTACTACTGGTCTTCCTGGGAACGATCAAAGCGTAGACTGTTTCAGACATTACTCCCATGGAGGAAAGTGCGGATGGTGACTGTTGTATTCCATCCTGATGCAATTTCTGTGTTTTTTATCAACACTCTGATAGTAAACAGATTACAGATTGTCTCCAGATGTGCATCGGAAACTACTACTGTTCTTCCTGGGAACGATCAAAGCGTAGACTGTTTCAGACATTACTCCCATGGAGGAAAGTGTGCATGGTGACTGTTGTATTCAATCCCGATGAAATTTCTGTGATTTATCAACACTTTGAAGGTCCACAGATTACAGAAATCCTCCAGATGTGCATCGGAAACTACTACTGGACTTCCAGGGAACGATCAAAGCGTAGACTGTTTGAGACATTACTCCCGTGGAGGGAAGTGCGCATGGTGACTGTTGTATTTAATCCCGATGCATTTTCTGTGTTTCATCAACACTCTTATAGACCACAGATTACTGAATGCCACCAGATGTGCATCGGAAACTCCTACTGGTCTTCCAGGAAACGATCAAATCGTAGACTGTGTCAGACATTACTCCCATGGGGGGAAGTGCGGATGGTGACTGTTGTATTCAATCCCGATGCAATTACTGTGTTTCATCAACACTCTGATAGTCCACAGATTACAGAATGCCACCAGATGTGCATCGGAAACTACTACTGGTCTTCCAGGGAACGATCAAAGCGAAGACTGTTTGACACATTACTGCCGTGGAGGAAAGTGCGCATGGTGACTGTTGTATTCAATCCCGATGCAATTTCTGTGTTTCATCAACACTCTGATAGTCCACAGATTACAGAATGCCACCAGATGTGCATCGGAAACTACTACTGGTCTTCCAGAGAACAATCAAAGCGTAGACTGTTTGAGACATTACTCCCGTGGAGGAAAGTGCGCATGGTGAATTCAATCCCGATGCAATTTCTGTGTTTCATCAACACTCTGATGGTCCACAGATTACAGAATGCCACCAGATGTGCATCGGAAACTAATACTGGTCTTCGAGGGTACGATCAAAGCGTAGACTGTTTGAGACATTACTCCCATGGAGGAAAGTGCGGATGGGGACTGTTGTAATCAATCCTGATGCAATATCTGTGTTTCATCAATACTCTGATAGTCCACAGATAACAGAATGCCACCAGATGTGCATCGGAAACTACCACTGGTCTTCCACAGAACGATCAAAGCGTAGACTCTTTGAGACATTACTGCCATGGAGGAAAGTGCGCATGGTGACTGTTGTATTCAATCCCGATGCAATTTCTCTGTTTCATCAACACTCTGATAGTACACAGATTACTGATTGCCTCCAGATGAGCATCGAAAACTACTACTGGTCTTCCTGGGAACGATCAAATCGTGGGCTGTTTCAGACATTACTCCCATGGAGGAAAGTGTGCATGGTGACTGTTGTATTCAATCCCGATGCAATTTCTGTGTTTCGTCAACACTTTGAAGGTCCACAGGTTACAGAATGCTTCCAGATGTGCAGCGGAAACTACTACTGGTCTTACTGGGAACGATCAAAGCGTAGACTGTTTCAGACATTACTCCCATGGAGGAAAGTGCGGATGGTGACTGTTGTATTCAAACCCGATGCAATTTCCGTGTTTCATCAACACTCTGATAGTCCACAGATTACAGATAGCATCCAGATGTCCATCGGAGACTACTACGGGTCTTCCAGGGAACGATCAAATCGTAGGCTGTTTGAGACATTACTCCCTTTCAGGATAGTGCGCATGGTGACCGTTGTATTCAATCCCGATGTAATTTCTGTGTTTCATCAACAGTCTGATAGACCACAGATTATAGAATGTCTCCAGATGTGCATCGGAAACTACTACTGGTCTTAGTGGGAACGATTAAAAGCGTAGAGTGTTTGAGACATTACTCCCATGCAGGAAAGTGCGCATGGTGACTGTTGTATTTAATCGCGATGCCATTTCTTTGTTTCATCAACACTCTGCTAGTCCACAGATTAGAGAATGCCTCCAGATGTGCATCGGAAACTACTACTGGTCTTCCAGGGAACGATCAAAGCGTAGACTCATTCAGACATTACTCCCATGGAGGAAAGTGCGCATGGTGAATGTTGTATTTAATCCCGATGCCATTTCTCTGTTTCGTCAACACTTTGAACGTTCACAGATTACAGATTGCCTCCAGATGTCCATCGCAAACTACTACTGGTCTTCGAGGGGACGATCAAAGCGTAGACTGTTTGAGACATTACTCCCAAGGAGGAAAGTGTGCATTGTGACTGTTGTATTCACTACCGATGCAATTTCTGTGTTTCATCAACACTCTTATAGTCCACAAATTACAGAATGCCTCCAGATGTGCATCGGAAACTACTACTGGTCTTCCTGGGAACGATCAAAGCGTAGACTGTTTCAGACATTACTCCCATGGAGGAAAGTGAGCATGGTGACTGTTGTATTCAATCCCGATGAACTTTCTGTGTTTTATCAACACTTTGAAGGTATACAGATTACAGAATGCCTCCAGATGTGCATCGGAAACTACTACTGGTCTTCCAGGGAACGATCAAAGCGTAGACTGTTTGAGACATTACTCCCGTGGAGGAAAGTGTGCATGGTGAATGTTGTATTTAATCCCGATGCATTTTCTGTGTTTCATCAACACTCTTATAGACCACAGATTACTGAAAGCCACCAGATGTGCATCGGAAACTCCTACTGGTCTTCCAGGGAACGATCAAAGCGTAGACTGTTTCAGACTTTACTCCCATGGAGGGAAGTGCGGATGGTGACTGTTGTATTCAATCCCGATGCAATTACTGTGTCTCAGCAACACTCTGATAGTCCACAGATTAGAGAATGCCACCAGATGTGCATCGGAAACTACTACTGGTCTTCCAGAGAACAATCAAAGCGTAGACTGTTTGAGACATTACACCCATTCAGGAAAGTGCGGATGGGGACTGTTGTAATCAATCCCGATGCAATTACTGTGTTTCACCAACACTCTGATAGTGCACAGATTACAGAATGCCTCCAGATGTGCATCGGAAACTACTACTGGTCTTCCAGGGAACGATCAGAGCCTAACCTCTTTGAGACATTGCTCCCATGGAGGAAAGTGCGCATGGTGACTGTTGTATTCAATCCCGATGCAATTTCTGTGTTTCATCAACAGTCTTACAGTCCACAGATTACAGAATGCCTCCAGATGTGCATCGGAAACTACGACTGGTCTTCCAGGGAACGATCATATCGTAGACTGTTTGAGACATTACTCCCTTGGAGGAAAGTGTGCTTGGTGACTGTTGTATTCAATCCCGATGCGATCTCTGTGTTTCATCAACAGTCTGATAGTCCACAGATTACAGAATGCCTCCAGATGTGCATCGGAAACTACTACTGGTCTTAATGGGAACGATCAAAGCGTAGAGTGTTTGAGACATTTCTCCATGGAGGAAAGTGCGCAAGGTAACTGTTGTGTTCAATCCCAATGCAATTTCTGTGTTTCATCAACACTCTGATAGTCCACAGATCACAGAATGCCACCAGATGTGCATCGGAAACTGCTTCTGGCCTTCCAGGGAACGATCAAAGCGTAGACTGTTGGAGACATTGCACCCTTTCAGGAAAGTGCGCATGGTGACAGTTGTATTCAATCCCGATGCAAATTTCTGTGTTTCATCAATACTCTGAATGTACACAGATCACAGAATGCCACCAGATGGGCATCGGAAACTGCTTCTGGTCTTCCAGGGAACGACCAAAGCGTAGACTGTTTGAGACATTACACCCATTCAGGAAAGTGCGCATGGTGACTGTTGTATTCAATCCCGATGCAAATTTCTGTGTTTCATCAATACTCTGATAGTCCACAGATTACTGGTTGCCTCCAGATGTGCATCGGAAACTACTACTGGTCTTCCTGGGAACGATCAAATCGTGGACTGTTTCAGACATTACTCCCATGGAGGAAAGGGTGCATGGTGACTGTTGTATTCAATCCCGATGCAATTTCTGTGTTTCATCAACACTTTGAAGGTCCACAGGTTACAAAATGCCTCCAGATGTGCATCGGAAACTACTACTGGTCTTCCAGGGAACGATCAAAGCGTAGACTCTTTCAGACATTACTCCCATGGAGGGAAGTGCACATGGTGAATGTTTTATTTAATCCCGATGCAATTTCTGTGTTTCGTCAACACTTTGAAGGTCCACAGATTACAGATTGCCTCCAGATGTCCATCGGAATCTACTACTGGTCTTCCAGGGAACGATCAAAGCGTAAACTCTTTGAGACATTACTCCTATGGTGGAAAGTGCGCATGGTGACTGTTGTATTCATTCCCGATGCATTTTCTGTGTTTCATCAACACTCTGATAGTCCATAGATTACAGAATGCCTCCAGATGTGCTTCGGAAACTACTACAGGTCTTCCTTGGAACGATCAAGGCGTAGACTGTTTGAGACATTACTCCCATGTAGGAAAGTGCACATGCTGACTGTGGTATTCAATCCCGATGCAATTTCTGTGTTTCATCAACACTTTGTTAGTCCACAGATTACAGAATCCCTCCAGATGTGCATCGGAAACTACGTCAGGTCTTCCAGGGAACGATCAAAGCGTAGACTGTTTTAGACATTACTCCCATTGAGGAAAGTGCGCATGGTGACTGTTGTATTCACTCCCGATGCAATTTCTGTGTTTCATCAACACTCTGATAGTCCACAGATCACAGAATGCCACCAGATGGGCATCGGAAACAGCTTCTGGTCTTCCAGGGAACGATCAAAGCGTAGACTGTTTGAGACATTACACCCTTTCAGGAAAGTGCGCATGGTGACTGTTGTATTCAATCCCGATGCAAATTTCTGTGTTTCATCAATACTCTGATAGTCCACAGATTACAGGATGCCTCCAAATGTGCATCGGAAACTACCACTGGTCTTCCAGGGAACGATCAAAGCGTAGACTGTTTGAGACATTACTCCCATGGAGGAAAGTGCGCATGGTGACTGTTGTATTCAATCCCGATGCAATTTCTGTGTTTCATCAACACTCTGATAGTACACAGATTACTGATATCCTCCAGATGTGCATCGGAAACTAATACTGGTCTTCCTGGGAACGATCAAATCGTGGACTGTTTCAGACATTACTCCCATTCAGGAAAGTGCGCATGGTGACTGTTGTATTCAATCCCGATGTAATTTCTGTGTTTCATCAACAGTATGATAGACCACAGATTATAGAATGCCTCCAGATGTGCATCGGAAACTACTACTGGTCTTAGTGGGAACGATCAAAGCGTAGAGTGTTTGAGACATTACTCCCATGGAGGAAAGTGCGCATGTTGGCTGCTGTATTCAATCCCGATGCAATTTCTTTGTTTCATCAACACTCTGATAGTCCACAGATTACAGATTGCCCTCAGATGTGCATCGGAAACTACTGCTGGTCTTCCAGGAATCGATCAAATCGTAGACTGTTTGAGACATAACACCCATGGAGGAAAGTGTGCATGTTGACTGTTGTATTCAATTCCGATGCAATTTCTGTGTTTCATCAACATTTTGAAGGTCCTCAAATTGCAGAATGCCTCCAGATGTGCATCGGAAACTACTACTGGTCTTCCAGTGGACGATCAAAGCGTAGACTATTGAGACATTACTCCCATTCAGGAAAGTGCGCATGGTGACTGTTGTATTCTATCCCGATGCAATTTCAGTGTTTCATCAACACTGTAAGAGACCACAGATTACAGAATGCCTCCAGATGTGCATCGTAAACTACTACTGGTTTTCCAGAGAACGACCAAAGCGTAAACTCTTTGAGACATTACTCGTATGGGGGAAAGTGCGCATGGTGAATGTTGTATTCATTCCCGATGCATTTTCTGTGTTTCATCAACACTCTGATAGTCCACAGATAACAGAATGCCTCCAGAAGTGCACCGGAAACTACTACTGTTCTTCCTGGGAACGATCAAATCGTTGACTGTTTGAGACATTACTCCCATTCAGGAAATTGCGAAAGGTGACTGTTGTATTCAATCCCGATGCAATTTCTGTGTTTCATCAACACTATGAAGGTCCACAGGTTACAAAATGCCTCCAGATGTGCATCGGAAACTACTACTGGTCTTCCAGGGAACGATCAAAGCGTAGACTCTTTCAGACATTACTCCCATGGAGGGAAGTGCACATGGTGAATGTTTTATTTAATCCCGATGCAATTTCTGTGTTTCGTCAACACTTTGAAGGTCCACAGATTACAGATTGCCTCCAGATGTCCATCGGAAACTACTACTGGTCTTCCAGGGAACGATCAAAGCGTAAACTCTTTGAGACATTACTCCTATGGAGGAAAGTGCGCATGGTGACTGTTGTATTCATTCCCGATGCATTTTCTGTGTTTCATCAACACTCTGATAGTCCATAGATTACAGAATGCCTCCAGATGTGCTTCGGAAACTACTACAGGTCTTCCTGGGAACGATCAAGGCGTAGACTGTTTGAGACATTACTCCCATGAAGGAAAGTGCACATGGTGACTGTGGTATTCAATCCCGATGCAATTTCTGTGTTTCATCAACACTTTGATAGTCCACAGATTACAGAATCCCTCCAGATGTGCATCGGAAACTACGTCAGGTCTTCCAGGGAACGATCAAAGCGTAGACTGTTTTAGACATTACTCCCATTGAGGAAAGTGCGCATGGTGACTGTTGTATTCACTCCCGATGAAATTTCTGTGTTTCATCAACACTCTGATAGTCCACAGATCACAGAATGCCACCAGATGGGCATCGGAAACTGCTTCTGGTCTTCCAGGGAACGATCAAAGCGTAGACTGTTTCAGACATTACTCCCATGGAGGGAAGTGTGCTTGGTGACTGTTGTATTCAATCCCGATGCGATCTCTGTGTTTCATCAACAGTCTGATAGTCCACAGACTACAGAATGCCTCCAGATGTGCATCGGAAACTACTACTGGTCTTAATGGGAACGATCAAAGCGTAGAGTGTTTGAGACATTTCTCCATGGAGGAAAGTGCGCAAGGTAACTGTTGTATTCAATCCCAATGCAATTTCTGTGTTTCATCAACACTCTGATAGTCCACAGATCACAGAATGCCACCAGATGTGCATCGGAAACTGCTTCTGGCCTTCCAGGGAACGATCAAAGCGTAGACTGTTGGAGACATTACACCCATTCAGGAAAGTGCGCATGGTGACTGTTGTATTCAATCCCGATGCAAATTTCTGTGTTTCATCAATACTCTGATAGTCCACAGATTACTGGTTGCCTCCAGATGTGCATCGGAAACTACTACTGGTCTTCCTGGGAACGATCAAATCATGGACTGTTTCAGACATTACTCCCATGGAGGAAAGGGTGCATGGTGACTGTTGTATTCAATCCCGATGCAATTTCTGTGTTTCATCAACACTTTGAAGGTCCACAGGTTACAAAATGCCTCCAGATGTGCATCGGAAACTACTACTGGTCTTCCAGGGAACGATCAAAGCGTAGACTCTTTCAGACATTACTCCCATGGAGGGAAGTGCACATGGTGAATGTTTTATTTAATCCCGATGCAATTTCTGTGTTTCGTCAACACTTTGAAGGTCCACAGATTACAGATTGCCTCCAGATGTCCATCGGAATCTACTACTGGTCTTCCAGGGAACGATCAAAGCGTAAACTCTTTGAGACATTACTCCTATGGTGGAAAGTGCGCATGGTGACTGTTGTATTCATTCCCGATGCATTTTCTGTGTTTCATCAACACTCTGATAGTCCATAGATTACAGAATGCCTCCAGATGTGCTTCGGAAACTACTACAGGTCTTCCTTGGAACGATCAAGGCGTAGACTGTTTGAGACATTACTCCCATGTAGGAAAGTGCACATGCTGACTGTGGTATTCAATCCCGATGCAATTTCTGTGTTTCATCAACACTTTGATAGTCCACAGATTACAGAATCCCTCCAGATGTGCATCGGAAACTACGTCAGGTCTTCCAGGGAACGATCAAAGCGTAGACTGTTTTAGACATTACTCCCATTGAGGAAAGTGCGCATGGTGACTGTTGTATTCACTCCCGATGCAATTTCTGTGTTTCATCAACACTCTGATAGTCCACAGATCACAGAATGCCACCAGATGGGCATCGGAAACAGCTTCTGGTCTTCCAGGGAACGATCAAAGCGTAGACTGTTTGAGACATTACACCCTTTCAGGAAAGTGCGCATGGTGACTGTTGTATTCAATCCCGATGCAAATTTCTGTGTTTCATCAATACTCTGATAGTCCACAGATTACAGGATGCCTCCAAATGTGCATCGGAAACTACCACTGGTCTTCCAGGGAACGATCAAAGCGTAGACTGTTTGAGACATTACTCCCATGGAGGAAAGTGCGCATGGTGACTGTTGTATTCAATCCCGATGCAATTTCTGTGTTTCATCAACACTCTGATAGTACACAGATTACTGATATCCTCCAGATGTGCATCGGAAACTAATACTGGTCTTCCTGGGAACGATCAAATCGTGGACTGTTTCAGACATTACTCCCATTCAGGAAAGTGCGCATGGTGACTGTTGTATTCAATCCCGATGTAATTTCTGTGTTTCATCAACAGTATGATAGACCACAGATTATAGAATGCCTCCAGATGTGCATCGGAAACTACTACTGGTCTTAGTGGGAACGATCAAAGCGTAGAGTGTTTGAGACATTACTCCCATGGAGGAAAGTGCGCATGTTGGCTGCTGTATTCAATCCCGATGCAATTTCTTTGTTTCATCAACACTCTGATAGTCCACAGATTACAGATTGCCCTCAGATGTGCATCGGAAACTACTGCTGGTCTTCCAGGAATCGATCAAATCGTAGACTGTTTGAGACATAACACCCATGGAGGAAAGTGTGCATGTTGACTGTTGTATTCAATTCCGATGCAATTTCTGTGTTTCATCAACATTTTGAAGGTCCTCAAATTGCAGAATGCCTCCAGATGTGCATCGGAAACTACTACTGGTCTTCCAGTGGACGATCAAAGCGTAGACTATTGAGACATTACTCCCATTCAGGAAAGTGCGCATGGTGACTGTTGTATTCTATCCCGATGCAATTTCAGTGTTTCATCAACACTGTAAGAGACCACAGATTACAGAATGCCTCCAGATGTGCATCGTAAACTACTACTGGTTTTCCAGAGAACGACCAAAGCGTAAACTCTTTGAGACATTACTCGTATGGGGGAAAGTGCGCATGGTGAATGTTGTATTCATTCCCGATGCATTTTCTGTGTTTCATCAACACTCTGATAGTCCACAGATAACAGAATGCCTCCAGAAGTGCACCGGAAACTACTACTGTTCTTCCTGGGAACGATCAAATCGTTGACTGTTTGAGACATTACTCCCATTCAGGAAATTGCGAAAGGTGACTGTTGTATTCAATCCCGATGCAATTTCTGTGTTTCATCAACACTATGAAGGTCCACAGGTTACAAAATGCCTCCAGATGTGCATCGGAAACTACTACTGGTCTTCCAGGGAACGATCAAAGCGTAGACTCTTTCAGACATTACTCCCATGGAGGGAAGTGCACATGGTGAATGTTTTATTTAATCCCGATGCAATTTCTGTGTTTCGTCAACACTTTGAAGGTCCACAGATTACAGATTGCCTCCAGATGTCCATCGGAAACTACTACTGGTCTTCCAGGGAACGATCAAAGCGTAAACTCTTTGAGACATTACTCCTATGGAGGAAAGTGCGCATGGTGACTGTTGTATTCATTCCCGATGCATTTTCTGTGTTTCATCAACACTCTGATAGTCCATAGATTACAGAATGCCTCCAGATGTGCTTCGGAAACTACTACAGGTCTTCCTGGGAACGATCAAGGCGTAGACTGTTTGAGACATTACTCCCATGAAGGAAAGTGCACATGGTGACTGTGGTATTCAATCCCGATGCAATTTCTGTGTTTCATCAACACTTTGATAGTCCACAGATTACAGAATCCCTCCAGATGTGCATCGGAAACTACGTCAGGTCTTCCAGGGAACGATCAAAGCGTAGACTGTTTTAGACATTACTCCCATTGAGGAAAGTGCGCATGGTGACTGTTGTATTCACTCCCGATGAAATTTCTGTGTTTCATCAACACTCTGATAGTCCACAGATCACAGAATGCCACCAGATGGGCATCGGAAACTGCTTCTGGTCTTCCAGGGAACGATCAAAGCGTAGACTGTTTCAGACATTACTCCCATGGAGGGAAGTGTGCTTGGTGACTGTTGTATTCAATCCCGATGCGATCTCTGTGTTTCATCAACAGTCTGATAGTCCACAGACTACAGAATGCCTCCAGATGTGCATCGGAAACTACTACTGGTCTTAATGGGAACGATCAAAGCGTAGAGTGTTTGAGACATTTCTCCATGGAGGAAAGTGCGCAAGGTAACTGTTGTATTCAATCCCAATGCAATTTCTGTGTTTCATCAACACTCTGATAGTCCACAGATCACAGAATGCCACCAGATGTGCATCGGAAACTGCTTCTGGCCTTCCAGGGAACGATCAAAGCGTAGACTGTTGGAGACATTACACCCATTCAGGAAAGTGCGCATGGTGACTGTTGTATTCAATCCCGATGCAAATTTCTGTGTTTCATCAATACTCTGATAGTCCACAGATTACTGGTTGCCTCCAGATGTGCATCGGAAACTACTACTGGTCTTCCTGGGAACGATCAAATCATGGACTGTTTCAGACATTACTCCCATGGAGGAAAGGGTGCATGGTGACTGTTGTATTCAATCCCGATGCAATTTCTGTGTTTCATCAACACTTTGAAGGTCCACAGGTTACAAAATGCCTCCAGATGTGCATCGGAAACTACTACTGGTCTTCCAGGGAACGATCAAAGCGTAGACTCTTTCAGACATTACTCCCATGGAGGGAAGTGCACATGGTGAATGTTTTATTTAATCCCGATGCAATTTCTGTGTTTCGTCAACACTTTGAAGGTCCACAGATTACAGATTGCCTCCAGATGTCCATCGGAATCTACTACTGGTCTTCCAGGGAACGATCAAAGCGTAAACTCTTTGAGACATTACTCCTATGGTGGAAAGTGCGCATGGTGACTGTTGTATTCATTCCCGATGCATTTTCTGTGTTTCATCAACACTCTGATAGTCCATAGATTACAGAATGCCTCCAGATGTGCTTCGGAAACTACTACAGGTCTTCCTTGGAACGATCAAGGCGTAGACTGTTTGAGACATTACTCCCATGTAGGAAAGTGCACATGGTGACTGTGGTATTCAATCCCGATGCAATTTCTGTGTTTCATCAACACTTTGATAGTCCACAGATTACAGAATCCCTCCAGATGTGCATCGGAAACTACGTCAGGTCTTCCAGGGAACGATCAAAGCGTAGACTGTTTTAGACATTACTCCCATTGAGGAAAGTGCGCATGGTGACTGTTGTATTCACTCCCGATGCAATTTCTGTGTTTCATCAACACTCTGATAGTCCACAGATCACAGAATGCCACCAGATGGGCATCGGAAACTGCTTCTGGTCTTCCAGGGAACGATCAATGCGTAGACTGTTTGAGACATTACACCCTTTCAGGAAAGTGCGCATGGTGACTGTTGTATTCAATCCCGATGCAAATTTCTGTGTTTCATCAATACTCTGATAGTCCACAGATTACAGAATGCCTACAAATGTGCATCGGAAACTACCACTGGTCTTCCAGGGAACGATCAAAGCGTAGACTCTTTGAGACATTACTCCCATGGAGGAAAGTGCGCATGGTGACTGTTGTATTCAATCCCGATGCAATTTCTGTGTTTCATCAACACTCTGATAGTACACAGATTACTGATATCCTCCAGATGTGCATCGGAAACTAATACTGGTCTTCCTGGGAACGATCAAATCGTGGACTGTTTCAGACATTACTCCCATTCAGGAAAGTGCGCATGGTGACTGTTGTATTCAATCCCGATGTAATTTCTGTGTTTCATCAACAGTATGATAGACCACAGATTATAGAATGCCTCCAGATGTGCATCGGAAACTACTACTGGTCTTAGTGGGAACGATCAAAGCGTAGAGTGTTTGAGACATTACTCCCATGGAGGAAAGTGCGCATGTTGGCTGCTGTATTCAATCCCGATGCAATTTCTTTGTTTCATCAACACTCTGATAGTCCACAGATTACAGATTGCCCTCAGATGTGCATCGGAAACTACTGCTGGTCTTCCAGGAATCGATCAAATCGTAGACTGTTTGAGACATAACACCCATGGAGGAAAGTGTGCATGGTGACTGTTGTATTCAATTCCGATGCAATTTCTGTGTTTCATCAACATTTTGAAGGTTCTCAAATTGCAGAATGCCTCCAGATGTGCATCGGAAACTACTACTGGTCTTCCAGTGGATGATCAAAGCGTAGACTATTGAGACATTACTCCCATTCAGGAAATTGCGAAAGGTGACTGTTGTATTCAATCCCGATGCAATTTCTGTGTTTCATCAACACTTTGAAGGTCCACAGGTTACAAAATGCCTCCAGATGTGCATCGGAAACTACTACTGGTCTTCCAGGGAACGATCAAAGCGTAGACTCTTTCAGACATTACTCCCATGGAGGGAAGTGCACATGGTGAATGTTTTATTTAATTCCGATGCAATTTCTGTGTTTCGTCAACACTTTGAAGGTCCACAGATTACAGATTGCCTCCAGATGTCCATCGGAAACTACTACTGGTCTTCCAGGGAACGATCAAAGCGTAAACTCTTTGAGACATTACTCCTATGGAGGAAAGTGCGCATGGTGACTGTTGTATTCATTCCCGATGCATTTTCTGTGTTTCATCAACACTCTGATAGTCCATAGATTACGGAATGCCTCCAGATGTGCTTCGGAAACTACTACAGGTCTTCCTGGGAACGATCAAGGCGTAGACTGTTTGAGACATTACTCCCATGAAGGAAAGTGCACATGGTGACTGTGGTATTCAATCCCGATGCAATTTCTGTGTTTCATCAACACTTTGATAGTCCACAGATTACAGAATCCCTCCAGATGTGCATCGGAAACTACGTCAGGTCTTCCAGGGAACGATCAAAGCGTAGACTGTTTTAGACATTACTCCCATTGAGGAAAGTGCGCATGGTGACTGTTGTATTCACTCCCGATGCAATTTCTGTGTTTCATCAACACTCTGATAGTCCACAGATCACAGAATGCCACCAGATGGGCATCGGAAACTGCTTCTGGTCTTCCAGGGAACGATCAAAGCGTAGACTGTTTGAGACATTACACCCTTTCAGGAAAGTGCGCATGGTGACTGTTGTATTCAATCCCGATGCAAATTTCTGTGTTTCATCAATACTCTGATAGTCCACAGATTACAGAATGCCTCCAAATGTGCATCGGAAACTACCACTGGTCTTCCAGGGAACGATCAAAGCGTAGACTGTTTGAGACATTACTCCCATGGAGGAAAGTGCGCATGGTGACTGTTGTATTCAATCCCGATGCAATTTCTGTGTTTCATCAACACTCTGATAGTACACAGATTACTGATATCCTCCAGATGTGCATCGGAAACTAATACTGGTCTTCCTGGGAACGTTCAAATCGTTGACTGTTTGAGACATTACTCCCATTCAGGAAATTGCGAAAGGTGACTCTTGTATTCAATCCCGATGCAATATCTGTGTTTCATCAATACTCTGATAGTCCACAGATTACAGAATGCCTCCAGATGTGCATCGGAAACTACCACTGGTCTTACAGGGAACGATCAAAGCGTAGACTGTTTCAGACATTACTCCCATGGAGGAAAGTGCGCATGGTGACTGTTGTATTCAATGCCGATGCAATTTCTGTGTTTCATCAACACTCTGATAGTCCACAGATTACAGAATGCCACCAGATGTGCATCATAAACTACTTCTGGTCTTCCAGTGGACGATCAAAGCGTAGACTGTTGAGACATTACCCCCATTCAGGAAAGTGCGCATGGTGACTGTTGTATTCTATCCCGATGCAATTTCTGTTTTCATCAATACTCTGATAGTCCACGGATTACAGAATGCCTCCAGATGTGCATCGGAAACTACCACTGACCTTCCAGGGAACGATCAAAGCGTAAACTCTTTGAGACATTACTCCTACGGAGGAAAGTGCGCATGGTGACTGTTGTATTTATTCCCGATGCATTGTCTGTGTTTCATCAACACTCTGATAGTCCACAGATTACAGAATGCCTACAGATGTGCATCGGAAACTACTACTGGTCTTCCTGGGAACGATCAAAGCGTAGACTGTTTGAGACGTTACTCCCATGGATTAAAGTGCGCATTGTGACTGTTGTATTCAGTCCCGATGGAATTTTTGTGTATCATCAACACTCTGATAGTCCACAGATTACAGAATGCCACCAGATGTGCATCGGAAACTACTACTGGTCTTCCAGGGAACGATAAAAGCGTAGACTGTTTGAGACATTACTCCCATGGAGGAAAGTGCGGATTGTGACTGTAGTATTCAATCCCGATGCAATTTCAGTGTTTCATCAACACTCTGAGAGTCCACAGATTACAGAATGCCTCCAGAAGTGCATCGGAAACTACTACTGGTTTTCCAGGGAACGATCAAAGCGTAAACTCTTTGAGAAATTACTCCTATGGAGGAAAGTGCGCATGGTGACTGTTGTAATCATTCCCCATGCATTTTCTGTGTTTCATCAACACTCTGAGAGTCCACAGATTACAGAATGCCACCAGATGTGGATCAGAAACTACTACTGGTCTTCCAGGGAACGATCAAAGCGTAGACTGGTTGAGACATTACTCCCATGGAGGAAAGTGCGGATGGTGACTGTTGTATGCAATCCCGATGCGATTTCTGTGTTTCATCACCACTTTGATAGTCCACAGATTACAGAATGCCTCCAGATGTGCATCGGAAACTACCACTGGTCTTCCAATGAACGATCAAAGCGTAGACTGTTTGAGACATTACTCCAATTGAGGAAAGTGTGCATGGTGACTGTTGTATTCAATCTCGATGCAATTTCTGTGTTTCATCAACACTTAGAAGGTCGACACATTACAGAATGCATCCAGATGTGCATCGGAAACTACTACTGGTCTTAATGGGAACGATCAAAGCGTATAGTGTTTAAGACATTACTCCCATGGAGGAAAGTGCGGATGGTGACTGTTGTATTCACTCCCAAAGCAATTTCTGTGTTTCATCAACATTTTGAAAACCCCCAGAGAACAGAATGCCTCCAGATGTGCATCGGAAACTACTACTGGTCTTCCAGGGAACGATCAAATCGTAGACTATTTCAGACATTACTCCCATGGAGGAAAGTGGGGATGGTGACTGTTGTATTCAATCCCGATGCAATTTCTGTGTTTCATCAACACTCTGATAGTCCACAGATTACAGATTGACTTCAGATGTGCATCGGAAACTACTACTGGTCTTCCAGGGAACGATCAAAGCGTAGACTCTTTCAGACATTACTCCCATATAGGAAAGTGCGCATCGTGAATGTTGTATTTAATCCCGATGCAATTTCTGTGTTTCGTCAACACTTTGAAGGCCACAGATTACAGATTGCCTCCAGATGTGCATCGGAAACTACTTCTGGTCTTCCAGGGAACGATCAAAGCGTAGACTGTTTGTGACATTACTCCCATTGAGGAAAGTGCGCATGGTGACTGTTGTATTCACTCATGATGCAGTTTCTGTCTTTCCTCAACACATTAAAGGTCCACAGAGTACAGAATGCCTCCAGATGTGCATCGGAAACTACTAATGGTCTTCCAGGGATAGATCGAAGCGTAGACTGTTTCAGACATTACTCCCATGGAGGAAAGTGCGGATGGTGACTGTTGTATTCAATCCCGATGCAATTTCTGTGTTTCATCAACAGTCTGATAGACCACAGATTATAGAATGCCTCCAGATGTGCATCGGAAACTACTAGTGGTCTTCCAGGGATCGATCAAAGCGTAGATTGTTCAAGATATTAGTCCCATGGAGGAGAGTGCGAATGGTGACTGTTGTACTCAGTCCCGATGCAATTGCTGTGTTTCGTCAACACTCTGATAGTCCACAGATTACAGAATGCCTCCAGATGTGCATCGGAAAGTACTACTGGTCTTCCAGGGAACGATCAAAGCGTGGACTGTTTGAGACATTACTCCCATGGAGGAAAGTGCGCATGGTGACTGTTGTATTCAATCCCGATGCAAATTCTATGTTTCATCAACAGTCTGATATTCCACAGATTACAGATTGTCTCCAGATGTGCATCCGAAACTACTACTGGTCTTCCTGGGAACGATCAAAGCGTAGACTTTTTCAGACATTAATCCCATGGGGGAAAGTGCGGATGTTGACTGTTGTATTCAATCCCGATGCAATTTCAGTGTTTCATCAACACTGTAAGAGTCCACAGTTTACAGAATGCCTCCATATGTGCATCGGAAACTACTACTGGTTTTCCAGGGAACGATCAAAGCGTAAACTCTTTGAGACATTACTCCTATGGGGGAAAGTGCGCATGGTGACTGTTGTATTCATTCCCGATACATTTTCTGTGTTTCTTCAACACTCTGATAGTCCACAGATTACAGAATGCCTCCAGAAGTGCATCTCAAACTACTATTGTTCTTCCTGGGAACGATCAAAGCGTAGACTGTTTGAGACATTACTCCCATTCAGGAAATTGCGAATGGTGACTGTTTTATTCAATCCCTATGCAATATCTGTGTTTCATCAATACTCTGATAGTCCACAGATTACAGAATGCCTACAGATGTGCATCGGAAACTACTACTGGTCTTCCAGGGAACGATCAAAGCGTAGACTGTTTGAGACGTTACTCCCATGGATTAAAGTGCGCATTGTGACTGTTGTATTCACTCCCGATGGAATTTTTGTGTATCATCAACACTCTGATAGTCCAAAGATTACAGAATGCCACCAGATGTGCATCGGAAACTACTACTGGTCTTCCAGTTAACGATAAAAGCGTAGACTGTTTGAGACATTACTCCCATGGAGGAAAGTGCGGATGGTGACTGTAGTATTCAATCCCGATGCAATTTCTGTGTTTCATCAACACTCTGAGAGTCCACAGACTACAGAATACCTCCAGATGTGCATCGGAAACTACTACTGGTTTTCCAGGGAAAGATCAAATCGTAAACTCTTTGAGATATTACTCCTATGGAGGAAAGTTCGCATGGTGACTGTTGTATTCATTCCCCATGCATTTTCTGTGTTTCATCAACACTCTGTGAGTCCACAGATTACAGAATGCCACCAGATGTGGATCAGAAACTACTACTGGTCTTCCAGGGAACGATCAAAGCGTAGACTGGTTGAGACATTTCTCCCATGGAGGAAAGTTCGGATGGTGACTGTTGTATCCAATCCCGATGCGATTTCTGTGTTTCATTACCACTCTGATAGTCCACAGATTACAGAATGCCTCCAGATGTGCATCGGAAACTACCACTGGTCTTCCAGGGAACGATCAAAGCGTAGACTGTTTGAGGCATTACTCCCATGGAGGAAAGTGCGCATGGTGTCTTTTGTATTCAATCCCGATGCAATTTCTGTGTTTCATCAACACTCTGATAGTCCACAGATTACTGATTGCCTCCAGATGTGCATCGGAAACTACTACTGGTCTTCCTGGGAACGATCAAAGCGTATACTGTTTGAGTCATTACTCCCATGGAGGAAAGTGTGCAACGTGACTGTTGTATTCAATCGCGATCCAATTTCTGTGTTTCATCGACACTTTGAAGGTCCAGAAATTACAGAATGCCTCCAGGTGTGCATCGGAAACTACTACTGGTCTTCCAGGGAATTATGAAAGCGTAGACTGTTTCAGACATTACTCACATGGAGGAAAGTGCGCATGGTGAATGTTGTGTTTAATCCCAATGCAATTTCTGAGAATCGTCAATACTTTGAAGGTCCACAGATTACCGATTGCCTCCAGATGTGCATCAGAAACTACTACTGGTCTTCCATTGAACGACCAAAGCGTAGACAGTTTGAGACATTAATCCCATGGAGGAAAGTGCGCATTGTGACTGTTGTATTCACTCCCGATGGAATTTTTGTGTTTCATCAGCACTCTGATAGTCCACAGATTACAGAATGCAGCCAGCTGCGCATCGAAAACTACTACTGGTCTTCCAGGGAACGATCAAATCGTAGACTGTTTGAGACATTACTCTCGCGGAGGAAAGTGTGGATGGTGACTGTTGTATTCAATCGCGATGAAATTTCTGTGTTTCATCAACACTATGATAGTCCACAGATTACAGAATGCCACCAGATGTGCTTCGGAAACTACAACTGGTCTTCCAGGGAACGATCAAAGCGTAGACTGTTTGAGACATTACTCCAATGGAAGAAAGTGCGGATGCTGATTGTTGTATTGAATTCCGATGCAATTTTGGTGTTTCATCAACACTCTGATAGTCCACAGATTACAGAATGCTACCAGATGCGCATCGGAAACTACAACTGGTCTTCCAGTGAACGATCAAAGCGTAGACTGTTTGAGACATTACTCCCATGGAGGAAAGAGCGCATTGTGAGTGTTGTATTCACTCCCGATGGAATTTTTGTGTTTCATCAACACTCTGATAGTCCACAGATTACAGAATGCCACCAGATGTGGATCGGACACTACTACTGGTCTTCCAGTGAACGATCAAAGCGTAGACTGGTTGAGACATTACTCCCATGGAGGGAAGTGCCGATGGTGACTGTTGTATTCAATCCCGATGCAATTTCTGTGTTTCATCAACACTCTGATAGTCCACAGATTACAGATTGACTTCAGATGTGCATCGGAAACTACTACTGGTCTTCCAGGGAACGATCAAAGCGTAGACTCTTTCAGACATTACTCCCATATAGGAAAGTGCGCATCGTGAATGTTGTATTTAATCCCGATGCAATTTCTGTGTTTCGTCAACACTTTGAAGGCCACATATTACAGATTGCCTCCAGATGTGCATCGGAAACTACTTCTGGTCTTCCAGGGAACGATCAAAGCGTAGACTGTTTGAGACATTACTCCCATGGAGGAAAGTGCCCATGGTGACTTTTGTATTCAATCCCGATGCAATTTCTGTGTTTCGTCAACACTCTGATAGTCCACAGATTACTGATTGCCTCCAGATGTGCATCGGAAACTACTACTGTTCTTCCTGGGAACGATCACAGCGTATACTGTTTGAGACATTACTCCCATTTAGGAAAGTGTGCATGGTGACTGTTGTATTCAATCCCGATCCAATTTCTGTGTTTCATCGACACTTTGAAGGTCCAAAAATTCCAGAATGCCTCCAGATGTGCATCGGAAACTACTACTGGTCTTCCAGGGAACGATCAAAGCGTATACTGTTTGAGACATTACTCCCATGGAGGGAGGTGTGCATGGTGACTGTTGTATTCAATCCCGATTCAATTTCTGTGTTTCATCAACACTTTGAAGGTCCACTCCTTACATAATGCCTCCAGATGTGCATCGGAAACTACTACTGGTCTGAATGGGAACGATCAAAGCGTATAGTGTTTAAGACATTACTCCCATGGAGGAAAGTGCGGATGGTGACTGTTGTATTCACTCCCAATGCAATTTCTGTGTTTCATCAACACTTTGAAGACCCACAGAGTACAGAATGCCTCCAGATGTGCATCGGAAACTACTACTGGTCTTCCAGGGAACGATTAAAGCGTAGACTATTTCAGACATTACTCCCATGGAGGAAAGTGCGGATGGTGACTGTTGTATTCAATCCTGATGCAACTACTGTGTTTCAACAACACTCTGATAGTCCACAGATTACAGATTGTCCCCAGATGTGCATCCGAAACTACTACTGGTCTTCCTGTGAACGATCAAAGCGTAGACAGTTTGAGACATTACTCCCATGGAGGAAAGTGTGCATGGTGACTGTTGTATTCAATCCCGATGCAATATCTGTGTTTCATTTACACTTTGAAGGTCCACAGATTACAGAATGCCTCCAGGTGTGCATCAGAAACTACTACTGGTCTTCCAGGGAATTATGAAAGCGTAGACTGTTTCAGACATTACCCACATGGAGGAAAGTGCGCATGGTGAATGTTGTATTTAATCCCAATGCTATTTCTGAGTTTCGTCAACACTTTGAAGGTCCACAGATTACAGATTGCCTCCAGAAGTGCATCAGAAACTGCTACTGGTCTTCCAAGGAACGATCAAAGCGTGGACTGTTTGAGACATTACTCCCATGGAGGAAAGTGCGCACTGTGACTGTTGTATTCACTCCCGATGGAATTTTTGTGTTTCATCAGCACTCTGATAGTCCACAGATTACAGAATGCAGCCATCGGTGCATCGGAAACTACTACTGGTCTTCCAGGGAACGATCAAATCGTAGACTGTTTGAGACATTACTCCCGTGGAGGAAAGTGTGGATGGTGACTGTTATATTCAATCGCGATGAAATTTCTGTGTTTCATCAACACTATGACAGTCCACCGATTACAGAATGCCACCAGATGTGCATCGGAAACTACTACTGTTCTTCCAGGGAACGATCAAAGCGTAGACTGTTTGAGACATTACTGCCATGGAAGAAAGTGAGGATGCTGATTGTTGTATTGAATTCCGATGCAATTTTTGTGTTTCATCAACACTCTGATAGTCCGCAGATTACAGATTGCCACCAGATGTGCATCGGAAACTACTACTGGTTTTCCTGGGAACGATCAAAGCGTATACTGTTTGAGACATTACTCCCATGGAGGAAAGTGTGCATGGTGACTGTTGTATTCAATCCCGATCCAATTTCTGTGTTTCATCGACACTTTGAAGGTCCAAAAATTACAGAATGCCTCCAGGTGTGCATCGTAAACTACTACTGGTCTTCCATTGAACGATGAAAGCGTATACTGTTTCAGACATTACTCCCATGGAGGAAAGTGTGCATGGTGACTGTTGTATTCAATCCCGATTCAATTTCTGTGTTTCATCAACACTTTGAAGGTCCACACATTACAGAATGCCTCCAGATGTGCATCGGATACTACTACTGGTCTTAATGCGAACGATCAAAGCGTATAGTGTTTAAGACATTACTCCCATGGAGGAAAGTGTGGATGGTGACTGTTGTATTCACTCCCAATGCAATTTCTGTGTTTCATCAATACTTTGAAGACCCACGGAGTACAGAATGCCTCCAGATGTGCATCGGAAAGTACTACTGGTCTTCCAGTGAACGATTAAAGCGTAGACTATTTCAGACATTACTCCCATGGAGGAAAGTGCGGATGGTGACTGTTGTATTCAATCCTGATGCAATTACTGTGTTTCAACAACACTCTGATAGTCCACAGACTACAGATTGTCTCCAGATGTGCATCCGAAACTACTACTGGTCTTCCTGGGAACGATAAAACCGTAGACTGTTTCAGACATTACTCCCATGGAGGAAAGTGTGCATGGTGACTGTTGTATTCAATCCCGAAGCAATTTCTGTGTTTCATTTACACTTTGAAGGTCCACAAATTACAGAATGCCTCCAGGTGTGCATCGGAAACTACTACTGGTCTTCCAGGGAATTATGAAAGCGTACACTGTTTCAGACATTACTCACATTGAGGAAATTGCGGATGGTGACTGTTGTATTCAATCCCGATGCAATTTCTGTGTTTCATCAACACACTGATAGTCCACAGATTACAGATTGAATTCAGATGTGCATCGGAAACTACTACTGGTCTTCCTGTGAACGATCAAAGCGTAGACTGTTTGAGACATTACTCCCGTGGAGGAAAGTGTGGATGGTGACTGTTATATTCAATTGCGATGAAATTTCTGTGTTTCATCAACACTGTGATAGTCCACCGATTACAGAATGCCACCGGATGTGCATCGGAAACTACTACTGGTCTTCCAGGAAACGATCAGAGCGTAGACTGTTTGAGACATTACTCCCGTTGAGGAAAGTGCGCATGGTGAATGTTGTATTGAATCCCGATGCAATTTCTGTGTTTCATCAACACTCTGATAGTCGACAGATTACAGAGTGCTACCAGATGTGCATCGGAAGCTACTACTGGCCTTCCAGGGAACGATCAAAGCGTAGACTGTTTGAGACATTACCCCCGTGGAGGAAAATATGCATGGTGACTGTTGTATTCAATTCCGATGCAATTTATGTGTTTCAACAACACTCTGATAGACCAGAGATTCCAGAATGCCACCAGATGTGCATCGGAAACCCCTACTGGTCTTCCGGGGAACGATCAAAGCGTAGACTGTTTCAGACATTACTCCCGTGGAGGAAAGTGCGCATGGTGACCGTTGTATTCAATCCCGATGCAATTTATGTGTTTCATAAACACTCTGATAGTCCACAGATTACAGAATGCTACCAGATGTGCATCGGAAACCACTACTGGTCTTAATGGGAACGATAAAGCGTAGACTGTTTGAGACATTACTCCCATGGAGGAGAGTGCGTATGGTGACTGTTGTTCTCAATCCCAATGCAATTTCTGTGTTTCATCAACACTCTGATAGTCCACAGATAACAGATTGCCTCCAGATGTGAATCGCAAACTACTACTGGTCTTCGATGGAACGATCAAAGCGTAAACTGTTTGAGACATTACTCTCATGGAGGAAATTGTGGATGGTGACTGAAGTATTCACTCCCGATGCAATTTCTGTGTTTCATCAACACTTTAATAGTCCACAGATTACATATTGCATCCAGATGTGCATCGGAAACTTCTACTGGACTTCCAGGGAACGATCAAAGCGTAGACTGTTTCAGACATTACTCCCATGAAGGAAAGTGCGGATCGTGACTGTTGTATTCAATCCCGATGCAACTTCTGTGTTTCATCAACACTCTGATAGTCCACAGATTACAGATTGTCTCCAGATGTGCATCGGAAACTACAACTGGTCTTCCTGGTAACGATCAAACCGTAGACTGTTTCAGACATTACTCCCATGGAGGATAGTGCGAATGGTGACTGTTTTTCTCACTCCCGATGCAATTTCTGTGTGTCATCAACACTCTGATAGTCCACAGATAACAGATTGCCTCCAGATGTGCGTCGGAATCTACTACTGGTCTTCGAGGGAACGATCAGAGCGTAAACTGTTTGAGACATTACTCATATGGAGGAAAGTGTGCATGGTGACTGTTGTATTCTATCCCGATGCAATTTCTGTGTTTCATCAACACTTTGAAGGTCCACAAATTACAGAATGCCTCCAGATGTGCTTCGGAAACTACTACTGGTCTTCCAGGGAACGATCAAAGCGTAGACTGTTTCAGATATTACTCCCATGAAGGAATGTGCGGATGGTGACTCTTGTATACAATACCGATTCCATTTCTGTGCTGCATCAACACTCTGATAGTCCACAGATTACAGATTGTCTCCAGATGTGCATCGGAAACTACTACTGGTCTTCCTGGGAAAGATCAAAGCGTAGACTGTTTGAGACATTACTCCCATGGAGGAAAGTGTTGATGGTGACTGAAGTATTCACTCCCGATGCAATTTCTGTGTTTCATCAACATTCTGATAGTCCACAGATTACAGATTGCATCGAGATGTGCATCGGAAGCTACTACTGGTCTTCCTGGGAACGATCAAAGCGTAGACTGTTTCAGACATTACTCTCATGGAGGAAAGTGCGGAAGGTGACTGTTGTATACAGTCCCGATGCAATTTCTCTGTTTCATCAAAATTTTAAGGTCCACAGATTACAGAATTTCTCCAGATGTGCATCGGAAACTACTACTGGTCTTCCAGGGAACTATCAAAGCGTACACTGTTTAAGACATTACTCCCTTGAGGAAAGTGCGCATGGTGACAATTGTATTCAATCCCGATGCAATTTCTGTGTTTCATCAACACACTGATAGTCCACATATTACAGATTGCCTCCAGATGTGCATCGGAAACTACTATTCGTCTTCCTGGGAACGATCAAAGCGTAGACTGTTTCAGACATTACTCCCATGGAGGAAAGTGCGGATGGTGACTGTTGTTCTCAATCCCGATGCAATTTCTGTGTTTCATCAACACTCTGATAGTCCACAGATAACAGATTGCCTCCAGATGTGCGTCGGAATCTACTACTGGTCTTCGAGGGAACGATCAAAGCGTAAACTGTTTGAGACATTACTCCCATGGAGGAAAGTGTGCATGGTGACTGTTGTTATCTATCCCGATGCAATTTCTGTGTTTCATCAACACTTTGAAGGTCCACAAATTACAGAATGCCTCCAGATGTGCTTCGGAAACTACTACTGGTCTTCCAGGGAACGATCAAAGCGTAGACTGTTTCAGATATTACTCCCATGAAGGAATGTGCGGATGGTGACTCTTGTATACAATACCGATTCCATTTCTGTGCTGCATCAACACTCTGATAGTCCACAGATTACAGATTGTCTCCAGATGTGCATCGGAAACTACTACTGGTCTTCCTGGGAAAGATCAAAGCGTAGACTGTTTCAGACATTACTCCCATGGAGGAGAGTACGGATGGTGTCATTCGTATTCAATCCCGATGCAATTTCTGTGTTTCATCAACACTCTGATAGTCCACAGATTACAAATTGTCTCCAGATGTGCATCGGAAACTACTACTGGTCTTCCTGGGAACGATCAAAGCGTAGACTGTTTCAGACATTATTCCCATGGAGGAAAGTGCGGATGTTGACGGTTGTATTGAATCCCGATGCAATTTCTGTGTTTCATCAACACTCTGATTGTCCAACAGATTACAGATTGTCTACAGATGTGCATCGGAAACTACTACTGGTCTTCCTGGGAACGATCAAACCGTAGACTGTTTCAGACATTACTCCCATGGAGGAAAGTGTGCATGGTGACTGTTGTATTCAATCCGATGCAATTTCTGTGTGTCATCAACACTTTGAAGGTCCACAGATTACGGAATGCCTCCAGATGTGCATCGAAAACTACTACTGGCCTTGCAGGGAACGATCAAAGCGTAGACTGTTTGAGACATTACTCACATGGAGGAAAGTGTTGATGGTGACTGAAGTATTCACTCCCGATGCAATTTCTGTGTTTCATCCACAGTCTGATAGGCCACAGATTATAGAATGCCTTCAGATGTGCATCGGAAACTACTATTGGTCTTCCAGGGAACGATCAAACCGTAGACTGTTTGAGACATTACTCCCATGTAGGAAAGTGCGAATGGTGACTGTTGTACTCAATCCCGATGCATTGTCTGTGTTTCATCAACACTCTGATAGTCCTCAAATTACAGATTGCCTCCAAATGTGGATCGGAAAAAACTACTGGTTTTAAAGGGAGAGATCAAAGCGTGGACTGTTTGATACATTACTCCCATGGAGGAAAGTGCGCATGGTGACTGTTGTATTCAATCCCGTCGCAATTTCTGGGTTTCATCAACACTCTGATAGTCCACAGGTTACAGATTGCCTCGAGATGTGCATCGGAAACAACTACTGGTCTTCCTGGGAACGATCAAAAACGTAGACTGTTTGAGACATTACTCCCGTGGAGGAAAGTGTGCGAGGTGACTGTTGTATTCAATCCCGATGCAATTTCTGTGTTTCATCAACACTTTGAAGGTCCACAGAGTACAGAGTGCCTCCAGATGGGCTTCAGAAACTACTACTGGTCTTCCAGGGAACGATCAAAGCGTAGACTGTTTCAGACATTACTCCCATGGAGGAAAGTGCGTATGGTGACTGTTTTATTCAATCCCGATGAAATTTCTGTGTTTCATCAACTCTCTAATAGTCCACAGAATACAGATTGCATCCAGATGTGCATCGGAAACTCTTACTGGTCTTAATAGGAGCGATCAAAGCGTAGACTGTTTGAGACATTACTCCCATGGAGGAAAATGCGCATGGTGACTTTTGTATTCAATCCAGATGCAATTTCTGTGTTTCATCAACAGTCTGACAGGGCACAGATTATAGAATGCCTCTAGATGTGCATCGGAAACTACTATTGGTCTTCCAGGGAACGATCAATGCGTACACTGTTTGATGACATTACTCCCATGGAGGAAAGTGCGCATGGTGACTGTTGTATTCAATCCCGATGCAATTTCTGGGTTTCATTAACACTCTGATGGTCCACAGATTACAGATTGCCTCCAGATGTGCATCGGAAACTACTACTGGTCTTCCTTTCAATCGATCAAAAACGTAGACTGTTTGAGACAATACTCCCATGGAGGAAAGTGTGCATGGTGACTGTTGTATTCAATCCCTATGCAATTTCTGTGTTTCATCAACACTTTGAAGGTCCACAAATTACAGAATGCCTCGAGATGTGCATCGGAAACTACTACTGGTCTTCCAGGGAACGATCAAAGCGTAGACTGTTTCAGACATTACTCCCATGAAGGAAAGTGCGGATCGTGACTGTTGTATTCAATCCCGATGCAACTTCTGTGTTTCATCAACACTCTGATAGTCCACAGGTTACAGATTGTCTCCAGATGTGCATCGGAAACTACTATTGGTCTTCCAGGGAACGATCAAACCGTAGACTGTTTGAGACATTACTCCCATGTAGGAATGTGCGAATGGTGACTGTTGTACTCAATCCCAATGCATTGTCTTTGTTTCGGCAACACTCTGATAGTCCTCAAATTACAGATTGCCTCCAAATGTGGATCGGAAAAAACTACTGGTTTTAAAGGGAAAGATCAAACCGTGGACTGTTTGATACATTACTCCCATGGAGGAAAGTGCGCATGGTGACTGTTGTATTCAATCCCGACGCACTTTCTATGTTTCATCAACACTCTGATAGTCCACAGATTACAGATTGCCTCCAGATGTGCATCGGAAACTACTACTGGTCTTCCTGGGAACGTTCAAAAACGTAGACTGTTTGAGACATTACTCCCGTGGAATAAAGTGTGCGAGATGACTGTTGTATTCAATCCCGATGCAATTTCTGTGTTTCATCAACACTTTGAAGGTCCACAAATTACAGAATGCCTCCAGATGTGCATCGGAAACTACTACTGGTCTACCTGGGAACGATCAAAGCGTAGTCTGTTTCAGACATTACTCCCATGGAGGAGAGTACGGATGGTGACTGTCGTATTCAATCCCGATGCAATTTCTGTGTTTCATCAACACTCTGATAGTCCACAGATTACTGATTGTCTCCAGACGTTCATCGGAAACTACTACTGGTCTTCCTGGGAACGATCAAAGCGTAGACTGTTTCAGACATTACTCCCATGGAGGAGGGTACGGATTGTGGCATTCGTATTCAATCCCGATGCAATTTCTGTGTTTCATCAACAGTCTGATAGGGCACAGATTATAGAATGCCTTCAGATGTGCATCGGAAACTACTATTGGTCTTCCAGGGAACGATCAAACCGTAGACTGTTTGAGACATTACTCCCATGTAGGAAAGTGCGGATGGTGACTGTTGTACTCAATCCCGATGCATTGTCTGTGTTTCATTAACACTCTGATAGTCCACAGATTACAGATTGCCTCCAGATGTGCATCGGAAACTACTACTGGCCTTCCTGGGAACGATCAAAAACGTAGACTGTTTGAGATATTACTCCCGTGGAGGAAAGTGTGCGAGGTGACTGTTGTATTCAATCCCGATGCAAATTCTGTGTTTCATCAACACTTTGAAGGTCCACAAATTACAGAATGCCTCCAGATGTGCATCGGAAACTACTCCTGGTCTACCTGGGAACGATCAAAGCGTAGTCTGTTTCAGACATTACTCCCATGGAGGAAAGTGCGGATGGTGACTGTTGTATACAGTCCCGATGCAATTTCTCTGTTTCATCAAAATTTTAAGGTCCACAGATTACAGAATTTCTCCAGATGAGTATCGGAAACTACTACTGGTCTTCCAGGGAACTATCAAATCGTAGACTGTTTGAGACATTACTTCCATGAAGGAAAGTGCGGATGGTGACTGTTGTATTCACTCCCGATGCAATTTCTGTGTTTCATCAACAGTCTGATAGGGCACAGATTATAGAATGCCTTCAGATGTGCATCGGAAACTACTATTGGTCTTCCAGGGAACGATCAAACCGTAGACTGTTTGAGACATTACTCCCATGTAGGAAAGTGCGGATGGTGACTGTTAAACTCAATCCCGATGCATTGTCTGTGTTTCATCAACACTCTGATAGTCCACAAATTACAGATTGCCTCCAAATGTGGATCGGAAAAAACTACTGGTTTTAAAGGGAAAGATCAAAGCGTGGACAGTTTGAGACATTACTCCCATGGAGGAAAGTGTGGATGGTGACAGTTGTATTCACTCCCGATGCAATTTCTGTGTTTCATCAACACTTTGAAGGCCCACAGAGTACAGAGTGCCTCCAGATGTGCTTCAGAAACTACTACTGGTCTTCCAGGGAACGATCAAAGCGTAGACTGTTTCAGACATTACTCCCATGGAGGAAAGTGCGGATGGTGACTGTTTTATTCAATCCCGATGAAATTTCTGTGTTTCATCAACACTCTAATTGTCCACAGAATACAGATTGCATCCAGATGTGCATCGGAAACTCTTACTGGTCTTAATGGGAACGATCAAAGCGTAGACTGTTTGAGACATTACTCCCATGGAGGAAAATGCGCATGGTGACTTTTGTATTCAATCCAGATGCAATTTCTGTGTTTCATCAACAGTCTGATAGGGCACAGATTATAGAATGCCTCCAGATGTGCATCGGAAACTACTATTGGTCTTCCAGGGAACGATCAATGCGTAAACTGTTTGATGACATTACTCCCATGGAGGAAAGTGCGCATGGTGACTGTTGTATTCAATCCCGATGCAATTTCTGGGTTTCATCAACACTCTGATGGTCCACAGATTACAGATTAGCTCCAGATGTGCATCGGAAACTACTACTGGTCTTCCTTGGATCGATCAAAAACGTAGACTGTTTGAGACATTACTCCCATGGAGGAAAGTGTGCATGGTGACTGTTGTATTCGATCCATATGCAATTTCTGTGTTTCATCAACACTTTGAAGGTCCCCAAATTACAGAATGCCTACAGATGTGCATCGGAAATTACTACTGGTCTTCCAGGGAACGATCAAAGCGTGGACTGTTTGAGATAATACTCCCATTGAGGAAAGTGCGCATGGTGACTGTTGTATTCAATCCCGATGCAAATTCTGGGTTTCATCAACACTGTGGTAGTTAACAGATTACAGATTGCCTCCAGATGTGCATCGGAAACTACTACTGGTCTTCCTGGGAACGATCAAAAACGTAGACTGTTTGAGACATTACTCCCATGGAGGAAAGTGTGCATGGTGACTGTTGTATTCAATCCCTATGCAATTTCTGTGTTTCATTAACACTTTGAAGGTCCACAAATTACAGAATGCCTCCAGATGTGCATCGGAAACTACTACTGGTCTTCCAGGGAACGATCAAAGCGTAGACTGTTTCAGACATTACTCCCATGAAGGAAAGTACGGATCGTGACTGTTGTATTCAATCCCGATGCAACTTCTGTGTTTCATCAACACTCTGATAGTCCACAGATTACAGATTGTCTCTAAATGTGCATCGCAAACTACTACTGGTCTTCCTGGGAACGATCACAGCGTAGACAGTTTCAGACATTACTCCCATGGAGGAAAGTGTGCATGGTGAATGTTGTTTTCAATCCCGATGCAATTTCTGAGTTTCATCAACAGTCTGATAGTCCGCTGATTATAGATTGCCTCCAGATGTTCATCGGAAACTACTACTGGTCTTCCAGGGAACGATCAAAGCGTAGACTGTTGGAGACATTACTCCCATGGAGGAAAGTGCGCGTGGTGACTGTTGTATTCAGTCCCGATCCAATTACTGTGTTTCATCAATAATCTGATAGTCCACAGATTACAGATTGCATCCAGATGTGCATCGGAAACTACTACTGGTCTTCCTGGGAACGATCAAAAACGTAGACTGTTTGAGACATTAGTCCCATGGAGGAAAGTGTGCAGGGTGACTGTTGTATTCAATCCCGATGCAATTTCTGTGTTTCATCAACACTTTGAAGGTCCACAAATTACAGAATGCCTCCAGATGTGCATCGGAAACTACTACTGGTCTTGCAGGGAACCATCAAAGCGTAGACTGTTTCAGACATTACTCCCATGAAGGAAAGTGAGGATCTTGACTGTTGTATTCAATCCCGATGCAATTTCTGTGTTTCATCAACACTCTGATAGTCCACAGATTACGGGCTGTCTCCAGATGTGCATCTGAAACTACTAATGTTCTTCCTTCGAACGATCAAAGCATAGACTGGTTCAGACATTACTCCCATGGAGGAAAGTATGGATGGTGACTGTTGTATTCAATCCTGATGCAATTTCTGTGTTTCATCAACACTCTGATAGTCCACTGACTACAGATTGCTTGCAGATGTGCATCGGAAACTACTACTGGTCTTCCTGGAAACGATCAAATACGTAGATTGTTTGAGACATTACTCCCATGGCGGAAAGTGTGCATGGTGACTGTTGTATTCAATCCCTATGCAATTTCTGTGTTTCATCAAAATTTTGAAGCTCAACAAATTACAGAATGCCTCCAGATGTGAATCGGAAACTACTACTGGTCTTCCAGGGAACGATCAAAGCGTGGACTGTTTGAGACATTACTCCCATGGAGGAAAGTACGCATGGTGACTGTTGTATTCAATCCCGATGAAATTTCTGGTTCTCATCAACACTCTGATAGTTAACAGTTTACAGATTGCCTCCAGATGTGCATCGGAAACTACTACTGGTCTACCTGGGAACGATCAAAGCGTATACTGTTTGAGACATTACTCGAATGGAGGAAAGTGTGCATGGTGACTGTTGTATTCAAACCCTATGCAATTTCTGTGTTTCATTAACACTTTGAAGGTCCACAAATTACAGAATGCCTCCTGATGTGCATCGGAAACTACTACTGGACTTCCAGGGAACGATCAAAGCGTAGACTGTTTCAGACATTACTCCCATGAAGGAAAGTGCGGATCGTGACTGTTGTATTCAATCCCGATGAAACTTCTGTGTTTCATCAACACTCTGATAGTCCACAGATTACAGATTGTCTCCAGATGTGCATCGCAAACTACTACTGGTCTTCCTGGGAACGTTCACAGCGTAGACAGTTTCAGACATTACTCCCATGGAGTAAAGTGTGCATGGTGAATGTTGTTTTCAATCCCGATGCAATTTCTGAGTTTCATCAACAGTCTGATAGTCCGCAGATTATAGATTGCCTCCAGATGTGCATCGGAAACTCTTACTGGTCTTAATGGGAACGATCAAAGCGTAGACTGTTTGAGACATTACTCCCATGGAGGAAAA
Source organism: Schistocerca gregaria (assembly GCF_023897955.1). NCBI lineage: Eukaryota > Metazoa > Arthropoda > Insecta > Orthoptera > Acrididae > Schistocerca > Schistocerca gregaria. Next base: position 2,546,203 of record NW_026061799.1, on the reverse strand, counting down.
TGCGCATGGTGACTTTTGTATTCAATCCAGATGCAATTTCTGTGTTTCATCAACAGTCTGATAGGGCACAGATTACAGAATGCCTCCAGATGTGCATCGGAAACTACTATTTGTCTTCCAGGGAACGATCAATGCGTAGACTGTTTGATGACATTACTCCCATGGAGGAAAGTGCGCATGGTGACTGTTGTATTCAATCCCGATGCAATTTCTGGGTTTCATTAACACTCTGATGGTCCAAAGATTACAGATTGCCTCCAGATGTGCATCGGAAACTACTACTGGTCTTCCTTTCAATCGATCAAGAACGTAGACTGTTTGAGACATTACTCCCATGGAGGAAAGTGTGCATGGTGACTGTTGTATTCAATCCTTATGCAATTTCTGTGTTTCATCAACACTTTGAAGGTCCACAAATTACAGAATGCCTACAGATGTGCATCGGAAACTACTACTGGTCTTCCAGGGAACGATCAAAGCGTGGACTGTTTGAGATATTACTCCCATGGAGGAAAGTGCGCATGGTGACTGTTGTATTCAATCCCGATGCAATCTCTGGGTTTCATCAACACTCTGGTAGTCCAACAGATTACAGATTGTCTACAGATGTGCATCGGAAACTACTACTGGTCTTCCTGGGAACGATCAAAAACGTACACTGTTTGAGACATTACTCCCAGGTAGGAAAGTGTGCATGGTGACTGTTGCATTCAATCCCTATGCAATTTCTGTGTTTCATCAACACTTTGAAGGTCCACAAATTACAGAATGCCTCCAGATGTGCATCGGAAACTACTACTGGTCTTCCAGGGAACGATCAAAGCGTAGACTGTTTCAGACATTACTCCCATGAAGGAAACTGCGGATCGTGACTGTTGTATTCAATCCCGATGCAACCTCTGTGTTTCATCAACACTCTGATAGTCCACAGGTTACAGATTGTCTCCAGATGTGCATCGGAAACTACTACTGGTCTTCCTGGGAACGATCAAAGCGTAGACTGTTTCAGACATTATTCCCATGGAGGAAAGGGCGGATGTTGACTGTTGTATTCAATCCTGATGCAATTTCTGTGTTTCATCAACACTCTGATAGTTCAACAGATTACAGATTGTCTACAGATGTGCATCGGAAACTACTACTGGTCTTCCTGGGAACGATCAAACCGTAGACTGTTTGAGACATTACTCCCATGGAGGAAAGTGTTGATGGTGACTGAAGTATTCACTCCCGATGCAATCTCTGTGTTTCATCAACAGTCTGATAGGGCACAGATTATAGAATGCCTTCAGATGTGCATCGGAATCTACTAATGGTCTTCCAGGGAACGATCAAACCGTAGACTGTTTGAGACATTACTCCCATGTAGGAAAGTGCGAATGGTGACTGTTGTACTCAATCCCGATGCATTGTCTGTGTTTCATCAACACTCTGATAGTCCTCAAATTACAGATTGCCTCCAAATGTGGATCGGAAAAAACTACTGGTTTTAAAGGGAAAGATCAAAGCTGGACTGATTGATACATTACTCCCATGGAGGAAAGTGCGCATGGTGACTGTTGTATTCAATCCCGACGCAATTTCTCGGTTTCATCAACACTCTGATAGTCCACATATTACAGATTGCCTCCAGATGTGCATCGCAAACTATTACTGGTCTTCCTGGGAACGATCAAAAACGTAGACTGTTTGAGACATTACTCCCGTGGAGGAACGTCTGCGAGGTGACTGTTGTATTAAATCCCGATTCAGTTTCTGTGTTTCATCAACACTTTGAAGGTCCACAAATTACAGAATGCCTCCAGATGTGCATCGGAAACTACTACTGGTCTACCTGGGAACGATCAAAGCGTAGTCTGTTTCAGACATTACTCCCATGGAGGAGAGTACGAATGGTGACTGTCGTATTCAATCCCGATGCAATTTCTGTGTTTCATCAACACTCTGATAGTCCACAGATTAATGATTGTCTCCAGACGTTCATCGGAAACTACTACTGGTCTTCCTGGGAACGATCAAAGCGTAGACTGTTTCAGACATTACTACCATGGAGGAGGCTACGGATGGTGACATTCGTATTCAATCCCGATGCAATTTCTGTGTTTCATCAACACTCTGATAGTCCACAGATTACAGATTGTCTCCAGATGTGCATCGGAAACTACTACTGGTCTGCCTGGGAACGATCAAAGCGTAGACTGTTTCAGACATTATTCCCATGAAGGAAAGTGCGGATGTTTACTGTTGTATTCAATCCCGATGCAATTTCTGTGTTTCATCAACACTCTGATAGTCCAACAGATAACAGATTGTCTACAGATGTGCATCGGAAACTACTACTGGTCTTCCTGGGAACGGACAAACCGTAGACTGTTTCAGACATTACTCCCATGGAGGAAAGTGTGCATGGTGACTGTTGTATTCAATCCGATGCAATTTCTGTGTTTCATCAACACTTTGAAGGTCCACAGATAACGGAATGCCTCCAGATGTGCATCGAAAACTACTACTGGCCTTGCAGGGAACGATCAAAGCCTAGACTGTTTGAGACATTACTCCCATGGAGGAAAGTGTTGATGGTGATTGAAGTATTCACTCCCGATGCAATTACTGTGTTTCATCAACATTCTGATAGTCCACAGATTACAGATTGCATCGAGATGTGCATCGGAAACTACTACTGGTCTTCCTGGGAACGATCAAAGCGTAGACAGTTTCAGACATTACTCTCATGGAGGAAAGTGCGGATGGTGACTGTTGTATACAGTCACGATGCAATTTCTCTGTTTCATCAAAATTTTGAGGTCCACAGATTACAGAATTTCTCCAGATGTGCATCGGAAACTACCACTGGTCTTCCAGGGAACTATCAAATCGTAGACTGTTTGAGACATTACTTCCATGAAGGAAAGTGCGGATGGTGACTGTTGTATTCAATCCCGATGCAATTTCTGTGTTTCATCAACAGTCTGATAGGGCACAGATTATAGAATGCCCTCAGATGTGCATCGGAAACTACTATTGGTCTACCAGGGAACGATCAAACCGTAGACTGTTTGAGACATTACTCCCATGCAGGAAAGTGCGAATGGTGACTGTTGTACTCAATCCCGATGCATTGTCTGTGTTTCATCAACACTCTGATAGTCCACAAATTACAGATTGCCTCCAAATGTGGATCGGAAACAACTACTGGTTTTAAAGGGAAAGATCAAAGTGTGGACTGTTTGAGACATTACTCCCATGGAGGAAAGTGCGCATGGTGACTGTTGTATTCAATCCCGACGCAATTTCTGGGTTTCATAAACACTCTGATAGTCCACAGATTACAGATTGCCTCCAGATGTGCATCGGAAACTACTACTGGTCTTCCTGGGAACGATCAAAAACGTAGACTGTTTGAGACATTACTCCCGTGGAGGAAAGTGTGCGAGGTGACTGTTGTATTCAATCCCGATGCAAATTCTGTGTTTCATCAACACTTTGAAGGTCCACAAATTACAGAATGCCTCCAGATGTGCATCGGAAACTACTACTGGTCTACCTGGGAACGATCAAAGCGTAGTCTGTTTCAGACATTACTCCCATGGAGGAGAGTACGGATGGTGATTGTCGTATTCAATCCCGATGCAATTTCTTGTGTTTCATCAACACTCTGATAGTCCACAGATTACAGATTGTCTCCAGACGTTCATCGGAAACTACTACTGGTCTTCCTCGGAACGATCAAAGCGTCGACTGTTTCAGACATTACTCCCATGGAGGAGAGTGTGCATGGTGACTGTTGTATTCAATCTGATGTAATTTCTGTGTTTCATCAACACTTTGATGGTCCACAGATTACAGAATGCCTAAAGATGTGCATCGAAAACTACTACTGGTCTTGCAGGGAACGATCAAATTGTAGACTGTTTGAGACATTATGCCCATGGAGGAAAGTGTGGAAGGTGACAGTTGTATTCACTCCCGATGCAATTTCTGTGTTTCATCAACACTTTGAAGGCCCACAGAGTACAGAGTGCCTCCAGATGTGCTTCAGAAACTACTACTGGTCTTCCAGGGAACGATCAAAGCGTAGACTGTTTCAGACATTACTCCCATGGAGGAAAGTGCGGATGGTGACTGTTTTCTTCAATCCTTATGAAATTTCTGTGTTTCATCAACACTCTAATAGTCCACAGAATACAGATTGCATCCAGATGTGCATCGGAAACTCTTACTGGTCTTAATGGGAACGATCAAAGCGTAGACTGTTTGAGACATTTCTCCCATGGAGGAAAATGCGCATGGTGACTTTTGTATTCAATCCAGATGCAATTTCTGTGTTTCATCAACAGTCTGATAGGGCACAGATTATAGAATGCCTCCAGATGTGCATCGGAAACTACTATTGGTCTTCCAGGGAACGATCAATGCGTAGACTGTTTGATGACATTACTCCCATGGAGGAAAGTGCGTATGGTGACTGTTGTATTCAATCCCGATGCAATTTCTGTGTTTCATCAACACTCTGATGGTCCACAGATTACAGATTGCCTCCAGATGTGCATCGGAAACTACTACTGGTCTTCCTTGGATCGATCAAAAACGTAGACTGTTTGAGACATTACTCCCATGGAGGAAAGTGTGCATGGTGACTGTTGTATTCAATCCATATGCAATTTCTGTGTTTCATCAACACTTTGAAGGTCCACAAATTACAGAATGCCTACAGATGTGCATTGGAAAATACTACTGGTCTTCCAGGGAACGATCAAAGCGTGGACTGTTTGAGATATTACTCCCATGGAGGAAAGTGCGCATGGTGACTGTTGTATTCAATCCCGATGCAATTTCTGGGTTTAATCAACACTCTGGTAGTTAACAGATTACAGATTGCCTCCAGATATGCATCGGAAACTACTACTGGTCTTCCTGGGAACGATCAAAAACGTAGACTGTTTGAGACATTACTCCCATGGAGGAAAGTGTGCATGGTGACTGTTGTATTCAATCCCTTTGCAATTTCTGTGTTTCATCAACACTTTGAAGGTGCACAAATTACAGAATGCCTCCAGATGTGCATCGGAAACTACTACTGGTCTTCCAGGGAACCATCAAAGCGTAGACTGTTTCAGACATTACTCCCATGAAGGAAAGTGAGGATCTTGACTGTTGTATTCAATCCCGATGCAATTTCTGTGTTTCATCAACACTCTGATAGTCCACAGATTACGGGCTGTCTCCAGATGTGCATCTGAAACTACTACTGGTCTTCCTTCGAACGTTCAAAGCATAGACTGTTTCAGACATTACTCCCATGGAGGAAAGTGTGGATGGTGACTGTTGTATTCAATCCTGATGCAATTTCTGTGTTTCATCAACACTCTGATAGTCCACAGACTACAGATTGCTTGCAGATGTGCATCAGAAACTACTACTGGTCTTCCTGGAAACGATCAAATACGTAGATTGTTTGAGACATTACTCCCATGGAGGAAAGTGTGCATGGTGACTGTTGTATTCAATCCCAATGCAATTTCTGTGTTTCATCAAAATTTTGAAGCTCAACAAATTACAGAATGCCTCCAGATGTGCATCGGAAACTACTATTGGTCTTCCAGGGAACGATCAATGCGTGGACTGTTTGAGACATTACTCCCATGGAGGAAAGTGGGGATGTTGACTGTTGTATTCTATCCTGATTCAATTTCTGTGTTTCATCAACACTCTGATAGTCCACAGATTACAGATTGTCTACAGATGTGCATCGGAAACTACTACTGGTCTTCCTGGGAACGATCAAAGCGTAGACTGTTTCAGACATTACTCCCATGGAGGAAAGTGCGGATGGTGACTGTTGTATACAGTCCCGATGCAATTTCTGTGTTTCATCAACACTTTTAAGGTCCACAGATTACAGAATTTCTCCAGATGTGCATCGGAAACTACTACTGGTCTTCCAGGGAACTATCAAAGAGTAGATTGTTTGAGACATTACTCCAATGGAGTAAAGTTCGCATGGTGACTGTTGTATTCTATCCCGATGCAATTTCTATGTTTCATCAACATTTTGAAGGTCCACAAATTACAGAATGCATCCAGATGTGCATCGGAAACTACTACTGGTCTTCCAGGGAACGATCAAAGCGTAGACTGTTTCAGACATTACTCCCATGAAGGAATGTGCGTTTGGTGACTGTTGTATTTAATCCCGATTCAATTTCTGTGTTTCATCAACACTCTGATAGTCCACAGATTTCAGATTGTCTCCAGAGGTGCATCGGAAACTGCTACTGGTCTACCTGGGAACGATCAAAGCGTAGACTGTTTCAGACATTACTCCCATGGAGGAGAGTAAGGTTGGCGACAGTCGTATTCAATCCCGATGCAATATCTGTGTTTCATCAACACTCTGATAGTCCACAGATTACAGATTGTGTACAGATGTGCATCGGAAACTACTACTGGTCTTCCTGGGAACAATCAAAGCGTTGACTGTTTCAGACATTACTCACATGGAGGAAAGTGTGCATGGTGACTGTTGTATGCATTCCCAATGCAATTTCTGTGTTTCATCAACACTCTGATAGTCCACATATAACAGATTGCCTCCAGATGTGCATCGGAAACTACTACTGGTCTTCCTGGGAACGATCAAAGCGTAAACAGTTTGAGACATTACTCCCATGGAGGAAAGTGCGCATGCTGACTGTTGTATTCAATCCCGATGCAATTTCTGGGTTTCATCAACACTCTGGTAGTTAACAGATTACAGATTGCCTCTAGATGTGCATCGGAGACTACTACTGGTCTTCCTGGGAACGATCAAAAACGTAGACTGTTTGAGACATTACTCATATGGAGGAAAGTGCGCATGGTGACTGTTGTATTCAATCCCGATCCAATTTCTGTGTTTCATCAACACTTTGAAGGTCCACAAATTACAGAATGCCTCCAGATGTGCATCGGAAACTACTACTGGTCTTCCAGGGAACCATCAAAGCGTAGACTGTTTCAGACATTACTCCCATAAAGGAAAGTGAGGATCGTGACTGTTGTATTCAATCCCGATGCAATTTCTGTGTTTCATCAACACTCTGATAGTCCACAGATTGCAGACTGTCTCCAGATGTGCATCTGAAACTACTACTGGTCTTCCTTCGAACGATCAAAGCGTAGACTGTTTCAGACATTACTCCCATGGAGGAAAGTGTGGATGGTGACTGTTGTATTCAATCCTGATGCAATTTCTGTGTTTCATCAACACTCTGAAAGTCCACAGGTTACAGATTGCTTGCAGATGTGCATCGGAAACTACTACTGGTCTTCCTGGAAACGATGAAATACGTAGACTGTTTGAGACATTACTCCCATGGAGGAAAGTGTGCATGGTGACTGTTGTATTAAATCCCTATGCAATTTCTGTGTTTCATCAAAATTTTGAAGCTCAACAAATTACAGAATGCCTCCAGATGTGCATCGGAAACTACTACTGGTCTTCCAGGGAACGATCAAAGCGTGGACTGTTTGAGACATTACTCCCATGGAGGAAAGTGCGCATGGTGACTGTTGTATTCTATCCCAATGCAATTTCTGGGTTTCATCAACACTCTGATAGTTAACAGATTACAGATTGCCAATAGATGTGCATCGGAAACCACTACTGGTCTACTTGGGAACGATCAAAACGTAGACTGTTTCAGACATTACTCCCATGGAGGAAAGTGCGGATGGTGACTGTTGTATACAGTCCCGATGCAATTTCTGTGATTCATCAACACTTATAAGGTCCACAGATTACAGAATTTCTCCAGATGTGCATCGGAAACTACTACTGGTCTTCCAGGGAACTATCAAACAGTAGACTGTTTGAGACATTACTCCCATGGAGTAAAGTTCGCATGGTGACTGTTGTATTCTATCCCGATGCAATTTCTATGATTCATCAACATTTTGAAAGTACACAAATTACAGAATGCATCCAGATGTGCATCGGAAACTACTACTGGTCTTCCAGGGAACGATCAAAGGGTAGACTGTTTCAGACATTACTCCTATGAAGGAATGTGCGGATGGTGACTGTTGTATTTAATCCCGATTCAATTTCTGTGTTTCATCAACACTCTGATAGTCCACAGATTACGGATGGTCTCCAGAGGTGCATCGGAAACATACTACTGGTCTACCTGGGAACGATCAAAGCGTAGACTGTTTCAGACATTACTCCCATGGAGGAGAGTAAGGTTGGTGACAGTCGTATTCAATCCCGATGCAATTTCTGTCTTTCATCAACACTCTGATAGTCCACAGTTTACAGATTGTCTACAGATGTGCATCGGAAACTACTACTGGTATTCCTGGGAACGATCAAAGCGTTGACTGTTTCAGACATTACTCCCATGGAGGAAAGTGTGCATGGTGACTGTTGTATTCATTCCCGATGCAATTTCTGTGTTTCATCAACACTCTGATAGTCCACAGATAACAGATTGCCTCCAGATGTGCATCGGAAACTACTACTGGTCTTCCTGGGAACGATCAAAGCGTAAACAGTTTGAGACATTACTCCCATGGAGGAAAGTGCGCATGCTGACTCTTTTATTCTATCCCGATGCTATTTCTGTGTTTCATCAACATTTTGAAGGTCAAAAAATTTTAGAATGCATCCAGATGTGCATCGGAAACTACTACTGGTCTTCCAGGGAACGATCAAAGCGTAGACTGTTTCAGACGTTACTCCCATGATGGAATGTGCGGATGGTGACTGTTGTATTCAATCCCGAATCAATTTCTGTGTTTCATCAAAACTCTGATAGTAAACAGATTATAGATTGTCTCCAGATGTGCATCGGAAACTACTACTGGTCTACCTGGGAACGATCAAAGCGTAGACTGTATGAGACATTACACCCATGGAGGAAAGTGTGCATGGTGACTGTTGTCTTCAATCCCTATGCAATTTCTGTGTTTCATCAACACTTTGAAGGTCCACAAATTACAGAATGCCTCCAGATGTCCATCGGAAACTACTACTGGTTTTCCAGGGAACGATCAAAGCGTGGACTGTTTGAGACATTACTCCCATGGAGGAAAGTGTGCATGGTGACTGTTGTATTCATTCCCAATGCAATTTCTGTGTTTCATCAACACTCTGATACTTAACAGATTACAGATTGCCAATAGATGTGCATCGGAAACCACTACTGGTCTATTTGGGAACGATCAAAACGTAGACTGTTTCAGACATTACTCCCATGGAGGAAAGTGCGGATGGTGACTGTTGTATACAGTCCCGATGCAATTTCTGTGATTCATCAACACTTATAAGGTCCACAGATTACAGAATTTCTCCAGGTGTGCATCGGAAACTACTACTGGTCTTCCAGGGAACTATCAAACAGTAGACTGTTTGAGACATTACTCCCATGGAGTAAAGTTCGCATGGTGTCTGTTGTATTCTATCCCGATGCAATTTCTATGTTTCATCAACATTTTGAAGGTCCACAAATTACAGAATGCATCCAGATATGCATCGGAAACTACTACTGGTCTTCCAGGGAACGATCAAAGGATAGACTGTTTCAGACATTACTCCTACGAAGGAATGTGCGGATGGTGACTGTTGTATTTAATCCCGATTCAATTTATGTGTTTCATCAACACTCTGATAGTCCACAGATTACAGATGGTCTCCAGAGGTGCATCGGAAACATACTACTGGTCTACCTAGGAACGATCAAAGCGTAGACTGTTTCAGACATTACTCCCATGGAGGAGAGTAAGGTTGGTGACAGTCGTATTCAATCCCGATGCAATTTCTGTGTTTCATCAACAATCTGATAGTCCACAGTTTACAGATTGTCACAGATGTGCATCGGAAACTACTACTGGTCTTCCTGGGAACGATCAAAGCGTTGACTGTTTCAGACATTACTCCCATGGAGGAAAGTGTGCATGGTGACTGTTGTATTCATTCCCGATGCAATTTCTGTGTTTCATCAACACTCTGATAGTCCACAGATAACAGATTGCCTCCAGATGTGCATCGGAAACTACTACTGGTCTTCCTGGGAACGATCAAAGCGTAAACAGTTTGAGACATTACTCCCATGGAGGAAAGTGCGCATGCTGACTCTTTTATTCTATCCCGATGCTATTTCAGTGTTCCATCAACATTTTGAAGGTCCAAAAATTTTAGAATGCATCCAGATGTGCATCGGAAACTACTACTGGTCTTCCAGGGAACGATCAAAGCGTAGACTGTTTCAGACGTTACTCCCATGATGGAATGTGCGGATGGTGACTGTTGTATTCAATCCCGATTCAATTTCTGTGTTTCATCAACACTCTGATAGAAAACAGATTATAGATTGTCTCCAGATGTGCATCGGAAACTACTACTGGTCTACCTGGGAACGATCAAAGCGTAGACTGTATGAGACATTACACCAATGGAGGAAAGTGTGCATGGTGACTGTTGTCTTCAATCCCTATGCAATTTCTGTGTTTCATCAACACTTTGAAGGTCCACAAATTACAGAATGCCTCCAGATGTCCATCGGAAACTACTACTGGTTTTCCAGGGAACGATCAAAGCGTGGACTGTTTGAGACATTACTCCCATGGAGGAAAGTGCGCATGGTGACTGTTGTATTCAATCCCGATCCAATTTCTGTGTTTCATCAACACTCTGATAGTCCACAGATTACAGATTGCATCCAGATGTGCATCGGAAACTACTACTGGTCTTCCTGGGAACGATCAAAAACGTAGACTGTTTGAGACATTAGTCCCATGAAGGAAAGTGTGCAGTGTGACTGTTGTATTCAATCCCGATGCAATTTCTGTGTTTCATCAACACTTTGAAGGTCCACAAATTACAGAATGCCTCCAGATGTGCATCAGAAACTACTACTGGTCTTCCAGGGAACTATCAAAGCGTAGACTGTTTCAGACATTACTCCCATGAAGGAAAGTGCGGATCGTTACTGTTGTATTCAATCCCGATGCAATTTCTGTGTTTCATCAACACTCTCATAGTCCACAGATTACAGATTGTCTCAAGATGTGCATCGGAATCTACTACTGGTCTTCCTGGGAACGATCAAAGCGTAGACTGTTTCAGACATTACTCCCATGGAGGAAAGTGCGGATATTGACAGTTGTATTCGATCCTGATGCAATTTCTGTGTTTCATCATTAATCTGATAGTCCACAGATTACAGATTGTCTACAGATGTGCATCGGAAAATGCTACTGGTCTTCCTGGGAACGATCAAAGCGTCGACTGTTTGAGACATTACTCCCATGGAGGAAAGTGTGCATGGTGACTGTTGTATTCAATCCCTATGCAATATCTGTGTTTCATCAACACTTTGAAGGTCCACAAATTACAGAATGCCTCCAGATGTGCATCGGAAATTACTACTGGTCTTCCAGGGAACGATCAAAGCGTAGACTGTTTCAGACATTACTCCCATGAAGGAAAGTGCGGATCGTGACTGTTGTATTCAATCCCGATGCAATATCTGTGTTTCATCAACACTCAGATAGTCCACAGACTACAGATTGCCTCCAGATGTGCATCGGAAACTACTACTGGTCTTCCAGGGAACGATCAAAGCGTAGACTGTTTGAGACATTACTCCCATGTAGGAAAGTGCACATGGTGACTGTTGTATTCAATCCCGATGCAATTTCTGTGTTTCATCAACACTCTGATAGTATACAGATAACACATTGCCTCAAGATGTGCATCGGAAACTACTACTGGTCTTCCTGGAAACGATCAAAGCGTAAACTGTTTGAGACATTACTCCCATGGAGTAAAGTTCGCATGGTGACTGTTGTATTAAATCCCTATGCAATTTCTGTGTTTCATCAACATTTTGAAGGTCCACAAATTACAGAATGCATTCAGATGTGCATCGGAAACTACTACTGGTCTTCCAGGGAACGGTCAAAGCGTAGACTGTTTCAGACATTACTCCCATGAAGAAATGTGCGGATGGTGACTGTTGTATTTAATCCCGATTCAATTTCTGTGTTTCATCAACACTCTGTTAGTCCACAGATTACAGATTGTCTCCAGATGTGCATCGGAAACTACTACTGGTCTACCTGGGAACGATCAAAGCGTAGACTGTTTCAGACATTACTCCCATTGAGGAGAGTACGGTTGGTGACAGTCGTATTCAATCCCGATGCAATTTCTGTGTTTCATCAACACTCTGATAGTCCACAGATTACAGATTGTCCACAGATGTGCATCGGAAACTGCTACTGGTCTTCCTGGGAACGATCAAAGCGTCGACTGTTTGAGACATTACTCCCATGGAGGAAAGTGGGATGTTGGCTGTTGTATTCAATCCCGATTCAATTTCTGCGTTTCATTAACACTCTGATAGTCCACAGATTACAGATTGTCTACAGATGTGCATCGGAAACTACTACTGGTCTTCCTGGGAACGATAAAAGCGTAGACTGTTTCAGACATTACTCCCATCTAGGGAAGTGCGGATGGTGACTGTTGTATACAGTCCCGATGCAATTTCTGTGTTTCATCAACACTTTTAAGGTCCACAGATTACAGAATTTCTCCAGATGTGCATCGGAAACTACTACTGGTATTCCAGGGAACTATCAAAGAGTAGACTGTTTGAGACATAACTTCCATGAAGGAAAGTGCGGATGGTGACTGTTGTATTCAATCCCGATTCAATTTCTGTGTTTCATCAACACTCAGATAGTCCACAGACTACAGATTGTCTCCAGATGTGCATCTGAAAGTACTAATGGTCTTCCTTATGAACGTTCAAAGCGTAGACTGTTTGAGACATTACTCCCATGAAGGAAAGTGCGCATGGTGACTGTTGTATTCAATCCCGATGCAATTTCTGGGTTTCATCAACACTCTGTTAGTTAACAGATTACAGATTGCCTCCAGATGTGCATCGGAAACTACTACTGGTCTTCCTGGGAACGATCAAAAACGTAGACTGTTTGAGACATTACTCCCATGGAGGAAAGTGTGCATGGTGACTGTTGTATTCAATCCCTATGCAATTTCTGTGTTTCATCAACACTTTGAAGGTCCACAAATTACAGAATGCCTCCAGTTGTGCATCGGAAACTACTACTGGTCTTCCAGGGAACGATCAAAAACGTAGACTGTTTCAGACATTACTCCCATGAAGGAAAGTGCGGGTCGTGACTGTTGTATTCAATCCCGATGCAACTTCTGTGATTCATCAACACTCTGATAGTCCACAGATTACAGATTGTCACCAGATGTGCATCGGAAACTACTACTGGTCTTCCTGGGAACGATCGAAGCGTAGACAGTTTCATACATTACTCCCATGGAGAAAATTGTGCATGGTGACTGTTGTATTCAATCCCGATGCAATTTCTGTGTTTCATCAACAGTCTGATAGTCCGCAGATTATAGAATGCATCCAGATATGCATCGGAAACTACTACTGGTCTTCCAGGGAACGATCAAAGCGTAGACTGTTTGAGACATTACTCCCATGGATGAAAGAGCGCATGGTGACCGTTGTATTCAATCCCGATCCAATATCTGTGTTTCATCCACACTCTGATAGTCCACAGATTACTGATTGCATTAAGATGTGCATCGGAAACAACTACTGGTCTTCCTGGGAACGATCAAAAACGTAGACTGTTTGAGACATTAGTCCCATGGAGGAAAGTGTGCAGGGTGACTGTTGTATTCAATCCCTATGCAATTTCTGTGTTTCATCAACACTTTGAAGGACCACAAGTTACAGAATGCCTCCAGATGTGCATCGGAAACTACTACTGGTCTTCCAGGGAACGATCAAAGCGTGGACTGTTTGAGACATTACTCCAATGGAGGAAAGTGCGCATGGTGACTGTTGTATTCAATCCCGATGCAATTTCTGGGTTTCTTCAACACTCTGGTAGTTAACAGATTACAGATTGCCTCCAGATGTGCATCGGAAACTACTACTGGTCTTCCTGGGAACGATCAAAAACGTAGACTGTTTGAGACATTACTCCCATGAAGGAAAGTGTGCATGGTGGCTGTTGTATTCAATCCCTATGCAATTTCTGTGTTTCATCAACACTTTGAAGGTCCACAAATTACAGAATGCCTCCAGATGTGCATCGGAAACTACTACTGGTCTTCCAGGGAACGATCAAAGCGTAGACTGTTTCAGACATTACTCCCATGAAGGAAAGTGCGGATCGTGACTGTTGTATTCAATCCCGATGCAACTTCTGTGATTCATCAACACTCTGATAGTCCACAGATTACAGATTGTCACCAGATGTGCATCGGAAACTACTACTGGGCTTCCTGGGAACGATCAAAGCGTAGACAGTTTCAGACATTACTCCGATGGAGGGAAGTGTGCATGGTGACTGTTGTATTCAATCCCGATGCAATTTCTGTCTTTCATCAACAGTCTGATAGTCTGCAGATTATAAAATGCATCCAGATGTGCATCGGAAATTACTACTGGTCTTCCAGGGAACGATCAAAGCGTAGACTGTTTGAGACATTTCTCCCATGGAGGAAAGTGCGCATGGTGACTGTTGTATTCAATCCCGATCCAATTTCTGTGTTTCATCAACTCTCTGATAGTCCACAGATTACAGATTGCATCCAGATGTGCATCGGAAACTACTACTGGTCTTCCTGGGAACGATCAAAAACGTAGACTGTGTGAGACATTAGTCCCATGAAGGAAAGTGTGCAGTGTGACTGTTGTATTCAATCCCGATGCAATTTCTGTGTTTCATCAACACTTTGAAGGTCCACAAATTACAGAATGCCTCCAGATGTGCATCAGAAACTACTACTGGTCTTCCAGGGAACGATCAAAGCGTAGACTGTTTCAGACATTACTCCCATGAAGGAAAGTGCGGATCGTTACTGTTGTATTCAATCCCGATGCAATTTCTGTGATTCATCAACACTCTGATAGTCCACAGATTACAGATTGTCTCCAGATGTGCATCGGAAACTACTACTGGTCTTCCTGGGAACGATCAAATCGTAGACTGTTTCAGACATTACTCCCATGGAGGAAAGTGCGGATGGTGACTGTTGTATTCAATCCGGATGCAATTTCTGTGTTTCATCAACACTCAGATAGTCCACAGACTACAGATTGTCTCCAGATGTGCATCGGAATGTACTACTGGTCTTCCAGGGAACGATCAAAGCGTAGACTGTTTGAGACATTACTCCCATGTAGGAAAGTTCACATGGTGATTGTTGTATTCAATCCCGATGCAATTTCTGTGTTTCATCAACACTCTGATAGTATACAGATAAAAGATTCCCTCCAGATGTGCATCGGAAACTACTACTGGTCTTCCTGGGAACGATCAAAGCGTAAACTGTTTGAGACATTACTCCCATGGAGTAAAGTTCGCATGGTGACCGTTGTACTCTATCCCGATGCAATTTCTGTGTTTCATCAACATTTTGAAGGTCCACAAATTACAGAATGCATCCAGATGTGCATCGGATTCTACTACTGGTCTTCCAGGGAACGAGCAAAGCGTAGACTGTTTCAGACATTACTCCCATGAAGGAATGTGCGCTTGATGACTGTTGTATTTAATCCCGATTCAATTTCTGTGTCTCATCAACACTCTGATAGTCCACAGATTACAGATTGTCTACAGATGTGCATCGGAAACTACTACTGGTCTTCCAGGGAACGATCAAAGCGTAGACTGTTTCAGACGTTACACCCATGATGGAATGTGCGGATGGTGACTGTTGTATTCAATCCCGATTCAATTTCTGTGTTTCATCAACACTCTGATAGTACACAGATTACAGATTGTCTCCACATGTGCATCGAAAACTACTACTGGTCTACCTGGGAACGATCAAAGCGTAGACTGTTTGAGACATTACTCCCATGGAGGAAAATGAGCATGGTGACTTTTGTATTCAATCCAGATGCAATTTCTGTGTTTGATCAACAGTCTGATAGGGCACAGATTATAGAATGCCTCCAGATGTGCTTCGGAAACTACTATTGGTCTTCCAGTGAACGATCAAAGCGTAGACTGTTTGAGACATTACTCCCATAGAGGAAAGTGCGAATGGTGACTGTTGTACTCAATCCCGATGCATTATCTGTGTTTCATTAACACTCTGATAGTCCACAGATTACAGATCGCCTCCAAATGTGCATCGGAATGTACTACTTGTCTTAAAGGGAACGATCAAAACGTGGACTGTTTGAGACATTACTCCCATGGAGGAAAGTGCGCATGGTGACTGTTGTATTCAATCCCGATGCAATTTCTGGGTTTCATCAACACTCAGATAGTCCACAGATTACAGATTGCCTCCAGATGTGCATCGGAAACTATTACTGGTCTTCCTGGGATCGATCAAAAACGTAGACTGTTTGAGACATTACTCACATGGAGGAAAGTGTGCATGGTGACTGTTGTATTCAATCCCGATGCAATTTCTGTGTTTCATCAACACTTTCAAGGTCCACAAATTACAGAATGCCTCCAGACGTGCATCGGAAACTACTACTGGTCTTCCAGGGAACGATCAAAGCGTGGACTGTTTGAGACATTACTCCCATGGAGGAAAGTGCGCATGGTGACTGTTGTATTCAATCCCGATGCAATTTCTGGGTTTCATCAACACTCTGATAGTTAACAGATTACAGATTGCCTCCAGATGTGCATCGGAAACTACTACTGGTCTACCTGGGAACGATCAAAGCGTAGACTGTTTCAGACATTATTCCCATGGAGAAAAGTGGGGATGTTGACTGTTGTATTCAATCCCGATTCAATTTCTGTGTTTCATCAACACTCTGATAGTCCACAGATTACAGATTGTCTACAGATGTGCATCGGAAAGTACTACTGGTCTACCTGGGAACAATCTAAGCGTAGACTGTTTGAGACATTACTCCCATGGAGGAAATTACGCATGGTGACTTTTGTATTCAATCCAGATGCAATTTCTGTGTTTCATCAACAGTCTGATAGGGCAAAGATTATAGAATGCCTCCAGATGTGCATCGGAAACTACTATTGGTCTTAAAGGGAACGATCATAGGGTAGACTGTTTGAGACATTACTCCCATGAAGGAAAGTGCGAATGGTGACTGTTGTACTCAATCCCGATGCATTATCTGTGTTTCATCAACACTCTGATAGTCCACAGATTACAGACCGCCTCCAAATGTGCATCGGAAAGTACTACTGGTCTACCTGGGAACGATCAAAGCGTGGACTGTTTGAGACATTACTCCCATGGAGGAAAGTGCGCATGGTGATGGTTGTAATCAATCCCGATGCAATTTCTGGGTTTCATCAACACTCTGATAGTACACAGATTACAGATTGCCTCCAGATGTGCATCGGAAACTACTACTGGTCTTCCAGGGAACGATCAAAGCGTAGAGTGTTTTAGACATTACTCCCATGAAGAATTGTGCGGATGGTGACTGTTGTATTCAATCCCGACTTAATTTCTGTGTTTCATCAACACTCTGATAGTCCACAGATAACAGATTGTCTCCAGATGTGCATCGGAAACTACTACTGGTCTTCCAGGGAACTATCAAAGCGTAGACTGTTTCAGACATTACTCCCATAAAGGAATGTGCGGATGGTGACTGTTGTATTCAATCCCGATGCAATTTCTGTGTTTCATCAATACTCAGATAGTCCACAGATTACAGATTGTCTCCAGATGTGCATCGGAAAGTACTACTGGTCATCCAGGGAACGATCAAAGCGTTGACTGTTTGAGACATTACTCCCATGGAGGAAAGTTTGGATGTTGACTGTTGTACTCAATCCCGATTCAATTTCTGTGTTTCATCAACCCTCTGATAGTCCACAGGTTACAGATTGTCTACAGATGTGCATCGGAAACTACTACTGGTCTTCCTGGGAACGATCAAAGCGTAAACTGTTTGAGACATTACTCCCATGGAGTAAAGTTCGCATGGTGACTGTTGTATTCTATCCCGATGCAATTTCTGTGTTTCATCAACATTTTGAAGGTCCACAAATTACAGAATGCATCCAGATGTTCATCGGAAACTACTAATGGTCTTCCCGGGAACGATCAAAGCGTAGACTGTTTCAGACATTACTCCCATGGAGGAAAGTGGGGATGTTGACTGTTGTATTTAATCCCGATTCAATTTCTGTGTTTCATCAACACTCTGATAGTCCACAGATTACAGATGGTCTCCAGAGGTGCATCGGAAACATACTACTGGTCTACCTGGGAACGATCAAAGCGTAGACGGTTTCAGACATTACTCCCATGGAGGAGAGTAAGGTTGGTGACAGTCGTATTCAATCCCGATGCAATTTCTGTGTTTCATCAACACTCTGATAGTCCACAGTTTACAGATTGTCTACAGATGTGCATCGGAGACTACTACTGGTCTTCCTGGGAACGATCAAAGCGTTGACTGTTTCAGACATTACTCCCATGGAGGAAAGTGTGCATGGTGACTGTTGTATTCATTCCCGATGCAATTTCTGTGTTTCATCAACACTCTGATAGTCCACAGATAACAGATTGCCTCCAGATGTTCATCGGAAACTAATACTGGTCTTCCTGGGAACGATCAAAGCGTAAACAGTTTGAGACATTACTCCCATGGAGGAAAGTGCGCATGCTGACTCTTTTATTCTATCCCGATGCTATTTCTGTGTTTCATCAACATTTTGAAGGTCCAAAAATTTTAGAATGCATCCAGATGTGCATCGGAAACTACTACTGGTCTTCCAGGGAACGATCAAAGCGTAGACTGTTTCAGACGTTACTCCCATGATGGAATGTGCGGATGGTGACTGTTGTATTCAATCCCCATTCAATTTCTGTGTTTCATCAACACTCTGATAGTAAACACATTATAGATTGTCTCCAGATGTGCATCGGAAACTACTACTGGTCTACCTGGGAACGATCAAAGCGTAGACTGTTTCAGACATTACTCCCATGGAGGAAAGTGCGGATATTGAGAGTTGTATTCAATCCTGATGCAATTTCTGTGTTTCATCATTACTCTGATAGTCCACAGATTACAGATTGTCTACAGATGTGCATCGGAAACTGCTACTGGTCTTCCTGGGAACGATCAAAGCGTCGACTGTTTGAGACATTACTCCCATGGAGGAAAGTGTGCATGGTGACTGTTGTATTCAATCCCTATGCAATTTCTGTGTTTCATCAACACTTTGAAGGTCCACAAATTACAGAATGCCTCCAGATGTGCATCGGAAACTACTACTGGTCTTCCAGGGAACGATCAAAGCGTAGACTGTTTCAGACATTACTCCCATGAAGGAAAGTGCGGATCGTGACTGTTGTATTTAATCCCGATTCAATTTCTGTGTTTCATTAACACTCTGTTAGTCCACAGATTACAGATTGTCTCCAGATGTGCATCGGAAACTACTACTGGTCTACCTGGGAACGATCAAAGCGTAGACTGTTTCAGACATTACTCCCATTGAGGAGAGTACGGTTGGTGACAGTCGTATTCAATCCCGATGCAATTTCTGTGTTTCATCAACACTCTGATAGTCCACAGATTACAGATTGTCTACAGATGTGCATGGGAAACTGCTACTGGTCTTCCTGGGAACGATAAAAGCGTCGACTGTTTGAAACATTACTCCCATGGAGGAAAGTGTGCATTGTGACTGTTGTATTCAATCCCTATGCAATTTATGTGTTTCATCAACACTTTGAAGGTCCACAAATTACAGAATGCCTACAGATATGCATCGGAAACTACTACTGGTCTTTCAGGGAACTATCAAAGCGTAGACTGTTTCAGACATTACTCCCATAAAGGAAAGTGAGGATCGTTACTGTTGTATTCAATCCCGATGCAATTTCTGTGTTTCATCAACACTCTGATAGTCCACAGATTGCAGACTGTCTCCAGATGTGCACCTGAAACTACTACTGGTCTTCCTTCGAACGATCAAAGCGTACACTGTTTCAGACATTACTCCCATGGAGGAAAGTGTGGATGGTGACTGTTGTATTCAATCCTGATGCAATTTCTGTGTTTCATCAACACTCTGATAGTCCACAGGTTACAGATTGCTTGCAGATGTGCATCGGAAACTACTACTGGTCTTCCTGGAAACGATGAAATACGTAGACTCTTTGAGACATTACTCCCATGGAGGAAAGTGTGCATGGTGACTGTTGTATTCAATCCCTATGCAATTTCAGTGTTTCATCAAAATTTTGAAGCTCAACAAATTACAGAATGCCTCCAGATGTGCATCGGAAACTACTACTGGTCTTCCAGGGAACGATCAAAGCGTAGACTGTTTCAGACATTACTCCCATGAAGGAAAGTGCGGATCGTGACTGTTGTATTCAATCCCGATGCAAGTTCTGTGTTTCATCAACACTCAGATAGTCCACAGACTACAGATTGCCTCCAGATGTGCATCGGAAACTACTACTGGTCTTCCAGGGAACGATCAAAGCGTAGACTGTTTGAGACATTACTCCCATGTAGGAAAGTGCACATGGTGACTGTTGTATTCAATCCCGATGCAATTTCTGTGTTTCATCAACACTCTGATAGTATACAGATAACACATTGCCTCAAGATGTGCATCGGAAACTACTACTGGTCTTCCTGGAAACGATCAAAGCGTAAACTGTTTGAGACATTACTCCCATGGAGTAATGTTCGCATGGTGACTGTTGTAATCAATCCCTATGCAATTTCTGTGTTTCATCAACCTTTTTTAGGTCCACAAATTACAGAATGCATCCAGATGTGCACCGGAAACTACTACTGGTCTTCCAATGAACGGTCAAAGCGTAGACTGTTTCAGACATTACTCCCATGAAGGAATGTGCGGATGGTGACTGTTGTATTTAATCCCGATTCAATTTCTGTGTTTCATCAACACTCTCTTAGTCCACAGATTACAGATTGTCTGCAGATGTGCATCGGAAACTACTACTGGTCTACGTGGGAACGATCAAAGCGTAGACTGTTTCAGACATTACTCCCATTGAGGAGAGTACGGCTGGTGACAGTCGTATTCAATCCCGATGCAATTTCTGTGTTTCATCAACACTCTGATAGTCCACAGATTACAGATTATCTACAGATGTGCATCGGAAACTGCTACTGGTCATCCTGGGAACGATCAAAGCGTCGACTGTTTGAAACATTACTCCCATGGAGGAAAGTGTGCATTGTGACTGTTGTATTCAATCCCTATGCAATTTATGTGTTTCATCAACACTTTGAAGGTCCACAAGTTACAGAATGCCTCCAGATGTGCATCGGAAACTACTACTGGTCTTCCAGGGAACGATCAAAGCGTGGACTGTTTGAGACATTACTCCCATGGAGGAAAGTGCGCATGGTGACTGTTGTATTCAATCCCGATACAATTTCTGGGTTTCATCAACACTCTGGTAGTTAACAGATTACAGATTGCCTCCCGATGTGCATCGGAAACTACTACTGGTCTTCCTGGGAACGATCAAAAACGTAGAATGTTTGAGACATTACTCCCATGGAGGAAAGTGTGCATGGTGACTGTTGTATTCAATCCCTATACAATTTCTGTGTTTCATCAACACTTTGAAGGTCCACAAATTACAGAATGCCTCCAGATGTGCATCGGAAACTACTACTGGTCTTCCAGGGAACGATCAAAGCGTAGACTGTTTCAGACATTACTCCCATGAAGGAAAGTGCGGATCGTGACTGTTGTATTGAATCCCGATGCAACTTCTGTGATTCATCAACACTCTGATAGTCCACAGATTACAGATTGTCACCAGATGTGCATCGGAAACTACTACTGGTCTTCCTGGGAACGATCAAAGCGTAGACAGTTTCAGACATTACTCCGATGGAGGGAAGTGTGCATGGTGACTGTTGTATTCAATCCCGATGCAATTTCTGTCTTTCATCAACAGTCTGATAGTCTGCAGATTATAAAATGCATCCAGATGTGCATCGGAAACTACTACTGGTCTTCCAGGGAACGATCAAAGCGTAGACTGTTTGAGACATTTCTCCCATGGAGGAAAGTGCGCATGGTGACTGTTGTATTCAATCCCGATCCAATTTCTGTGTTTCATCAACACTCTGATAGTCCACAGATTACAGATTGCTTCCAGATGTGCATCGGAAACTACTACTGGTCTTCCTGGGAACGATCAAAAACGTAGACAGTGTGAGACATTAGTCCCATGAAGGAAAGTGTGCAGTGTGACTGTTGTATTCAATCCCGATGCAATTTCTGTGTTTCATCAACACTTTGAATGTCCACAAATTACAGAATGCCTCCAGATGTGCATCAGAAACTACTACTGGTCTTCCAGGGAACGATCAAAGCGTAGACTGTTTCGGACATTACTCCCATGAAGGAAAGTGCGGATCGTTACTGTTGTATTCAATCCCTATGCAATTTCTGTGTTTCATCAACACTCTGATATTCCACAGATTACAGATTGTCTCCAGATGTGCATCGGAAACTACTACTGGTCTTCCTGGGAACGATCAAATCGTAGACTGTTTCAGACATTACTCCCATGGAGGAAAGTGCGGATGGTGACAGTTGTATTCAATCCTGATGCAATTTCTGTGTATCATCAACACTTAGAAGGTCCACAAATTACAGAATGCCTCCAGATGTGCATCGGAAACTACTACTGGTCTTCCAGGGAACGATCAATGAGTGGACTGTTTGAGACATTACTCCCATGGAGGAAAGTGGGATGTTGGCTGTTGTATTCAATCCCGATTCAATTTCTGCGTTTCATCAACACTCTGATAGTCCACAGATTACAGATTGTCTACAGATGTGCATCGGAAACTACTACTGGTCTTCCTGGGAACGATAAAAGCGTAGACTGTTTCAGACATTACTCCCATGGAGGGAAGTGCGGATGGTGACTGTTGTATACAGTCCCGATGCAATTTCTGTGTTTCATCAACACTTTTAAGGTCCACAGATTACAGAATTTCTCCAGATGTGCATCGGAAACTACTACTGGTATTCCAGGGAACTATCAAAGAGTAGACTGTTTGAGACATAACTTCCATGAAGGAAAGTGCGGATGGTGACTGTTGTATTCAATCCCGATGCAATTTCTGTGTTTCATCAACACTCAGATAGTCCACAGATTACAGATTGTCTCCAGATGTGCATCTGAAAGTACTACTGGTCTTCCTTATGAACGTTCAAAGCGTAGACTGTTTGAGACATAACTTCCATGAAGGAAAGTGCGGATGGTGACTGTTGTATTCAATCCCGATGCAATTTCTGTGTTTCATCAACACTCAGATAGTCCACAGACTACAGATTGCCTCCAGATGTGCATCGGAAACTCCTACTGGTCTTCCTGGGAACGATCAAAAACGTAGACTGTTTGAGACATTGCTCCCATGGAGGAAAGTGTGCATGGTGACTGTTGTATTCAATCCCGATGCAATTTCTGTGTTTCATCAACAGTCTGATAGTCCGCAGATTATAGAATGCATCCAGATGTGCATCGGAAACTACTACTGGTCTTCCAGGGAACGATCAAAGCGTAGACTGTTTGAGACATTACTCCCATGGAGGAAAGAGCGCATGGTGACCGTTGTATTCAATCCCGATCCAATATCTGTGTTTCATCCACACTCTGATAGTCCACAGATTACTGATTGCATTAAGATGTGCATCGGAAACAACTACTGGTCTTCCTGGGAACGATCAAAAACGTAGACTGTTTGAGACATTAGTCCCATGGAGGAAAGTGTGCAGGGTGACTGTTGTATTAAATCCCGATGCAATTTCTGTGTTTCATCAACACTTTGAAGCTCCACAAATTACAGAATGCCTCCAGATGTGCATCAGAAACTACTACTGGTTTTCCAAGGAACGATCAAAGCGTAGACTGTTTCAGACATTACTCCCATGAAGGAAAGTGCGGATCGTTACTGTTGTATTCAATCCCGATGCAATTTCTGTGTTTCATCAACACTCTGATAGTCCACAGATTACAGATTGTCTCCAGATGTGCATCGGAAACTACTACTGGTCTTCCTGGGAACGATCAAAGCGTAGACTGTTTCAGACATTACTCCTATGGAGGAAAGTGCGGATGGTGACTGTTGTATTCATTCCTGATGCAATTTCTGTGTTTCATCAACACTCTGATACTCCACAGATTACAGATTGCCTCCAGATGTGCATCGGAAACTATTACTGGTCTTCCTGGGAACGATCAAATACGTAGACTGTTTGAGACATTACTCCCATGGAGGAAAGTGTGCATGGTGACTGTTGTATGCAATCCCGATAAAATTTTTGTGTTTCATTAACACTTTGAAGGTCCACAAATTACAGAATGCCTCCAGATGTGCATCGGAAACTACTACTGGTCTTCCAGGGAACTATCAAAGCGTGGACTGTTTGAGACATTACTCTCATGGAAGAAAGTGCGCACGGTGACTGTTGTATTCAATCCCGATGCAATTTCTGGGTTTCATCAACACTCTGATAGTTAACAGATTACAGATTGCCTCCAGATGTGCATCGGAAACTACTACTGGTCTACCTGGGAACGATCAAAGCGTAGACTGTTTCAGACATTACTCCCATGGAGGAGAGTACGGATGGTGACTGTCGTATTCAATCCCGATGCAATTTCTGTGTTTCATCACACTCTGATAGTACACAGATTACAGATTGCCTCCAGATGTGCATCGGAAACTACTACTGGTCTTCCAGGGAACGATCAAAGCGTAGACTGTTTTAGACATTACTCCCATGAAGGAATGTGCGGATGGTGACTGTTGTATTCAATCCCGACTCAATTTCTGTGTTTCATCAACACTCTGATAGTCCACAGATAACACATTGTCTCCAGATGTGCATCGGAAACTACTACTGGTCTTCCAGGGAACGATCAAAACGTAGACTGTTTGTGACATTACTCCCATGGAGGAAAGTGCGCATGGAGACTTTTGTATGCAGTCCCGATGCAATTTCTGTGTTTCATCAACACCCTGATAGTACACAGATTAATGATTGTCTACAGATGTGCATCGGAAACTACTACTGGTCTTCCTGGGAACGATCAAACCGTCGACTGTTTCAGACAATACTCCCATGGAGGAAAGTGTGCATGGTGACTGTTGAATTCAATCCGATGTAATTTCTGTGTTTAATCAACACTTTGAAGGTCCACAGGTTACAGAATGCCTATAGATGTGCATCAGAAACTACTACTGGTCTTCCAGGGAACGATCAAAACGTAGACTGTTTCAGACATTACTCCCATGGAGGAAAGTGCGGATGGTGACTGTTGTATTCAATCCCGATGTAATTTCTGTGTTTCATCAACACTCTAATAGTCCACAGATTACAGAAAGCATCCAGATGTGCATCGGAAACTCTTACTGTTCTTAATTGGAACGATCAAAGTGTATACTGTTTGAGACATTACTAGCATGGAGGAAAATGCGCATGGTGACTGTTGTATTCAATCCAGAAGCAATTTCTGTGTTTCATCAACAGTCTGATAGGGCACAGATTATAGAATGCCTCCAGATGTGCATCGGAAACTACTATTGGTCTTAAAGGGAACGATCAAAGGGTAGACTGTTTCAGACATTACTCCCATGGAGGAAAGTGCGAATGGTGACTGTTGTTCTCAATCCCGATGCATTATCTGTGTTTCATCAACACTCTGATAGTCCACAGATTACAGATCGCCTCCAAATGTGCATCGGAAAGTACTACTGGTCTTCCAGGAACGATCAAATCGTAGACTGTTTGAGACATTACTCAAATGGAGGAAAGTGCGCATGGTGACTGTTGTACTCAATGCCGATGTAATTTCTGTGTTTCATCAACAGTCTTATAGTCCACAGATTACAGAATGCCTCCAGATGTGCATCGCAAACTACTACTGGTCTTCCAGGGAACGATCAAATCGTAGACTGTTTGAGACATTACTCCCATGGAGGAAAGTGCGCATGGTGAATGTTGTATTCAATCCCGATGGAATTTCTCTGTTTCATCAACACTCTGATAGTCCACAGACTACAGATTGTCTCCAGATGTGCATCGGAAACTACTACTGCTCTTCCTGGGAACGATCAAAATCGTAGACAGTTTCAGACATTACTCCCATAAGGGAATGTGTGCATGGTGACTGTTGTATTCAATCCCGATGCAATTTCTGTGTTTCATCAACACTTTGAAGGTCCACAAATTACAGAATGCCTCCAGATGTGCATTGGAAACTACTACTGGTCTTCCAGGGAACGATCAAAGCGTAGACTGTTTCAGACATTACTCCCATGAAGGAAAGTGCGGATCGTGACTGTTGTATTCTATCCCGATGCCATTTCTGTGTTTCATCAACACTCTGATAGTCCACGGATTACAGATTGTCTCCAAATGTGCATCGGGAACTACTACTGGTCTTCCTGGGAACGATTAAAGCGTAGACTGTTTCAGACATTACTCCCATGGAGGAAAGTGCGGATGGTGACTGTTGTATACAGTCCCGATGCAATATCTGTGTTTCATCAACACTTTTAAGGTCCACAGATTGCAGAATTTTTCCTAATGTGCATCGGAAACTACTACTGGTCTTCCAAGCAACTATCAAAGATTAGACTGTTTGAGACATTACTTCCATGAAGGAAAGTGCGGATGGTGACTGTTGTATTCAATCCGGATGCAATTTCTGTGTTTCATCAACACTCAGATAGTCTACAGACTACAGATTGTCTCCAGATGTGCATCGGAATGTACTACTGGTCTTCCAGGGAACGATCAAAGCGTAGACTGTTTGAGACATTACTCCCATGTAGGAAAGTCCACATGGTGACTGTTGTATTCAATCCCGATGCAATTTCTGTGTTTCATCAACACTCTGATAGTATACAGATAAAAGATTCCCTCCAGATGTGCATCGGAAACTACTACTGGTCTTCCTGGGAACGATCAAAGCGTAAACTGTTTGAGACATTACTCCCATGGAGTAAAGTTCGCATGGTGACCGTTGTACTCTATCCCGATGCAATTTCTGTGTTTCATCAACATTTTGAAGGTCCACAAATTACAGAATGCATCCAGATGTGCATCGGATTCTACTACTGATCTTCCAGGGAACGAGCAAAGCGTAGACTGTTTCAGACATTACTCCCATGAAGGAATGTGCGCTTGATGACTGTTGTATTTAATCCCGATTCAATTTCTGTGTCTCATCAACACTCTGATAGTCCACAGATTACAGATTGTCTACAGATGTGCATCGGAAACTACTACTGGTCTTCCAGGGAACGATCAAAGCGTAGACTGTTTCAGACGTTACACCCATGATGGAATGTGCGGATGGTGACTGTTGTATTCAATCCCGATTCAATTTCTGTGTTTCATCAACACTCTGATAGTCCACAGATTACAGATTGTCTCCACATGTGCATCGAAAACTACTACTGGTCTACCTGGGAACGATCAAAGCGTAGACTGTTTGAGACATTACTCCCATGGAGGAAAATGAGCATGGTGACTTTTGTATTCAATCCAGATGCAATTTCTGTGTTTGATCAACAGTCTGATAGGGCACAGATTATAGAATGCCTCCAGATGTGCTTCGGAAACTACTATTGGTCTTCCAGTGAACGATCAAAGCGTAGACTGTTTGAGACATTACTCCCATAGAGGAAAGTGCGAATGGTGACTGTTGTACTCAATCCCGATGCATTATCTGTGTTTCATTAACACTCTGATAGTCCACAGATTACAGATCGCCTCCAAATGTGCATCGGAATGTACTACTTGTCTTAAAGGGAACGATCAAAACGTGGACTGTTTGAGACATTACTCCCATGGAGGAAAGTGCGCATGGTGACTGTTGTATTCAATCCCGATGCAATTTCTGGGTTTCATCAACACTCAGATAGTCCACAGATTACAGATTGCCTCCAGATGTGCATCGGAAACTATTACTGGTCTTCCTGGGATCGATCAAAAACGTAGACTGTTTGAGACATTACTCACATGGAGGAAAGTGTGCATGGTGACTGTTGTATTCAATCCCGATGAAATTTCTGTGTTTCATCAACACTTTCAAGGTCCACAAATTACAGAATGCCTCCAGACGTGCATCGGAAACTACTACTGGTCTTCCATGGAACGATCAAAGCGTGGACTGTTTGGGACATTACTCCCATGGAGGAAAGTGCGCATGGTGACTGTTGTATTCAATCCCGATGCAATTTCTGGGTTTCATCAACACTCTGATAGTTAACAGATTACAGATTGCCTCCAGATGTGCATCGGAAACTACTACTGGTCTACCTGGGAACGATCAAAGCGTAGACTGTTTCAGACATTATTCCCATGGAGAAAAGTGGGGATGTTGACTGTTGTATTCAATCCCGATTCAATTTCTGTGTTTCATCAACACTCTGATAGTCCACAGATTACAGATTGTCTACAGATGTGCATCGGAAAGTACTACTGGTCTACCTGGGAACAATCTAAGCGTAGACTGTTTGAGACATTACTCCCATGGAGGAAATTACGCATGGTGACTTTTGTATTCAATCCAGATGCAATTTCTGTGTTTCATCAACAGTCTGATAGGGCAAAGATTATAGAATGCCTCCAGATGTGCATCGGAAACTACTATTGGTCTTAAAGGGAACGATCAAAGGGTAGACTGTTTGAGACATTACTCCCATGAAGGAAAGTGCGAATGGTGACTGTTGTACTCAATCCCGATGCATTATCTGTGTTTCATCAACACTCTGATAGTCCACAGATTACAGACCGCCTCCAAATGTGCATCGGAAAGTACTACTGGTCTACCTGGGAACGATCAAAGCGTGGACTGTTTGAGACATTACTCCCATGGAGGAAAGTGCGGATGGTGACTGTTGTATTCAATCCCGATGCAATTTCTGTGTTTCATCAATACTCAGATAGTCCACAGATTACAGATTGTCTCCAGATGTGCATCGGAAAGTACTACTGGTCATCCAGGGAACGATCAAAGCGTTGACTGTTTGAGACATTACTCCCATGGAGGAAAGTTTGGATGTTGACTGTTGTACTCAATCCCGATTCAATTTCTGTGTTTCATCAACCCTCTGATAGTCCACAGGTTACAGATTGTCTATAGATGTGCATCGGAAACTACTACTGGTCTTCCTGGGAACGATCAAAGCGTAAACTGTTTGAGACATTACTCCCATGGAGTAAAGTTCGCATGGTGACTGTTGTATTCTATCCCGATGCAATTTCTGTGTTTCATCAACATTTTGAAGGTCCACAAATTACAGAATGCATCCAGATGTTCATCGGAAGCTACTAATGGTCTTCCCGGGAACGATCAAAGCGTAGACTGTTTCAGACATTACTCCCATGGAGGAAAGTGGGGATGTTGACTGCTGTATTCAATCCCGATTCAATTTCTGTGTTTCATCAACACTCTGATAGTACACAGATTAATGATTGTCTACAGATGTGCATCGGAAACTACTACTGGTCTTCCTGGGAACGATCAAACCGTCGACTGTTTCAGACAATACTCCCATGGAGGAAAGTGTGCATGGTGACTGTTGAATTCAATCCGATGCAATTTCTGTGTTTAATCAACACTTTGAAGGTCCACAGATTACAGAATGCCTATAGATGTGCATCAGAAACTACTACTGGTCTCCCAGGGAACGATCAAAGCGTAGACTGTTTCAGACATTACTCCCATGGAGGAAAGTGCGGATGGTGACTGTTGTATTCAATCCCGATGTAATTTCTGTGTTTCATCAACACTCTAATAGTCCACAGATTACAGATAGCATATAGATGTGCTTCGGAAACTCTTACTGCTCTTAATGGGAACGATCAAAGTGTAGACAGTTTGAGACATTACTAGCATGGAGGAAAATGTGCATGGTGACTGTTGTATTCAATCCAGAAGCAATTTCTGTGTTTCATCAACAGTCTGATAGGGCACAGATTATAGAATGCCTCCAGATGTGCATCGGAAACTACTATTGGTCTTAAAGGGAACGATCAAAGGGTAGACTGTTTCAGACATTACTCCCATGGAGGAAAGTGCGAATGGTGACTGTTGTTCTCAATCCCGATGCATTATCTGTGTTTCATCAACACTCTGATAGTCCACAGACTACAGATCGCCTCCAGATGTGCAACGGAAACTACCACTGCTCTTCCAGGGAACGATCAAAGCGTAGACTGTTTCAGACATTACTCCCATGGAGGAAAGTGCGGATCGTGACTGTTGTATTCAATCCCGATGCAACTTCTGTGTTTCATCAACACTCTGATAGTCCACAGACTACAGATTGTGTCCAGATGTGCATCGGAAACTACTACTGCTCTTCCTGGGAACGATCAAAATCGTAGACAGTTTCAGACATTACTCCCATAAGGGAATGTGTGCATGGTGACTGTTGTATTCAATCCCGATGCAATTTCTGTGTTTAATCAACACTTTGAAGGTCCACAGGTTACAGAATGCCTATAGATGTGCATCAGAAACTACTACTGGTCTTCCAGGGAACGATCAAAGCGTAGACTGTTTCAGACATTACTCCCATGGAGGAAAGTGCGGATGGTGACTGTTGTATTCAATCCCGATGTAATTTCTGTGTTTCATCAACACTCTAATAGTCCACAGATTACAGAAAGCATCCAGATGTGCATCGGAAACTCTTACTGGTCTTAATGGGAACGATCAAAGTGTAGACTGTTTGAGACATTACTAGCATGGAGGAAAATG
This sequence comes from Schistocerca gregaria, assembly GCF_023897955.1. NCBI lineage: Eukaryota > Metazoa > Arthropoda > Insecta > Orthoptera > Acrididae > Schistocerca > Schistocerca gregaria. The sequence continues at coordinate 2,515,395 of NW_026061799.1, read as the reverse complement.
CGCATGGTGACTGTTGTATTCAATCCAGAAGCAATTTCTGTGTTTCATCAACAGTCTGATAGGGCACAGATTAAGGAACGCCTCCAGATGTGCATCGGAAACTACTATTGGCCTTAAAGGGAACGATCAAAGGGTAGACTGTTTCAGACATTACTCCCATGGAGGAAAGTGCGAATGGTGACTGTTGTTCTCAATCCCGATGCATTATCTGTGTTTCATCAACACTCTGATAGTCCACAGATTACAGATCGCCTCCAAATGTGCATCGGAAAGTACTACTGGTCTTCCAGGAACGATCAAATCGTAGACTGTTTGAGACATTACTCAAATGGAGGAAAGTGCGCATGGTGACTGTTGTACTCAATGCCGATGTAATTTCTGTGTTTCATCAACAGTCTTATAGTCCACAGATTACAGAATGCCTCCAGATGTGCATCGCAAACTACTACTGGTCTTCCAGGGAACGATCAAATCGTAGACTGTTTGAGACATTACTCCCATGGAGGAAAGTGCGCATGGTGAATGTTGTATTCAATCCCGATGGAATTTCTCTGTTTCATCAACACTCTGATAGTCCACAGACTACAGATTGTCTCCAGATGTGCATCGGAAACTACTACTGCTCTTCCTGGGAACGATCAAAATCGTAGACAGTTTCAGACATTACTCCCATAAGGGAATGTGTGCATGGTGACTGTTGTATTCAATCCCGATGCAATTTCTGTGTTTCATCAACACTTTGAAGGTCCACAAATTACAGAATGCCTCCAGATGTGCATTGGAAACTACTACTGGTCTTCCAGGGAACGATCAAAGCGTAGACTGTTTCAGACATTACTCCCATGAAGGAAAGTGCGGATCGTGACTGTTGTATTCTATCCCGATGCCATTTCTGTGTTTCATCAACACTCTGATAGTCCACGGATTACAGATTGTCTCCAAATGTGCATCGGGAACTACTACTGGTCTTCCTGGGAACGATTAAAGCGTAGACTGTTTCAGACATTACTCCCATGGAGGAAAGCGCGGATGGTGACTGTTGTATTCAATCCTGATGCAATTTCTGTGTTTCATCAACACTTTGAAGGTCCACAAATTACAGAATGCCTCCAGATGTGCATCGGAAACTACTACTGGTCTTCCTGGCAACGATCAAAAACGTTGTCTGTTTCAGACATTACTCCCATGAAGGAAAGTGAGTATCGTGACTGTTGTATTCGATCCCTATGCAATTTCTGTGTTTCATCAACACTTTGAAGGTCCACAAATTACAGAATGCCTCCAGATGTGCATCGGAAACTACTACTGGTCTTCCAGGGAACGATCAATGCGTGGACTGTTTGAGACATTACTCCCATGGAGGAAAGTGAGGATGTTGATTGTTGTATTCAATCCCGATTCTATTTCTGTGTTTCATCAACACTCTGATAGTCCACAGATAACAGATTGTCTACAGATGTGCATCGGAAACTACTACTGGTCTTCCTGGGAACGATCAAAGCGTAGACTGTTTCAGACATTACTCCCATGGAGGAAAGTGCGGATGGTGACTGTTGTATACAGTCCCGATGCAATATCTGTGTTTCATCAACACTTTTAAGGTCCACAGATTACAGAATTTTTCCTAATGTGCATCGGAAACTACTACTGGTCTTCCAAGCAACTATCAAAGATTAGACTGTTTGAGACATTACTTCCATGAAGGAAAGTGCGGATGGTGACTGTTGTATTCAATCCGGATGCAATTTCTGTGTTTCATCAACACTCAGATAGTCCACAGACTACAGATTGTCTCCAGATGTGCATCGGAATGTACTACTGGTCTTCCAGGGAACGATCAAAGCGTAGACTGTTTGAGACATTACTCCCATGTAGGAAAGTCCACATGGTGACTGTTGTATTCAATCCCGATGCAATTTCTGTGTTTCATCAACACTCTGATAGTATACAGATAAAAGATTCCCTCCAGATGTGCATCGGAAACTACTACTGGTCTTCCTGGGAACGATCAAAGCGTAAACTGTTTGAGACATTACTCCCATGGAGTAAAGTTCGCATGGTGACCGTTGTACTCTATCCCGATGCAATTTCTGTGTTTCATCAACATTTTGAAGGTCCACAAATTACAGAATGCATCCAGATGTGCATCGGATTCTACTACTGGTCTTCCAGGGAACGAGCAAAGCGTAGACTGTTTCAGACATTACTCCCATGAAGGAATGTGCGCTTGATGACTGTTGTATTTAATCCCGATTCAATTTCTGTGTCTCATCAACACTCTGATAGTCCACAGATTACAGATTGTCTACAGATGTGCATCGGAAACTACTACTGGTCTTCCAGGGAACGATCAAAGCGTAGACTGTTTCAGACGTTACACCCATGATGGAATGTGCGGATGGTGACTGTTGTATTCAATCCCGATTCAATTTCTGTGTTTCATCAACACTCTGATAGTCCACAGATTACAGATTGTCTCCACATGTGCATCGAAAACTACTACTGGTCTACCTGGGAACGATCAAAGCGTAGACTGTTTGAGACATTACTCCCATGGAGGAAAATGAGCATGGTGACTTTTGTATTCAATCCAGATGCAATTTCTGTGTTTGATCAACAGTCTGATAGGGCACAGATTATAGAATGCCTCCAGATGTGCTTCGGAAACTACTATTGGTCTTCCAGTGAACGATCAAAGCGTAGACTGTTTGAGACATTACTCCCATAGAGGAAAGTGCGAATGGTGACTGTTGTACTCAATCCCGATGCATTATCTGTGTTTCATTAACACTCTGATAGTCCACAGATTACAGATCGCCTCCAAATGTGCATCGGAATGTACTACTTGTCTTAAAGGGAACGATCAAAACGTGGACTGTTTGAGACATTACTCCCATGGAGGAAAGTGCGCATGGTGACTGTTGTATTCAATCCCGATGCAATTTCTGGGTTTCATCAACACTCAGATAGTCCACAGATTACAGATTGCCTCCAGATGTGCATCGGAAACTATTACTGGTCTTCCTGGGATCGATCAAAAACGTAGACTGTTTGAGACATTACTCACATGGAGGAAAGTGTGCATGGTGACTGTTGTATTCAATCCCGATGAAATTTCTGTGTTTCATCAACACTTTCAAGGTCCACAAATTACAGAATGCCTCCAGACGTGCATCGGAAACTACTACTGGTCTTCCAGGGAAAGATCAAAGCGTGGACTGTTTGAGACATTACTCCCATGGAGGAAAGTGCGCATGGTGACTGTTGTATTCAATCCCGATGCAATTTCTGGGTTTCATCAACACTCTGATAGTTAACAGATTACAGATTGCCTCCAGATGTGCATCGGAAACTACTACTGGTCTACCTGGGAACGATCAAAGCGTAGACTGTTTTAGACATTATTCCCATGGAGAAAAGTGGGGATGTTGACTGTTGTATTCAATCCCGATTCAATTTCTGTGTTTCATCAACAATCTGATAGTCCACAGATTACAGATTGTCTACAGATGTGCATCGGAAAGTACTACTGGTCTACCTGGGAACAATCTAAGCGTAGACTGTTTGAGACATTACTCCCATGGAGGAAATTACGCATGGTGACTTTTGTATTCAATCCAGATGCAATTTCTGTGTTTCATCAACAGTCTGATAGGGCAAAGATTATAGAATGCCTCCAGATGTGCATCGGAAACTACTATTGGTCTTAAAGGGAACGATCAAAGGGTAGACTGTTTGAGACATTACTCCCATGAAGGAAAGTGCGAATGGTGACTGTTGTACTCAATCCCGATGCATTATCTGTGTTTCATCAACACTCTGATAGTCCACAGATTACAGACCGCCTCCAAATGTGCATCGGAAAGTACTACTGGTCTACCTGGGAACGATCAAAGCGTGGACTGTTTGAGACATTACTCCCATGGAGGAAAGTGCGCATGGTGATGGTTGTAATCAATCCCGATGCAATTTCTGGGTTTCATCAACACTCTGATAGTACACAGATTACAGATTGCCTCCAGATGTGCATCGGAAACTACTACTGGTCTTCCAGGGAACGATCAAAGCGTAGACTGTTTTAGACATTACTCCCATGAAGGAATGTGCGGATGGTGACTGTTGTATTCAATCCCGACTCAATTTCTGTGTTTCATCAACACTCTGATAGTCCACAGATAACAGATTGTCTCCAGATGTGCATCGGAAACTACTACTGGTCTTCCAGGGAACTATCAAAGCGTAGACTGTTTCAGACATTACTCCCATGAAGGAATGTGCGGATGGTGACTGTTGTATTCAATCCCGATGCAATTTCTGTGTTTCATCAATACTCAGATAGTCCACAGATTACAGATTGTCTCCAGATGTGCATCGGAAAGTACTACTGGTCATCCAGGGAACGATCAAAGCGTTGACTGTTTGAGACATTACTCCCATGGAGGAAAGTTTGGATGTTGACTGTTGTACTCAATCCCGATTCAATTTCTGTGTTTCATCAACCCTCTGATAGTCCACAGGTTACAGATAGTCTACAGATGTGCATCGGAAACTACTACTGGTCTTCCTGGGAACGATCAAAGCGTAAACTGTTTGAGACATTACTCCCATGGAGTAAAGTTCGCATGGTGACTGTTGTATTCTATCCCGATGCAATTTCTGTGTTTCATCAACATTTTGAAGGTCCACAAATTACAGAATGCATCCAGATGTTCATCGGAAGCTACTAATGGTCTTCCCGGGAACGATCAAAGCGTAGACTGTTTCAGACATTACTCCCATGGAGGAAAGTGGGGATGTTGACTGCTGTATTCAATCCCGATTCAATTTCTGTGTTTCATCAACACTCTGATAGTACACAGATTAATGATTGTCTACAGATGTGCATCGGAAACTACTACTGGTCTTCCTGGGAACGATCAAACCGTCGACTGTTTCAGACAATACTCCCATGGAGGAAAGTGTGCATGGTGACTGTTGAATTCAATCCGATGCAATTTCTGTGTTTAATCAACACTTTGAAGGTCCACAGATTACAGAATGCCTATAGATGTGCATCAGAAACTACTACTGGTCTCCCAGGGAACGATCAAAGCGTAGACTGTTTCAGACATTACTCCCATGGAGGAAAGTGCGGATGGTGACTGTTGTATTCAATCCCGATGTAATTTCTGTGTTTCATCAACACTCTAATAGTCCACAGATTACAGATAGCATATAGATGTGCATCGGAAACTCTTACTGCTCTTAATGGGAACGATCAAAGTGTAGACAGTTTGAGACATTACTAGCATGGAGGAAAATGTGCATGGTGACTGTTGTATTCAATCCAGAAGCAATTTCTGTGTTTCATCAACAGTCTGACAGGGCACAGATTATAGAATGCCTCCAGATGTGCATCGGAAACTACTATTGGTCTTAAAGGGAACGATCAAAGGGTAGACTGTTTCAGACATTACTCCCATGGAGGAAAGTGCGAATGGTGACTGTTGTTCTCAATCCCGATGCATTATCTGTGTTTCATCAACACTCTGATAGTCCACAGACTACAGATCGCCTCCAGATGTGCAACGGAAACTACCACTGCTCTTCCAGGGAACGATCAAAGCGTAGACTGTTTCAGACATTACTCCCATGGAGGAAAGTGCGGATCGTGACTGTTGTATTCAATCCCGATGCAACTTCTGTGTTTCATCAACACTCTGATAGTCCACAGACTACAGATTGTGTCCAGATGTGCATCGGAAACTACTACTGCTCTTCCTGGGAACGATCAAAATCGTAGACAGTTTCAGACATTACTCCCATAAGGGAATGTGTGCATGGTGACTGTTGTATTCAATCCCGATGCAATTTCTGTGTTTCATCAACACTTTGAAGGTCCACAAATTACAGAATGCCTCCAGATGTGCATCGGAAACTACTACTGGTCCTGCCATGGAGGAAAGCGCGGATGGTGACTGTTGTATTCAATCCTGATGCAATTTCTGTGTTTCATCAACACTTTGAAAGTCCACAAATTACAGAATGCCTCCAGATGTGCATCGGAAACTACTACTGGTCTTCCTGGCAACGATCAAAAACGTTATCTGTTTCAGACATTACTCCCAAGAAGGAAAGTGAGTACAGAATGCCTCCAGATGTGCATCGGAAACTACTACTGGTCTTCCAGGGAACGATCAAAGCGTAGACTGTTTCAGACATTACTCCCATGAAGGAAAGTGCGGATCGTGACTGTTGTATTCTATCCCGATGCCATTTCTGTGTTTCATCAACACTCTGATAGTCCACGGATTACAGATTGTCTCCAAATGTGCATCGGGAACTACTACTGGTCTTCCTTGGAACGATCAAAGCGTAGACTGTTTCAGACATTACTCCCATGGAGGAAAGCGCGGATGGTGACTGTTGTATTCAATCCTGATGCAATTTCTGTGTTTCATCAACACTTTGAAAGTCCACAAATTACAGAATGCCTCCAGATGTGCATCGGAAACTACTACTGGTCTTCCTGGCAACGATCAAAAACGTTATCTGTTTCAGACATTACTCCCAAGAAGGAAAGTGAGTATCGTGACTGTTGTATTCGATCCCTATGCAATTTCTGTGTTTCATCAACACTTTGAAGGTCCACAAATTACAGAATGCCTCCAGATGTGCATCGGAAACTACTACTGGTCTTCCAGGGAACGATCAATGCGTGGACTGTTTGAGACATTACTCCCATGGAGGAAAGTGGGGATGTTGATTGTTGTATTCAATCCCGATTCTATTTCTGTGTTTCATCAACACTCTGATAGTCCACAGATAACAGATTGTCTACAGATGTGCATCGGAAACTACTACTGGTCTTTCTGGGAACGATCAAAGCGTAGACTGTTTCAGACATTACTCCCATGGAGGAAAGTGCGGATGGTGACTGTTGTATACAGTCCCGATGCAATATCTGTGTTTCATCAACACTTTTAAGGTCCACAGATTACAGAATTTTTCCTAATGTGCATCGGAAACTACTACTGGTCTTCCAAGCAACTATCAAAGATTAGACTGTTTGAGACATTACTTCCATGAAGGAAAGTGCGGATGGTGACTGTTGTATTCAATCCGGATGCAATTTCTGTGTTTCATCAACACTCAGATAGTCCACAGACTACAGAATGCCTCCAGATGTGCATCGGAAACTACTACTGGTCTTCCAGGGAACGATCAAAGCGTAGACTGTTTCAGACATTACTCCCATGAAGGAAAGTGCGGATCGTGACTGTTGTATTCTATCCCGATGCCATTTCTGTGTTTCATCAACACTCTGATAGTCCACGGATTACAGATTGTCTCCAAATGTGCATCGGGAACTACTACTGGCCTTCCTTGGAACGATCAAAGCGTAGACTGTTTCAGACATTACTCCCATGGAGGAAAGCGCTGATGGTGACTGTTGTATTCAATCCTGATGCAATTTCTGTGTTTCATCAACACTTTGAAAGTCCACAAATTACAGAATGCCTCCAGATGTGCATCGGAAACTACTACTGGTCTTCCTGGCAACGATCAAAAACGTTATCTGTTTCAGACATTACTCCCTAGAAGGAAAGTGAGTATCGTGACTGTTGTATTCGATCCCTATGCAATTTCTGTGTTTCATCAACACTTTGAAGGTCCACAAATTACAGAATGCATCCAGATGTGCATCGGAAACTACTACTGGTCTTCCAGGGAACGAGCAAAGCGTAGACTGTTTCAGACATTACTCCCATGAAGGAATGTGCGCTTGATGACTGTTGTATTTAATCCCGATTCAATTTCTGTGTCTCATCAACACTATGATAGTCCACAGATTACAGATTGTCTACAGATGTGCATCGGAAACTACTACTGGTCTTCCAGGGAACGATCAAAGCGTAGACTGTTTCAGACGTTACACCCATGATGGAATGTGCGGATGGTGACTGTTGTATTCAATCCCGATTCAATTTCTGTGTTTCATCAACACTCTGATAGTCCACAGATTACAGATTGTCTCCACATGTGCATCGAAAACTACTACTGGTCTACCTGGGAACGATCAAAGCGTAGACTGTTTGAGACATTACTCCCATGGAGGAAAATGAGCATGGTGACTTTTGTATTCAATCCAGATGCAATTTCTGTGTTTGATCAACAGTCTAATAGGGCACAGATTATAGAATGCCTCCAGATGTGCATCGGAAACTACTATTGGTCTTCCAGTGAACGATCAAAGCGTAGACTGTTTGAGACATTACTCCCATAGAGGAAAGTGCGAATGGTGACTGTTGTACTCAATCCCGATGCATTATCTGTGTTTCATTAACACTCTGATAGTCCACAGATTACAGATCGCCTCCAAATGTGCATCGGAAAGTACTACTTGTCATAAAGGGAACGATCAAAGCGTGGACTGTTTGAGACATTACTCCCATGTAGGAAAGTGCGCATGGTGACTGTTGTATTCAATCCCGATGCAATTTCTGGGTTTCATCAACACTCAGATAGTCCACAGATTACAGATTGCCTCCAGATGTGCAACGGAAACTATTACTGGTCTTCCTGGGATCGATCAAAAACGTAGACTGTTTGTGACATTACTCCCATGGAGTAAAGTTCGCATGGTGACTGTTGTATTCTATCCCGATGCAATTTCTGTGTTTCATCAACATTTTGAAGGTCCACAAATTACAGAATGCATCCAGATGTTCATCGGAAACTACTAATGGTCTTCCCGGGAACGATCAAAGCGTAGACTGTTTCAGACATTAGTCCCATGGTGGAAAGTGGGGATGTTGACTGCTGTATTCAATCCCGATTCAATTTCTGTGTTTCATCAACACTCTGATAGTACACAGATTAATGATTGTCTACAGATGTGCATCGGAAACTACTACTGGTCTTCCTGGGAACGATCAAACCGTCGACTGTTTCAGACAATACTCCCATGGAGGAAAGTGGGCATGGTGACTGTTGAATTCAATCCGATGTAATTTCTGTGTTTAATCAACACTTTGAAGGTCCACTGATTACAGAATGCCTATAGATGTGCATCAGAAACTACTACTGGTCTTCCAGAGAACGATCAAAGCGTAGACTGTTTCAGACATTACTCCCATGGAGGAAAGTGCGGATGGTGACTGTTGTATTAAATCCCGATGTAATTACTGTCTTTCATCAACACTCTAATAGTCCACAGATTACAGATAGCATCCAGATGTGCATCGGAAACTCTTACTGGTCTTAATGGGAACGATCAAAGTGTAGACTGTTTGAGACATTACTAGCATGGAGGAAAATGTGTATGGTGACTGTTGTATTCAATCCAGAAGCAATTTCTGTGTTTCATCAACAGTCTGATAGGGCACAGGTTATAGAATGCCTCCAGATGTGCATCGGAAACTACTATTGGTCTTAAAGGGAACGATCAAAGGGTAGACTGTTTCAGACATTACTCCCATGGAGGAAAGTGCGAATTGTGACTGTTGTTCTCAATCCCGATGCATTATCTGTGTTTCATCAACACTCTGATAGTCCACAGATTACAGATCGCCTCCAAATGTGCATCGGAAAGTACTACTGGTCTTAAAGGGTACGATCAAAGCGTGGACTGTTTGAGACATTACTCCCATGGAGGAAAGTGCGCATGGTGATGGTTGTAATCAATCCCGATGCAATTTCTGGGTTTCATCAACACTCTGATAGTCCACAGATTACAGATTGCCTCCAGATGTGCAACGGAAAATACCACTGCCTTTCCAGGGAACGATCAAAGCGTAGACTGTTTCAGACATTACTCCCATGGAGGAAAGTGCGGATCGTGACTGTTGTATTCAATCCCGATAGAACTTCTGTGTTTCATCAACACTCTGATAGTCCACAGACTACAGATTGTGTCCAGATGTGCATCGGAAACTACTACTGCTCTTCCTGGGAACGATCAAAATCGTAGACAGTTTCAGACATTACTCCCATAAGGGAATGTGTGCATGGTGACTGTTGTATTCAATCCCGATGCAATTTCTGTGTTTCATCAACACTTTGAAGGTCCACAAATTACAGAATGCCTCCAGATGTGCATCGGAAACTACTACTGGTCTTCCAGGGAACGATCAAAGCGTAGACTGTTTCAGACATTACTCCCATGAAGGAAAGTGCGGATCGTGACTGTTGTATTCTATCCCGATGCCATTTCTGTGTTTCATCAACACTCTGATAGTCCACGGATTACAGATTGTCTCCAAATGTGCATCGGGAACTACTACTGGTCTTCCTGGGAACGATCAAAGCGTAGACTGTTTCAGACATTACTCCCATGGAGGAAAGCGCGGATGGTGACTGTTGTATTCAATCCTGATGCAATTTCTGTGTTTCATCAACACTTTGAAGGTCCACAAATTACAGAATGCCTCCAGATGTGCATCGGAAACTACTACTGGTCTTCCTGGCAACGATCAAAAACGTTGTCTGTTTCAGACATTACTCCCATGAAGGAAAGTGAGTATCGTGACTGTTGTATTCGATCCCTATGCAATTTCTGTGTTTCATCAACACTTTGAAGGTCCACAAATTACAGAATGCCTCCAGATGTGCATCGGAAACTACTACTGGTCTTCCAGGGAACGATCAATGCGTGGACTGTTTGAGACATTACTCCCATGGAGGAAAGTGGGGATGTTGATTGTTGTATTCAATCCCGATGCAATTTCTGGGTTTCATCAACACTCAGATAGTCCACAGAATTCAGATTGCCTCCAGATGTGCATCGGAAACTATTACTGGTCTTCCTTGGATCGATCAAAAACGTAGACTGTTTGAGACATTACTCACATGGAGGAAAGTGTGCATGGTGACTGTTGTATTCAATCCCGATTCTATTTCTGTGTTTCATCAACACTCTGATAGTCAATAGATAACAGATTGTCTACAGATGTGCATCGGAAACTGCTACTGGTCTTCCTGGGAACGATCAAAGCGTAGACTGTTTCAGACATTCCTCCCATGGAGGAAAGTGCGGATGGTGACTGTTGTATACAGTCCCGATGTAATATCTGTGTTTCATCAACACTTTTAAGGACCACAGATTACAGAATTTCTCCTAATGTGCATCGGAAACTACTACTGGTCTTCCAAGCAACTATCAAAGTTTAGACTGTTTGAGACATTACTTCCATGAAGGAAAGTGCGGATGGTGACTGTTGTATTCAATCCGGATGCAATTTCTGTGTTTCATCAACACTCAGATAGTCCGCAGACTACAGATTGTCTCCAGATGTGCATCGGAATGTACTACTGGTCTTCCAGGGAACGATCAAAGCGTAGACTGTTTGAGACATTACTCCCATGTAGGAAAGTCCACATGGTGACTGTTGTATCCAATCCCGATGCATTTTCTGTGTTTCATCAACACTCTGATAGTATACAGATAAAAGATTCCCTCCAGATGTGCATCGGAAACTACTACTGGTCTTCCTGGGAACGATCAAAGCGTGAACTGTTTGAGACATTACTCCCATGGAGTAAAGTTCGCATGGTGACCGTTGTACTCTATCCCGATGCAATTTCTGTGTTTCATCAACATTTTGAAGGTCCACAAATTACAGAATGCATCCAGATGTGCATCGGAAACTACTACTGGTCTTCCAGGGAACGATCAAAGCGTAGACTGTTTCAGACGTTACACCCATGATGGAATGTGCGGATGGTGACTGTTGTATTCAATCCCGATTCAATTTCTGTGTTTCATCAACACTCTGATAGTCCACAGATTACAGATTGTCTCCACATGTGCATCGGAAACTACTACTGGTCTACCTGGGAACGATCAAAGCGTAGACTGTTTGAGACATTACTCCCATGGAGGAAAATGAGCATGGTGACTTTTGTATTCAATCCAGATGCAATTTCTGTGTTTGATCAACAGTCTGATAGGGCACAGATTATAGAATGCCTCCAGATGTGCATCGGAAACTACTATTGGTCTTCAGTGAACGATCAAAGCGTAGGCTGTTTGAGACATTACCCCCATAGAGGAAAGGGCGAATGGTGACTGTTGTACTCAATCCCGATGCATTATCTGTGTTTCATTAACACTCTGATAGTCCACAGATTACAGATCGCCTCCAAATGTGCATCGGAAAGTACTACTTGTCTTAAAGGGAACGATCAAAGCGTGGACTGTTTGAGACATTACTCCCATGGAGGAAAGTGCGCATGGTGACTGTTGTATTCAATCCCGATGCAATTTCTGGGTTTCATCAACACTCAGATAGTCCACAGAATTCAGATTGCCTCCAGATGTGCATCGGAAACTATTACTGGTCTTCCTTGGATCGATCAAAAACGTAGACTGTTTGAGACATTACTCACATGGAGGAAAGTGTGCATGGTGACTGTTGTATTCAATCCCGATGCAATTTCTGTGTTTCATCAACACTCTGGTAGTTAACAGATTACAGATTGCCTCCAGATGTGCATCAGAATCTACTACTGGTCTCCCTGGCAACGATCAAAAACGTAGACTGTTTGAGACATTACTCCCATGGAGGAAAGTGTGCATGGTGACTGTTGTATTCAATCCCGACTCAATTTCTGTGTTTCATCAACACTTTGAAAGTCCACAAATTACAGAATGCCTCCAGATGTGCATCGGAAACTACTAGTGGTCTTCCAGGGAACGATCAAAGCGTAGACTGTTTTAGACATTACTCGCATGAAGGAAAGTGCGGATCGTGACTGTTGTATTCAATCCCGATGCAACGTCTGTGATTCATCAACACTCTGATAGTCCACAGATTACAGATTGTCACCAGATGTGCATCGGAAACTGCTACTGGTCTTCCTGGGAACGATCAAAGCGTAGACAGTTTCAGACATTACTCCCATGGAGGAAAGTGCGGATGGTGACTGTTGTATTCAATCCTGATGCAATTTCTGTGTTTCATCAACACTCTGATAGTCCACAGATCACAGATTGCCTGCAGATGTGCATCGGAAACTACTACTAGTCTTCCAGAGAACGATCAAAGCGTCGACTGTTTGAGACATTACTCCCATGGAGGAAAGTGCGCATGGTGACTGTTGTATTCAATCCCGATGCAATTTCTGTGTTTCATCAACATTTTGAAGGTCCACAAATTACAGAATGCATCCAGATGTGCATCGGAAACTACTACTGGTCTTCCAGGGAACGATCAAAGCGTAGACTGTTTCAGACATTACTAACATGAAGGAATTTGCGGATGGTGACTGTTGTATTCAATCCCGACTCAATTTCTGTGTTTCATCAACACACTGATAGTCCACAGATTACAGATTGTCTCCAGATATGCATCGGAAACTACTACTGGTCTACCTGGGAACGATCAAAGCGTAGACTGTTTCAGACATTAATCCCATGGAGGAGAGTACGGAGGGTGACAGTCGTATTCAATCCCGATGCAATTTCTGTGTTTCATCAACACTCTGATAGTCCACAGATTACTGATCGCCTCCAAATGTGCATCGGAAACTACTACTGGTCTACCTGGGAACGATCAAAGCGTAGACTGTTTGAGACATTACTCCCATGGAGGAAAATGAGCATGGTGACTTTTGTATTCAATCCAGATGCATTATCTGTGTTTCATCAACACTCTGATAGTCCACAGATTACAGATTGCCTCCAGATGTGCAACGGAAACTACCACTGCTCTTCCAGGGAACGATCAAAGCGTAGACTGTTTCAGACATTACTCCCATGGAGGAAAGTGCGGATCGTGACTGTTGTATTCAATCCCGATGCAACTTCTGTGTTTCATCAACACTCTGATAGTCCCCAGACTACAGATTGTGTCCAGATGTGCATCGGAAACTACTACTGCTCTTCCTGGGAACGATCAAAATCGTAGACAGTTTCAGACATTACTCCCATAAGGGAAGGTGTGCATGGTGACTGTTGTATTCAATCCCGATGCAGCTTCTGTGATTCATCAACACTCTGATATTCCACAGATTACAGATTGTCACCAGATGTGCATCGGAAACTACTACTGGTCTTCCTGGGAACGATCAAAGCGTAGACAGTTTCAGTCATTACTCCCATGGAGGAAAGTGCGGATGGTGACTATTGTATTCAATCCTGATTCAATTTCTGTGTTTCATCAACACTCTGATAGTCCACAGATTACAGATTGCCTCCAGATGTGCATCGGAAACTACTACTAGTCTTCCTGAGAACGATCAAAGCGTCGACTGTTTGAGACATTACTCCCATGGAGGAAAGTGCGGATGGTGACTGTTGTAACTAGTCCCGATGCAATTTCTGTGTTTCATCAACACTTTTAAGATCCACAGATTACAGAATTTCTCCAGATGTTCATCGGAAACTACTACTGGACTTCCAGGGAACTATCAAAGAGTAGACTGTTTGAGCCATTACTTACATGAAGGAAAGTGCGGATGGTGACTGTTGTATTCAATCCCGATGCAATTTCTGTGTTTCATCAACATTCAGATAGTCCACAGATTACAGATTGTCTCCAGATGTGCATCAGAAAGTACTACTGGTCATCCAGGGAACGATCAAAGCGTTGACTGTTAGAGACATTACTCCCATGGATGAAAGTGCGCATGGTGACTGTTGTATTCAATCCCGATGCAATTTCTGTGTTTCATCAACATTTTGAAGGTCCACAAATTACAGAATGCATCCAGATGTGCATCGGAAACTACTACTGGTCTTCCTGGGAACGATCAAACCGTCGACTGTTTCAGACAATACTCCCATGGAGGAAAGTGTGCATGGTGACTGTTGAATTCAATCCGATGTAATTTCTGTGTTTAATCAACACTTTGAAGGTCCACAGATTACAGAATGCCTATAGATGTGCATCAGAAACTACTACTGGTCTTCCAGGGAACGATCAAAGCGTAGACTGTTTCAGACATTACTCCCATGGAGGAAAGTGCGGATGGTGACTGTTGTATTCAATCCCGATGTAATTTCTTTGTTTCATCAACACTCTAATAGTCCACAGATTACAGATAGCATCCAGATGTGCATCGGAAACTCTTACTGGTCTTAATGGGAACGATCAAAGTGTAGACTGTTTGAGACATTACTAGCATGGAGGAAAATGTGCATGGTGACTGTTGTATTCAATCCAGAAGCAATTTCTGTGTTTCATCAACAGTCTGATAGGGCACAGATTATAGAATGCCTCCAGATGTGCATCGGAAACTACTATTGGTCTTAAAGGGAACGATCAAAGGGTAGACTGTTTCAGACATTACTCCCATGGAGGAAAGTGCGAATGGTGACTGTTGTTCTCAATCCCGATGCATTATCTGTGTTTCATCAACACTCTGATAGTCCACAGACTACAGATCGCCTCCAAATGTGCATCGGAAAGTACTACTGGTCTTAAAGGGTACGATCAAAGCGTGGACTGTTTGAGACATTACTCCCATGGAGGAAAGTGCGCATGGTGATGGTTGTAATCAATCCCGATGCAATTTCTGGGTTTCATCAACACTCTGATAGTCCACAGATTACAGATTGCCTCCAGATGTGCAACGGAAACTACCACTGCTCTTCCAGGGAACGATCAAAGCGTAGACTGTTTCAGACATTACTCCCATGGAGGAAAGTGCGGATCGTGACTGTTGTATTCAATCCCGATGCAACTTCTGTGTTTCATCAACACTCTGATAGTCCCCAGACTACAGATTGTGTCCAGATGTGCATCGGAAACTACTACTGCTCTTCCTGGGAACGATCAAAATCGTAGACAGTTTCAGACATTACTCCCATAAGGGAAGGTGTGCATGGTGACTGTTGTATTCAATCCCGATGCAATTTCTGTGTTTCATCAACACTTTGAAGGTCCACAAATTACAGAATGCCTCCAGATGTGCATCGGAAACTACTACTGGTCTTCCAGGGAACGATCAAAGCGTAGACTGTTTCAGACATTACTCCCATGAAGGAAAGTGCGGATCGTGACTGTTGTATTCTATCCCGATGCCATTTCTGTGTTTCATCAACACTCTGATAGTCCACGGATTACAGATTGTCTCCAAATGTGCATCGGGAACTACTACTGGTCTTCCTTGGAACGATCAAAGCGTAGACTGTTTCAGACATTACTCCCATGGAGGAAAGCGCGGATGGTGACTGTTGTATTCAATCCTGATGCAATTTCTGTGTTTCATCAACACTTTGAAAGTCCACAAATTACAGAATGCCTCCAGATGTGCATCGGAAACTACTACTGGTCTTCCTGGCAACGATCAAAAACGTTATCTGTTTCAGACATTACTCCCATGAAGGAAAGTGAGTATCGTGACTGTTGTATTCGATCCCTATGCAATTTCTGTGTTTCATCAACACTTTGAAGTCCACAAATTACAGAATGCCTCCAGATGTGCATCGGAAACTACTACTGGTCTTCCAGGGAACGATCAATGCGTGGACTGTTTGAGACATTACTCCCATGGAGGAAAGTGGGGATGTTGATTGTTGTATTCAATCCCGATTCTATTTCTGTGTTTCATCAACACTCTGATAGTCAATAGATAACAGATTGTCTACAGATGTGCATCGGAAACTACTACTGGTCTTCCTGGGAACGATCAAAGCGTAGACTGTTTCAGACATTCCTCCCATGGAGGAAAGTGCGGATGGTGACTGTTGTATACAGTCCCGATGTAATATCTGTGTTTCATCAACACTTTTAAGGAAGACAGATTACAGAATTTCTCCTAATGTGCATCGGAAACTACTACTGGTCTTCCAAGCAACTATCAAAGATTAGACTGTTTGAGACATTACTTCCATGAAGGAAAGTGCGGATGGTGACTGTTGTATTCAATCCGGATGCAATTTCTGTGTTTCATCAACACTCAGATAGTCCGCAGACTACAGATTGTCTCCAGATGTGCATCGGAATGTACTACTGGTCTTCCAGGGAACGATCAAAGCGTAGACTGTTTGAGACATTACTCCCATGTAGGAAAGTCCACATGGTGACTGTTGTATCCAATCCCGATGCAATTTCTGTGTTTCATCAACACTCTGATAGTATACAGATAAAAGATTCCCTCCAGATGTGCATCGGAAACTACTACTGGTCTTCCTGGGAACGATCAAAGCGTGAACTGTTTGAGACATTACTCCCATGGAGTAAAGTTCGCATGGTGACCGGTGTACTCTATCCCGATGCAATTTCTGTGTTTCATCAACATTTTGAAGGCCCACAAATTACAGAATGCATCCAGATGTGCATCGGAAACTACTGGTCTTCCAGGGAACGATCAAAGCGTAGACTGTTTCAGACGTTACACCCATGATGGAATGTGCGGATGGTGACTGTTGTATTCAATCCCGATTCAATTTCTGTGTTTCATCAACACTCTGATAGTCCACAGATTACAGATTGTCTCCACATGTGCATCGGAAACTACTACTGGTCTACCTGGGAACGATCAAAGCGTAGACTGTTTGAGACATTACTCCCATGGAGGAAAATGAGCATGGTGACTTTTGTATTCAATCCAGATGCAATTTCTGTGTTTGATCAACAGTCTGATAGGGCACAGATTATAGAATGCCTCCAGATGTGCATCGGAAACTACTATTGGTCTTCAGTGAACGATCAAAGCGTAGGCTGTTTGAGACATTACTCCCATAGAGGAAAGGGCGAATGGTGACTGTTGTACTCAATCCCGATGCATTATCTGTGTTTCATTAACACTCTGATAGTCCACAGATTACAGATCGCCTCCAAATGTGCATCGGAAAGTACTACTTGTCTTAAAGGGAACGATCAAAGCGTGGACTGTTTGAGACATTACTCCCATGGAGGAAAGTGCGCATGGTGACTGTTGTATTCAATCCCGATGCAATTTCTGGGTTTCATCAACACTCAGATAGTCCACAGAATTCAGATTGCCTCCAGATGTGCATCGGAAACTATTACTGGTCTTCCTTGGATCGATCAAAAACGTAGACTGTTTGAGACATTACTCACATGGAGGAAAGTGTGCATGGTGACTGTTGTATTCAATCCCGATGCAATTTCTGTGTTTCATCAACACTCTGGTAGTTAACAGATTACAGATTGCCTCCAGATGTGCATCAGAATCTACTACTGGTCTTCCTGGCAACGATCAAAAACGTAGACTGTTTGAGACATTACTCCCATGGAGGAAAGTGTGCATGGTGACTGTTGTATTCAATCCCGACTCAATTTCTGTGTTTCATCAACACTTTGAAAGTCCACAAATTACAGAATGCCTCCAGATGTGCATCGGAAACTACTAGTGGTCTTCCAGGGAACGATCAAAGCGTAGACTGTTTTAGACATTACTCGCATGAAGGAAAGTGCGGATCGTGACTGTTGTATTCAATCCCGATGCAACGTCTGTGATTCATCAACACTCTGATAGTCCACAGATTACAGATTGTCACCAGATGTGCATCGGAAACTGCTACTGGTCTTCCTGGGAACGATCAAAGCGTAGACAGTTTCAGACATTACTCCCATGGAGGAAAGTGCGGATGGTGACTGTTGTATTCAATCCCGACTCAATTTCTGTGTTTCATCAACACTTTGAAAGTCCACAAATTACAGAATGCCTCCAGATGTGCATCGGAAACTACTACTAGTCTTCCAGAGAACGATCAAAGCGTCGACTGTTTGAGACATTACTCCCATGGAGGAAAGTGCGCATGGTGACTGTTGTATTCAATCCCGATGCAATTTCTGTGTTTCATCAACATTTTGAAGGTCCACAAATTACAGAATGCATCCAGATGTGCATCGGAAACTACTACTGGTCTTCCAGGGAACGATCAAAGCGTAGACTGTTTCAGACATTACTAACATGAAGGAATTTGCGGATGGTGACTGTTGTATTCAATCCCGACTCAATTTCTGTGTTTCATCAACACACTGATAGTCCACAGATTACAGATTGTCTCCAGATATGCATCGGAAACTACTACTGGTCTACCTGGGAACGATCAAAGCGTAGACTGTTTCAGACATTACTCCCATGGAGGAGAGTACGGAGGGTGACAGTCGTATTCAATCCCGATGCAATTTCTGTGTTTCATCAACACTCTGATAGTCCACAGATTACAGATCGCCTCCAAATGTGCATCGGAAACTACTACTGGTCTACCTGGGAACGATCAAAGCGTAGACTGTTTGAGACATTACTCCCATGGAGGAAAATGAGCATGGTGACTTTTGTATTCAATCCAGATGCATTATCTGTGTTTCATCAACACTCTGATAGTCCACAGATTACAGATCGCCTCCAAATGTGCATCGGAAAGTACTACTTGTCTTTAAGGGAACGATCAAAGCGTGGACTGTTTGAGACATTACTCCCATGGAGGAAAGTGCGCATGGTGACTGTTGTATTCAATCCCTATGCAATTTCTGTGTTTCATCAACACTTTGACGGTCCACAAATTACAGAATTTCTCCAGATGTGCATCGGAAACTATTACTGGTCTTCCAGGGAACGACCTAAGCGTAGACTGTTTCAGACATTACTCGCATGAAGGAAAGTGCGGATCGTGACTGTTGTATTCAATCCCGATGCAGCTTCTGTGATTCATCAACACTCTGATATTCCACAGATTACAGATTGTCACCAGATGTGCATCGGAAACTACTACTGGTCTTCCTGGGAACGATCAAAGCGTAGACAGTTTCAGTCATTACTCCCATGGAGGAAAGTGCGGATGGTGACTATTGTATTCAATCCTGATTCAATTTCTGTGTTTCATCAACACTCTGATAGTCCACAGATTACAGATTGCCTCCAGATGTGCATCGGAAACTACTACTAGTCTTCCTGAGAACGATCAAAGCGTCGACTGTTTGAGACATTACTCCCATGGAGGAAAGTGCGGATGGTTACTGTTGTAACTAGTCCCGATGCAATTTCTGTGTTTCATCAACACTTTTAAGATCCACAGATTACAGAATTTCTCCAGATGTTCATCGGAAACTACTACTGGACTTCCAGGGAACTATCAAAGAGTAGACTGTTTGAGCCATTACTTACATGAAGGAAAGTGCGGATGGTGACTGTTGTATTCAATCCCGATGCAATTTCTGTGTTTCATCAACATTCAGATAGTCCACAGATTACAGATTGTCTCCAGATGTGCATCAGAAAGTACTACTGGTCATCCAGGGAACGATCAAAGCGTTGACTGTTAGAGACATTACTCCCATGGAGGAAAGTGCGGATGGTGACTGTTGTATACAGTCCCGATGCAATATCTGTGTTTCATCAACACTTTTAAGGTCCACAGATTACAGAATTTTTCCTAATGTGCATCGGAAACTACTACTGGTCTTCCAAGCAACTATCAAAGATTAGACTGTTTGAGACATTACTTCCATGAAGGAAAGTGCGGATGGTGACTGTTGTATTCAATCCGGATGCAATTTCTGTGTTTCATCAACACTCAGATAGTCCACAGACTACAGATTGTCTCCAGATGTGCATCGGAATGTACTACTGGTCTTCCAGGGAACGATCAAAGCGTAGACTGTTTGAGACATTACTCCCATGTAGGAAAGTCCACATGGTGACTGTTGTATTCAATCCCGATTCAATTTCTGTGTTTCATCAACACTCTGATAGTCCACAGATTACAGATTGTCTCCACATGTGCATCGGAAACTACTACTGGTCTACCTGGGAACGATCAAAGC
Organism: Schistocerca gregaria; assembly: GCF_023897955.1. Lineage (NCBI taxonomy): Eukaryota > Metazoa > Arthropoda > Insecta > Orthoptera > Acrididae > Schistocerca > Schistocerca gregaria. Next base: position 2,494,672 of record NW_026061799.1, on the reverse strand, counting down.
GTAGACTGTTTGAGACATTACTCCCATGGAGGAAAATGAGCATGGTGACTTTTGTATTCAATCCAGATGCAATTTCTGTGTTTGATCAACAGTCTGATAGGGCACAGATTATAGAATGCCTCCAGATGTGCATCGGAAACTACTATTGGTCTTCAGTGAACGATCAAAGCGTAGGCTGTTTGAGACATTACTCCCATAGAGGAAAGGGCGAATGGTGACTGTTGTACTCAATCCCGATGCATTATCTGTGTTTCATTAACACTCTGATAGTCCACAGATTACAGATCGCCTCCAAATGTGCATCGGAAAGTACTACTTGTCTTAAAGGGAACGATCAAAGCGTGGACTGTTTGAGACATTACTCCCATGGAGGAAAGTGCGCATGGTGACTGTTGTATTCAATCCCGATGCAATTTCTGGGTTTCATCAACACTCAGATAGTCCACAGAATTCAGATTGCCTCCAGATGTGCATCGGAAACTATTACTGGTCTTCCTTGGATCGATCAAAAACGTAGACTGTTTGAGACATTACTCACATGGAGGAAAGTGTGCATGGTGACTGTTGTATTCAATCCCGATGCAATTTCTGTGTTTCATCAACACTCTGGTAGTTAACAGATTACAGATTGCCTCCAGATGTGCATCAGAATCTACTACTGGTCTTCCTGGCAACGATCAAAAACGTAGACTGTTTGAGACATTACTCCCATGGAGGAAAGTGTGCATGGTGACTGTTGTATTCAATCCCGACTCAATTTCTGTGTTTCATCAACACTTTGAAAGTCCACAAATTACAGAATGCCTCCAGATGTGCATCGGAAACTACTAGTGGTCTTCCAGGGAACGATCAAAGCGTAGACTGTTTTAGACATTACTCGCATGAAGGAAAGTGCGGATCGTGACTGTTGTATTCAATCCCGATGCAACGTCTGTGATTCATCAACACTCTGATAGTCCACAGATTACAGATTGTCACCAGATGTGCATCGGAAACTGCTACTGGTCTTCCTGGGAACGATCAAAGCGTAGACAGTTTCAGACATTACTCCCATGGAGGAAAGTGCGGATGGTGACTGTTGTATTCAATCCCGACTCAATTTCTGTGTTTCATCAACACTTTGAAAGTCCACAAATTACAGAATGCCTCCAGATGTGCATCGGAAACTACTACTAGTCTTCCAGAGAACGATCAAAGCGTCGACTGTTTGAGACATTACTCCCATGGAGGAAAGTGCGCATGGTGACTGTTGTATTCAATCCCGATGCAATTTCTGTGTTTCATCAACATTTTGAAGGTCCACAAATTACAGAATGCATCCAGATGTGCATCGGAAACTACTACTGGTCTTCCAGGGAACGATCAAAGCGTAGACTGTTTCAGACATTACTAACATGAAGGAATTTGCGGATGGTGACTGTTGTATTCAATCCCGACTCAATTTCTGTGTTTCATCAACACACTGATAGTCCACAGATTACAGATTGTCTCCAGATATGCATCGGAAACTACTACTGGTCTACCTGGGAACGATCAAAGCGTAGACTGTTTCAGACATTACTCAAATGGAGGAGAGTACGGAGGGTGACAGTCGTATTCAATCCCGATGCAATTTCTGTGTTTCATCAACACTCTGATAGTCCACAGATTACAGATCGCCTCCAAATGTGCATCGGAAACTACTACTGGTCTACCTGGGAACGATCAAAGCGTAGACTGTTTGAGACATTACTCCCATGGAGGAAAATGAGCATGGTGACTTTTGTATTCAATCCAGATGCATTATCTGTGTTTCATCAACACTCTGATAGTCCACAGATTACAGATCGCCTCCAAATGTGCATCGGAAAGTACTACTTGTCTTTAAGGGAACGATCAAAGCGTGGACTGTTTGAGACATTACTCCCATGGAGGAAAGTGCGCATGGTGACTGTTGTATTCAATCCCTATGCAATTTCTGTGTTTCATCAACACTTTGACGGTCCACAAATTACAGAATTTCTCCAGATGTGCATCGGAAACTATTACTGGTCTTCCAGGGAACGACCTAAGCGTAGACTGTTTCAGACATTACTCGCATGAAGGAAAGTGCGGATCGTGACTGTTGTATTCAATCCCGATGCAGCTTCTGTGATTCATCAACACTCTGATATTCCACAGATTACAGATTGTCACCAGATGTGCATCGGAAACTACTACTGGTCTTCCTGGGAACGATCAAAGCGTAGACAGTTTCAGTCATTACTCCCATGGAGGAAAGTGCGGATGGTGACTATTGTATTCAATCCTGATTCAATTTCTGTGTTTCATCAACACTCTGATAGTCCACAGATTACAGATTGCCTCCAGATGTGCATCGGAAACTACTACTAGTCTTCCTGAGAACGATCAAAGCGTCGACTGTTTGAGACATTACTCCCATGGAGGAAAGTGCGGATGGTTACTGTTGTAACTAGTCCCGATGCAATTTCTGTGTTTCATCAACACTTTTAAGATCCACAGATTACAGAATTTCTCCAGATGTTCATCGGAAACTACTACTGGACTTCCAGGGAACTATCAAAGAGTAGACTGTTTGAGCCATTACTTACATGAAGGAAAGTGCGGATGGTGACTGTTGTATTCAATCCCGATGCAATTTCTGTGTTTCATCAACATTCAGATAGTCCACAGATTACAGATTGTCTCCAGATGTGCATCAGAAAGTACTACTGGTCATCCAGGGAACGATCAAAGCGTTGACTGTTAGAGACATTACTCCCATGGATGAAAGTGCGCATGGTGACTGTTGTATTCAATCCCGATGCAATTTCTGTGTTTCATCAACATTTTGAAGGTCCACAAATTACAGAATGCATCCAGATGTGCATCGGAAACTACTACTGGTCTTCCTGGGAACGATCAAACCGTCGACTGTTTCAGACAATACTCCCATGGAGGAAAGTGTGCATGGTGACTGTTGAATTCAATCCGATGTAATTTCTGTGTTTAATCAACACTTTGAAGGTCCACAGATTACAGAATGCCTATAGATGTGCATCAGAAACTACTACTGGTCTTCCAGGGAACGATCAAAGCGTAGACTGTTTAAGACATTACTCCCATTTAGGAAAGTGCGGATGGTGACTGTTGTATTCAATCCCGATGTAATTTCTGTGTTTCATCAACACTCTAATAGTCCACAGATTACAGATAGCATCCAGATGTGCATCGGAAACTCTTACTGGTCTTAATGGGAACGATCAAAGTGTAGACTGTTTGAGACATTACTAGCATGGAGGAAAATGTGCATGGTGACTGTTGTATTCAATCCAGAAGCAATTTCTGTGTTTCATCAACAGTCTGATAGGGCACAGATTATAGAATGCCTCCAGATGTGCATCGGAAACTACTATTGGTCTTAAAGGGAACGATCAAAGGGTAGACTGTTTCAGACATTACTCCCATGGAGGAAAGTGCGAATGGTGACTGTTGTTCTCAATCCCGATGCATTATCTGTGTTTCATCAACACTCTGATAGTCCACAGACTACAGATCGCCTCCAAATGTGCATCGGAAAGTACTACTGGTCTTAAAGGGTACGATCAAAGCGTGGACAGTTTGAGACATTACTCCCATGGAGGAAAGTGCGCATGGTGATGGTTGTAATCAATCCCGATGCAATTTCTGGGTTTCATCAACACTCTGATAGTCCACAGATTACAGATTGCCTCCAGATGTGCAACGGAAACTACCACTGCTCTTCCAGGGAACGATCAAAGCGTAGACTGTTTCAGACATTACTCCCATGGAGGAAAGTGCGGATCGTGACTGTTGTATTCAATCCCGATGCAACTTCTGTGTTTCATCAACACTCTGATAGTCCACAGACTACAGATTGTGTCCAGATGTGCATCGGAAACTACTACTGCTCTTCCTGGGAACGATCAAAATCGTAGACAGTTTCAGACATTACTCCCATAAGGGAAGGTGTGCATGGTGACTGTTGTATTCAATCCCGATGCAATTTCTGTGTTTCATCAACACTTTGAAGGTCCACAAATTACAGAATGCCTCCAGATGTGCATCGGAAACTACTACTGGTCTTCCAGGGAACGATCAAAGCGTAGACTGTTTCAGACATTACTCCCATGAAGGAAAGTGCGGATCGTGACTGTTGTATTCTATCCCGATGCCATTTCTGTGTTTCATCAACACTCTGATAGTCCACGGATTACAGATTGTCTCCAAATGTGCATCGGGAACTACTACTGGTCTTCCTTGGAACGATCAAAGCGTAGACTGCTTCAGACATTACTCCCATGGAGGAAAGCGCGGATGGTGACTGTTGTATTCAATCCTGATGCAATTTCTGTGTTTCATCAACACTTTGAAAGTCCACAAATTACAGAATGCCTCCAGATGTGCATCGGAAACTACTACTGGTCTTCCTGGCAACGATCAAAAACGTTATCTGTTTCAGACATTACTCCCATGAAGGAAAGTGAGTATCGTGACTGTTGTATTCGATCCCTATGCAATTTCTGTGTTTCATCAACACTTTGAAGGTCCACAAATTACAGAATGCCTCCAGATGTGCATCGGAAACTACTACTGGTCTTCCAGGGAACGATCAATGCGTGGACTGTTTGAGACATTACTCCCATGGAGGAAAGTGGGGATGTTGATTGTTGTATTCAATCCCGATTCTATTTCTGTGTTTCATCAACACACTGATAGTCCACAGATAACAGATTGTCTACAGATGTGCATCGGAAACTACTACTGGTCTTCCTGGGAACGATCAAAGCGTAGACTGTTTCAGACATTACTCCCATGGAGGAAAGTGCGGATGGTGACTGTTGTATACAGTCCCGATGCAATATCTGTGTTTCATCAACACTTTTAAGGTCCACAGATTACAGAATTTTTCCTAATGTGCATCGGAAACTACTACTGGTCTTCCAAGCAACTATCAAAGATTAGACTGTTTGAGACATTACTTCCATGAAGGAAAGTGCGGATGGTGACTGTTGTATTCAATCCGGATGCAATTTCTGTGTTTCATCAACACTCAGATAGTCCACAGACTACAGATTGTCTCCAGATGTGCATCGGAATGTACTACTGGTCTTCCAGGGAACGATCAAAGCGTAGACTGTTTGAGACATTACTCCCATGTAGGAAAGTCCACATGGTGACTGTTGTATTCAATCCCGATGCAATTTCTGTGTTTCATCAACACTCTGATAGTATACAGATAAAAGATTCCCTCCAGATGTGCATCGGAAACTACTACTGGTCTTCCTGGGAACGATCAAAGCGTAAACTGTTTGAGACATTATTCCCATGGAGTAAAGTTCGCATGGTGACCGTTGTACTCAATCCCGATGCAATTTCTGTGTTTCATCAACATTTTGAAGGTCCACAAATTACAGAATGCATCCAGATGTGCATCGGAAACTACTACTGGTCTTCCAGGGAACGAGCAAAGCGTAGACTGTTTCAGACATTACTCCCATGAAGGAATGTGCGCTTGATGACTGTTGTATTTAATCCAGATTCAATTTCTGTGTCTCATCAACACAATGATAGTCCACAGATTACAGATTGTCTACAGATGTGCATCGGAAACTACTACTGGTCTTCCAGGGAACGATCAAAGCGTAGACTGTTTCAGACGTTACACCCATGATGGAATGTGCGGATGGTGACTGTTGTATTCAATCCCGATTCAATTTCTGTGTTTCATCAACACTCTGATAGTCCACAGATTACAGATTGTCTCCACATGTGCATCGAAAACTACTACTGGTCTACCCTGGAACGATCAAAGCGTAGACTGTTTGAGACATTACTCCCATGGAGGAAAATGAGCATGGTGACTTTTGTATTCAATCCAGATGCAATTTCTGTGTTTGATCAACAGTCTAATAGGGCACAGATTATAGAATGCCTCCAGATGTGCATCGGAAACTACTATTGGTCTTCCAGTGAACGATCAAAGCGTAGACTGTTTGAGACATTACTCCCATAGAGGAAAGTGCGAATGGTGACTGTTGTACTCAATCCCGATGCATTATCCGTGTTTCATTAACACTCTGATAGTCCACAGATTACAGATCGCCTCCAAATGTGCATCGGAAAGTACTACTTGTCTTAAAGGGAACGATCAAAGCGTGGACTGTTTGAGACATTACTCCCATGGAGGAAAGTGCGCATGGTGACTGTTGTATTCAATCCCGATGCAATTTCTGGGTTTCATCAACACTCAGATAGTCCACAGATTACAGATTGCCTCCAGATGTGCAACGGAAACTATTACTGGTCTTCCTGGGATCGATCAAAAACGTAGACTGTTTGAGACATTACTCACATGGAGGAAAGTGTGCATGGTGACTGTTGTATTCAATCCCGATGAAATTTCTGTGTTTCATCAACACTTTCAAGGTCCACAAATTACAGAATGCCTCCAGACGTGCATCGGAAACTACTACTGGTCTTCCAGGGAACGATCAAAGCGTGGACTGTTTGAGACATTACTCCCATGGAGGAAAGTGCGCATGGTGACTGTTGTATTCAATCCCGATGCAATTTCTGGGTTTCATCAACACTCTGTTTGTTAACAGATTACAGATTGCCTCCAGATGTGCATCGGAAACTACTACTGGTCTACCTGGGAACGATCAAAGCGTAGACTGTTTCAGACATTATTCCCATGGAGAAAAGGTGGGATGTTGACTGTTGTATTCAATCCCGATTCAATTTCTGTGTTTCATCAACACTCTGATAGTCCACAGATTACAGATTGTCTACAGATGTGCATCGGAAAGTACTACTGGTCTACCTGGGAACGATCAAAGCGTAGACTGTTTGAGACATTACTCCCATGGAGTAAAGTTCGCATGGTGACTGTTGTATTCTATCCCGATGCAATTTCTGTGTTTCATCAACATTTTGAAGGTCCACAAATTACAGAATGCATCCAGATGTTCATCGGAAACTACTAATGGTCTTCCCGGGAACGATCAAAGCGTAGACTGTTTCAGACATTACTCCCATGGAGGAAAGTGGGGATGTTGACTGCTGTATTCAATCCCGATTCAATTTCTGTGTTTCATCAACACTCTGATAGTACACAGATTAATGATTGTCTACAGATGTGCATCGGAAACTACTACTGGTCTTCCTGGGAACGATCAAACCGTCGACTGTTTCAGACAATACTCCCATGGAGGAAAGTGGGCATGGTGACTGTTGAATTCAATCCGATGTAATTTCTGTGTTTAATCAACACTTTGAAGGTCCACTGATTACAGAATGCCTATAGATGTGCATCAGAAACTACTACTGGTCTTCCAGGGAACGATCAAAGCGTAGACTGTTTCAGACATTACTCCCATGGAGGAAAGTGCGGATGGTGACTGTTGTATTCAATCCCGATGTAATTACTGTGTTTCATTAACACTCTAATAGTCCACAGATTACAGATAGCATCCAGATGTGCATCGGAAACTCTTACTGGTCTTAATGGGAACGATCAAAGTGTAGACTGTTTGAGACATTACTAGCATGGAGGAAAATGTGCATGGTGACTGTTGTATTCAATCCAGAAGCAATTTCTGTGTTTCTTCAACAGTCTGATAGGGCACAGATTATAGAATGCCTCCAGATGTGCATCGGAAACTACTATTGGTCTTAAAGGGAACGATCAAAGGGTAGACTGTTTCAGACATTACTCCCATGGAGGAAAGTGCGAATTGTGACTGTTGTTCTCAATCCCGATGCATTATCTGTGTTTCATCAACACTCTGATAGTCCACAGATTACAGATCGCCTCCAAATGTGCATCGGAAAGTACTACTGGTCTTAAAGGGTACGATCAAAGCGTGGACTGTTTGAGACATTACTCCCATGGAGGAAAGTGCGCATGGTGATGGTTGTAATCAATCCCGATGCAATTTCTGGGTTTCATCAACACTCTGATAGTCCACAGATTACAGATTGCCTCCAGATGTGCAACGGAAAATACCACTGCTCTTCCAGGGAACGATCAAAGCGTAGACTGTTTCAGACATTACTCCCATGGAGGAAAGTGCGGATCGTTACTGTTGTATTCAATCCCGATGCAACTTCTGTGTTTCATCAACACTCTGATAGTCCACAGACTACAGATTGTCTCCAGATGTGCATCGGAAACTACTACTGCTCTTCCTGGGAACGATCAAAATCGTAGACAGTTTCAGACATTACTCCCATAAGGGAATGTGTGCATGACGGTCCACAAATTACAGAATTTCTCCAGATGTGCATCGGAAACTATTACTGGTCTTCCAGGGAACGACCTAAGCGTAGACTGTTTCAGACATTACTCGCATGAAGGAAAGTGCGGATCGTGACTGTTGTATTCAATCCCGATGCAACTTCTGTGATTCATCAACACTCTGATATTCCACAGATTACAGATTGTCACCAGATGTGCATCGGAAACTACTACTGGTCTTCCTGGGAACGATCAAAGCGTAGACAGTTTCAGTCATTACTCCCATGGAGGAAAGTGCGGATGGTGACTATTGTATTCAATCCTGATTCAATTTCTGTGTTTCATCAACACTCTGATAGTCCACAGATTACAGATTGCCTCCAGATGTGCATCGGAAACTACTACTAGTCTTCCTGAGAACGATCAAAGCGTCGACTGTTTGAGACATTACTCCCATGGAGGAAAGTGCGGATGGTGACTGTTGTAACTAGTCCCGATGCAATTTCTGTGTTTCATCAACACTTTTAAGATCCACAGATTACAGAATTTCTCCAGATGTTCATCGGAAACTACTACTGGACTTCCAGGGAACTATCAAAGAGTAGACTGTTTGAGCCATTACTTACATGAAGGAAAGTGCGGATGGTGACTGTTGTATTCAATCCCGATGCAATTTCTGTGTTTCATCAACATTCAGATAGTCCACAGATTACAGATTGTCTCCAGATGTGCATCAGAAAGTACTACTGGTCATCCAGGGAACGATCAAAGCGTTGACTGTTAGAGACATTACTCCCATGGATGAAAGTGCGCATGGTGACTGTTGTATTCAATCCCGATGCAATTTCTGTGTTTCATCAACATTTTGAAGGTCCACAAATTACAGAATGCATCCAGATGTGCATCGGAAACTACTACTGGTCTTCCAGGGAACGATCAAAGCGTAGACTGTTGCAGACATTACTCCCATGAAGGAATGTGCGGATGGTGACTGTTGTATTTAATCCCGACTCAATTTCTGTGTTTCATCAACACTCTGATAGTCCACAGATTACAGATTGTCTCCAGATGTGCATCGGAAACTACTACTGGTCTACCTGGGAACGATCAAAGCGTAGACTGTTTCAGACATTACTCCCATGGAGGAGAGTACGGATGGTGACAGTCGTATTCAATCCCGATGCAATTTCTGTGTTTCATCAACACTCTGATAGTCCACAGATTACAGATTGTCTCCAGATGTTCATCGGAAACTACTACTGGTCTTCCCGGGAACGATCAAAGCGTAGACTGTTTCAGACATTACTCCCATGGAGGACACTGGGGATGTTGACTGATGTATTCAATCCCGATTCAATTTCTGTGTTTCATCAACACTCTGATAGTACACAGATTACTGATTGTCTACAGATGTGCATCGGAAACTACTACTGGTCTTCCTGGGAACGATCAAAGCGTAAACTGTTTGAGACATTACTCCCATGACGTCGTATATGGCGGCTGCAGTGTAACACGTGTTAAGTTCGGCTCGCGAAATTTAGTCGAATTCGAAGGTGTTCTCGCAGGTGGTGTTGTCTAGTACAAGTGGAAATCGTGTAAACAACAGTGTTCTGTGCAGTAGTGCTATTTTTTTCTGTGCTCCGCCAATATCTGCGAGAAAATGGTAAACAGAAGAATCAACAGCAGCGCGTCCAGCAGCGGGGAAGCAGCAGGTGCGGCGGGCCTGCTCCTGGCGGAAGGTGCGGCCGCGGCTCCCGGTATAGCGGAGTTGGTTCGCTCTGAGGTAAACGCTGCGCTTCGCGATAAAAACAATCTCGATCTGATAGCAGGCACCATATCAGATACTGTAACGGCAGCAGTATTGGCCAAAATGCGTGAAACTGTTGAGGCCAATACTGCCGAAATTACAGCACTAAAAATACGAGAAAAAGGCACGAGAGTTGGAAGTGAAACTATCTGCCGCCACAGACGAGCTAGAACAGTACCAAAGGCGAAATAGTCTACGACTGTTTGGAGTAGCAGAAAATAAAGAAGAAGACACGGACAACCTGCTTATACAGGTTGCGCGTGAAAAATTAGGCGTCGAAGTGACCAAGGCAGACATTGACAGGAGCCACCGGGTGGGACGAAAACTACCAGGTGCTACCAAACCTCGTCCAATAATTATTAAATTTGTGTCGTACCGAAAAAGGGCTGAGATCTTTACCCAGAAGAAGAAGTTAGCAAGGACAGGGATTACAATAAGGGAAGATCTGACACACGAGCGGCTAAAGATTTTAAACAGTGCCATATCCCATTTCGGTCTTCAGAATGTGTGGACTCAGGATGGCAGAGTAATCATTAAGACTGCAGCTGGAAAGAAAACAGTCACAAACATGACAGAACTAAATAGTATTAAGTGAACCTACTCGAGCCAAAAGTCAAACTTAACACCATTTTCAAATTTTAACAGTCCTATACTCAGATATAGTCTTGTAATTGTATTAACTTTTTAATTATTTGTACCTTCAACTAATTGTTTTTGTAACTTATTAACTTTTCAATTATTTGTACCTTAAACTAATTGTTTTTGTAACTGTATTAACTTTTTACTATTTTTGTGTCTTTAGCTGTAGCCATTGCTTAGTTTTAGTTACTGCTAATACTTTTTTCATTTTCTCAGTTTATTCTCTTCCATTCTGTAATAGTTCTATTGCAATTATTTGTCTCTCCTTTAGTTCATTAGTCAACCATCTCTTCGGTTTAAATTGTTCATAACAAAAATTACTATCAGTATCACTTTAGCAAATTTCAATTTAATTCTAGCTTCCTACGATACTCTATTAAATATTAAGCTTTCTTCTCTCTGCTGGCAGCATCGGCCTCTTAAATCACTCCTCTTTCCCTTATTTCCACCCTAAGCTGTTTCAAATACTCTAATTACACTTTTCCTCTTACGACATAGGATACTCAGTGACACACAGCTGTCACCATTTTGGTCATATTCTCCCTGCACCGAATACCACTAATCCATTTTCTATACTCCCGCAACCTCAGGAAATCTCTTGCAGTCGCTTTTCTTTCGGCTCTCGCGGAGTCACAAACAGGGCGCGCAAAATCTCGGACACCCCTGGAATATGTCACTTGGCGGAAACACCGGTCAGTGCCCCTCGCGGCAGGTAGTGCCTAACAAAGGGACAAACCAGTCTGCCACCCTACTCCAGGCTGCTCAGCGGAACGCGTCCGAGCTTTTAGCAGCTCACTGCAACATTCAGTCTTTACCTGCGCATTACGAAGAACTTAGCCTCCTCTTCCACCAACTAAACTACCACGTAATCCTCTTATCCGAAACGTGGTTGAAACCACACATATCCTCTGCATCTATTCATCTCCCAGGGTACACATTTCTTAGGGCAGACAGATCAAAAAAGCGAGGTGGCGGGGTCGGCGCATATATACGAACAGATCTCAAAGCGAAAGTCTTATGTACGTCAAATCCTGCTGAAGAAAAAGAGGCTGAATTCATGTTCATTGAAATAAATATACAAAGTCGGAAATTCTTGACTGGCGTCGTGTACAAGCCACCAAAAATAAGCTCAATGAGTTCCTTCCAGTCGGAATTACATTGACTTCAGTGTCAATACGAACATGTCATCGTAATGGGTGACTTGAACATAGACCTGCTAAGAGACACTCCCTCCGCAATAAACCTAAGAAGATTGTTTAGTTGCAATAGCATGAACATTCTTCCATTACAACCTACACACCATACGGCGCACAGTCATACTCTTATAGACGTGATCGCAACGAAACAGACTGACAAAGTAAGAGATGTTGGTCAATCATCGGCCCCTGGCCTCTCAGCACATGATGTAATATTCCTGGCCTACTCTGTGCAGCCCCCAAGGATCAAATCGCGTTACATAACTTGTAGGAACATGAAACGTATTGACCTTGACGCTCTAACAGCCGATTGCTCAGAAATCTCATGGCATCAAATAATCAGAGACCCTACAATCGACGGCAAAATTAATGAACTTGGTGATAAACTCACTGCCCTGTATGACAAACATGCACCTGTGCGCACAGTCCGTGTAAGAAAATCTCCTGCTCCAAGGCTGACAGCTGAATTACGTCAAATGATGACTAATAGGGATGCTGCCCACAGGCGTTTCAAGGCAGATCCGAAACCCGAACGTTTTGAAGAATATAGAAAGCTACGGAACAGAGTGAAACAATGCATTCGCAATGCCAAAATCAGGCACGCTCGCTCCCTCGTATGCAGCTATCTGACACCCACGACTCTATGGAAGAATCTCCGTAGCCTGGGGGTCGGAAAGGCAAAATCGGAAACTACTTTTCATGTGTCAGCTAACGAATTAAATGAATTCTTCTCTGCACCTCTGAATACCAGCACGGCTGATGATTTCCGTCCACAAGAATCCCCAAACAGGATAACTAACAACGATACATTTCATCTAAAACATGTAACAACAAATACGGCAAGAAAAGCAATAATGAGAATCTCTTCTGATGCAATAGGCAACGACAGTATCGGTATAACCATGATTAAGAATGTTGCCGATATCTTAGTACCTGTCTTAACTGACATATTTAATTTTTCCCTCGTGAACGGAATATACCCCACTGCATGGAAAAGAAGCATAATTCGACCCATCCCTAACGATCAATTTCTGTGTTTCATCAACACTTTGAAGGTCCACAAATTACAGAATGCCTCCAGATGTGCATCGGAAACTACTACTGGTCTTCCAGGGAACGATCAAAGCGTAGACTGTTTCAGACATTACTCCCATGAAGGAAAGTGCGGATCATGACTGTTGTATTCTAACCCGATGCCATTTCTGTGTTTCATCAACACTCTGATAGTCCACGGATTACAGATTGTCTCCAAATGTGCATCGGGAACTACTACTGGTCGTCCTGGGAACGATCAAAGCGTAGACTGTTTCAGACATTACTCCCATGGAGGAAAGCGCGGATGGTGACTGTTGTATTCAATCCTGATGCAATTTCTGTGTTTCATCAACACTTTGAAGGTCCACAAATTACAGAATGCCTCCAGATGTGCATCGGAAACTACTACTGGTCTTCCTGGCAACGATCAAAAACGTTGTCTGTTTTAGACATTACTCCCATGAAGGAAAGTGAGTATCGTGACTGTTGTATTCGATCCCTATGCAATTTCTGTGTTTCGTCAACACTTTGAAGGTCCACAAATTACAGAATGCCTCCAGATGTGCATCGGAAACTACTACTGGTCTTCCAGGGAACGATCAATGCGTGGACTGTTTGAGACATTACTCCCATGGAGGAAAGTGGGGAAGTTGACTGTTGTATTCAATCCCGATTCTATTTCTGTGTTTCATCAACACTATGATAGTCCACAGATAACAGATTGTCTACAGATGTGCATCGGAAACTACTACTGGTCTTCCTGGGAACGATCAAAGCGTAAACTGTTTGAGACATTACTCCCATGGAGTAAAAATCGCATGGTGACCGTTGTACTCTATGCCGATGCAATTTCTGTGTTTCATCAACATTTTGAAGGTCCACAAATTACAGAATGCATCCAGATGTGCATCGGAAACTACTACTGGTCTTCCAGGGAACGATCAAAGCGTAGACTGTTTCAGACATTACTCCCATGAAGGAATGTGCGCTTGATGACTGTTGTATTTAATCCCGATTCAATTTCTGTGTTTCATCAACCCTCTGATAGTCCACAGATTACAGATGGTCTACTGATGTGCATCGGAAACTACTACTGGTCTTCCAGGGAACGATCAAAGCGTAGACTGTTTCAGACGTTACACCCATGATGGAATGTGCGGATGGTGACTGTTGTATACAGTCCCGATGCAATTTCTGTGTTTCATCAACACTTTTAAGGTCCACAGATTACAGAATTTCTCCTAATGTGCATCGGAAACTACTACTGGTCTTCCAAGCAACTATCAAAGAGTAGACTGTTTGAGACATTACTTCCATGAAGGAAAGTGCGGATGGTAACTGTTGTATTCAATCCGGATGCAATTTCTGTGTTTCATCAACACTCAGATAGTCCACAGACTACAGTCTCCAGATGTGCATCGGAATGTACTACTGGTCTTCCAGGGAACGATCAAAGCGTAGACTGATTGAGACATTACTCCCATGTAGGAAAGTCCACATGGTGACTGTTGTATTCAATCCCAATGCAATTTCTGTGTTTCATCAACACTCTGATAGTATACAGATAAAAGATTGCCTCCAGATGTGCATCGGAAACTACTGAAGGAATATGCGCTTGATGACTGTTGTATTTAATCCCGATTCAATTTCTGTGTTTCATCAACCCTCTGATAGTCCACAGATTACAGATGGTCTACTGATGTGCATCGGAAACTACTACTGGTCTTCCAGGGAACGATCAAAGCGTAGACTGTTTCAGACGTTACACCCATGATGGAATGTGCGGATGGTGACTGTTGTATTCAATCCCGAATTAATTTCTGTGTTTCATCAACACTCTGATAGTCCACAGATTACAGATTGTCTCCACATGTGCATCGGAAACTACTACTGGTCTACCTGGGAACGATCAAAGCGTAGACTGTTTGAGACATTACTCCCATGGAGGAAAATGAGCATGGTGACTTTTGTATTCAATCCAGATGCAATTTCTGTGTTTGATCAACAGTCTGATAGGGCACAGATTATAGAATGCCTCCAGATGTGCATCGGAAACTACTATTGGTCTTCCAGTGAAAGATCAAAGCGTGGACTGTTTGAGACATTACTCCCATGGAGGAAAGTGCGCATGGTGACTGTTGTATTCAATCCCGATGCAACGTCTGTGATTCATCAACACTCTGATAGTCCACAGATTACAGATTGTCACCAGATGTGCATCGGAAACTACTACTGGTCTTCCTGGGAACGATCAAAGCGTAGACAGTTTCAGACATTACTCCCATGGAGGAAAGTGCGGATGGTGACTGTTGTATTCAATCCTGATGCAATTTCTGTGTTTCATCAACACTCTGATAGTCCACAGATTACAGATTGCCAGCAGATGTGCATCGGAAACTACTACTAGTCTTCCAGAGAACGATCAAAGCGTCGACTGTATGAGACATTACTCCCATGGAGGAAAGTGCGCATGGTGACTCTTGTATTCAATCCCGATGCAATTTCTGTGTTTCATCAACATTTTGAAAGTCCACAAATTACAGAATGCATCCAGATGTGCATCGGAAACTACTACTGGTCTTCCAGGGAACAAATCAAAGCGTAGACTGTTTCAGACATTACTCCCATGAAGGAAAGTGCGGATGGTGACTGTTGTATTCAATCCGGATGCAATTTCTGTGTTTCATCAACACTCAGATAGTCCACAGACTACAGATTGTTTCCAGATGTGCATCGGAATGTACTACTGGTCTTCCAGGGGACGATCAAAGCGTAGACTGTTTGAGACATTACTCCCATGTAGGAAAGTCCACATGGTGACTGTTGTATTCAATCCCGATGTAATTTCTGTGTTTCATCAACACTCTGATAGTATACAGATAAAAGATTGCCTCCAGATGTGCATCGGAAACTACTACTGGTCTTCCTGGGAACGATCAAAGCGTAAACTGTTTGAGACATTACTCCCATGGAGTAAAGTTCGCATGGTGACCGTTGTACTCTATCCCGATGCAATTTCTGTGTTTCATCAACTTTTTGAAGGTCCACAAATTACAGAATGCATCCAGATGTGCATCGGAAACTACTACTGGTCTTCCAGGGAACGATCAAAGCGTAGACTGTTTCAGACATTACTCCCATGAAGGAATGTGCGCTTGATTACTGTTGTATTTAATCCCGATTCAATTTCTGTGTTTCATCAACACTCTGATAGTCCACAGATTACAGATTGTCTACTGATGTGTATCGGAAACTACTACTGGTCTTCCAGGGAACGATCAAAGCGTAGACTGTTTCAGACGTTACACCCATGATGGAATGTGCAAATGGTGACTGTTGTATTCAATCCCGATTCAATTTCTGTGTTTCATCAACACTCTGATAGTCCACAGATTACAGATTGTCTCCACATGTGCATCGGAAACTACTACTGGTCTACCTGGGAACGATCAAAGCGTAGACTGTTTGAGACATTACTCCCATGGAGGAAAATGAGCATGGTGACTTTTGTATTCAATCCAGCTGCAATTTCTGTGTTTGATCAACAGTCTGATAGGGCACACATTATAGAATGCCTCCAGATGTGCATCGGAAACTACTATTGTACTTCCAGTGAACGATCAAAGCGTAGACTGTTTGAGCCATTACTCCCATAGAGGAAAGTGCGAATGGTGACTGTTGTACTCAATCCCGATGCATTATCTGTGTTTCATTAACACTCTGATAGTCCACAGATTACAGATCGTCTCCAAATGTGCATCGGAAAGTACTACTTGTCTTAAAGGGAACGATCAAAGCGTGGACTGTTTGAGACATTACTCCCATGGAGGAAAGTGCGCATGGTGACTGTTGTATTCAATCCCGATGCAATTTCTGGGTTTCATCAACACTCAGATAGTCCACAGATTACAGATTGCCTCCAGATGTGCATCGGAAACTATTACTGGTCTTCCTGGGATCGATCAAAAACGTAGACTGTTTGAGACATTACATACATGGAGGAAAGTGTGCATGGTGACTGTTGTATTCAATCCCGATGCAATATCTGTGTTTCACCAACACTTTCAAGGTCCACAAATTACAGAATGCCTCCAGACGTGCATCGGAAACTACTACTGGTCTTCCAGGGAACGATCAAAGCGTGGACTGTTTGAGACATTACTCCCATGGAGGAAAGTGCGCATGGTGACTGTTGTATTCAATCCCGATGCAATTTCTGTGTTTCATCAACACTCTGGTAGTTAACAGATTACAGATTGCCTCCAGATGTGCATCGGAAACTACTACTGGTCTTCCTGGCAACGATCAAAAACGTAGACTGTTTGAGACATTACTCCCATGGGAGAAAGTGTGCATGGTGACTGTTGTATTCAATCCCGACTCAATTTCTGTGTTTCATCAACACTTTGAAGGTCCACAAATTACAGAATGCCTCCAGATGTGCATCGGAAACTACTAGTGGTCTTCCAGGGAACGATCAAAGCGTAGACTGTTTCAGACATTACTCGCATGAAGGAAAGTGCGGATGGTGACTGTTGTATTCAATCCTGATGCAATTTCTGTGTTTCATCAACACTCTGATAGTCCACAGATTACAGATTGCCTGCAGATGTGCATCGGAAAATACTACTAGTCTTCCAGAGAACGATCAAAGCGTCGACTGTTTGAGACATTACTCCCATGGAGGAAGGTGCGCATGGTGACTGTTGTATTCAATCCCGATGCAATTTCTGTGTTTCATCAACATTTTGAAGGTCCACAAATTACAGAATGCATCCAGATGTGCATCGGAAATTACTACTGGTCTTCCAGGGAACGATCAAAGCGTAGACTGTTGCAGACATTACTCCCATGAAGGAATGTGCGGATGGTGACTGTTGTATTCAATCCCGACTCAATTTCTGTGTTTCATCAACACTCTGATAGTCCACAGATTACAGATTGTCTCCAGATGTGCATCGGAAACTTCTACTGGTCTACCTGGGAACGATCAAAGCGTAGACTGTTTCAGACATTACTCCCATGGAGGAGAGTACGGATGGTGACAGTAGTATTCAATCCCGATGCAATATCTGTGTTTCATCAACTCTCTGATAGTCCACAGATTACAGATTGTCTCCAGATGTTCATCGGAAATTACTACTGGTCTTCCCGGGAACGATCAAAGCGTAAACTGTTTCAGACATTACTCCTATGGAGGAAACTGGGGATGTTGACTGTTGTATTCAATCCCGATTCAATTTCTGTGTTTCATCAACACTCTGATAGTACACAGATTACTGATTGTCTACAGATGTGCATCGGAAACTACTACTGGTCTTCCTGGGAACGATCAAACCGTCGACTGTTTCAGACATTACTCCCATGGAGGAAAGTGTGCATGGTGACAGTTGAATTCAATCCGATGCAATTTCTGTGTTTAATCAACACTTTGAAGGTCCACAGATTACAGAATGCCTCCAGATGTGCATCAGAAACTACTACTGGTCTTCCAGGGAACGATCAAAGCGTGGACTGTTTCAGACATTACTCCCATGGAGGAAAGTGCGGATGGTGACTGTTGTATTCAATCCCGATGCAATTTCTGTGTTTCATCAACACTCTAATAGGCCACAGATTACAGATTGCATCCAGATGTGCATCGGAAACTCTTACTGGTCTTAATGGGAACGATCAAAGTGTAGACTGTTTGAGACATTACTCCCATGGAGGAAAATGCGCATGGTGACTGTTGTATTTAATCCAGATGCAATTTCTGTGTTTCATAAACGGTCTGATAGGGCACAGATTATAGAATGCCTCCAGATGTGCATCGGAAACTACTATTGGTCTTCCAGGGAACGATCAAAGTGTAGACTGTTTGAGACATTACTCCCATGGAGGAAAATGCGCATGGTGACTGTTGTATTTAATCCAGATGCAATTTCTGTGTTTCATCAACAGTCTGATAGGGCACAGATTATAGAATGCCTCCAGATGTGCATCGGAAACTACTATTGGCCTTCCAGGGAACGATGAAAGGGTAGACTGTTTGAGACATTACTCCCATGGAGGAAAGTGCGAATGGTGACTGTTGTACTCAATCCCGATGCATTATCTGTGTTTCATCAACACTCTGATAGTCCACAGATTACAGATCGCCTCCAAATGTGCATCGGAAAGTACCACTGATCTTAAAGGGAACGATCAAAGCGTGGACTGTTTGAGACATTACTCCCATGGAGGATAGTGCGCATGGTGATTGTTGTAATCAATCCCGATGCAATTTCTGGGTTTCATCAACACTATGATAGTCTACAGATTACAGATTGCCTCCAGATGTGCAACGGAAACTACCACTGCTCTTCCAGGGAACGATCAAATCGTAGACTGTTTCAGACATTACTCCCATGAAGGAATGTGCGGATGGTGACTGTTGTATTCAATCCCGACTCAATTTCTATGTTTCATCAACACTCTGATAGTCCACAGATTACAGATTGTCTCCAGATGTGCATCGGAAACTTCTACTGGTCTACCTGGGAACGATCAAAGCGTAGACTGTTTGAGACATTACTCCCATGGAGGAAGGTGCGCATGGTGACTGTTGTGTTCAATCCCGATGCGATAACTGTGTTTCATAAACACTCGGATAGTCCACAGATTACAGAATGCCTCCAGATGTGCATCAGAAACTACTACTGGTCTTCCAGGGAACGATCAAAGCGTAGACTGTTTCAGACATTACTCCCATGGAGGAGAGTACGGATGGTGACAGTAGTATTCAATCCCGATGCAATTTCTGTGTTTCATCAAAACTCTGATAGTCCACAGACTACAGATTGTCTCCAGATGTACATCGGAAACTACTACTGGTCTTCGTGGGAACGATCAAAAACGTTGACTGTTTGAGACATTACTCCCATGGAGGAGAGTGTGCATGGTGACTGTTGTATTCAATCCCTATGCAATTTCTGTGTTTCATCAACACTTTGAAGGTCCACAATTTACAGAATGCCTCCAGATGTGCATAGGAAACTACTACTGGTCAACCTGGGAACGATCAAAGCGTAGACTGTTTCAGATATTACTCCCATGGAGGAGAGTACGGATGGTGACTATCGTATTCAATCCCGATGCAATTTCTGTGTTTCATCAACACTTTCAAGGTCCACAAATTACTGAATGCCTCCACATGTGCATCTGAAACTACTACTGGTCTTCCAGGGAACTATCAAAGCGTAGACTGTTTCAGACATTACTCCCATGAAGGAAAGTGCGGATCGTGACTGTTGTATTCAATCCCGATGCAACTTCTGTGTTTCATCAACACTCTGATAGTCCACAGATTACAGATTGTCTCCAGATGTGCATCGGAAACTACTACTGGTCTTAGTGGAAACGATCAAAGCGTAGACTGTTTCAGACATTCCTCTTTATGGAGGAAATTGCGGATGTTGACTGTTGTATTCAATCCCGATGCAACTTCTGTGTTTCATCAACACTCTGATAGTCCACAGATTACAGATTGTCTCCAGATGTGCATCGGAAACTACTACTGGTCTTAGTGGAAACGATCAAAGCGTAGACTGTTTCAGACATTCCTCTTTATGGAGGAAATTGCGGATGTTGACTGTTGTATTCAATCCCGATGCAATTTCTGTGTTTCATCAACACTCTGATAGTCCACAGATTACAGATTGTCTCCAGATGTGCATCGGGAACTACTACTGGTCTTCCTGGGAACGATCAAAGCGTAGACTGTTTCAGACATTACTACCATGGAGGAAAGTGTGCATGGTGACTGTTGTATTCAATCCCGATGCAATTTCTGTGTTTCATCAACAGTTTGATAGTCCACAGATTACAGATTGTCTCCAGATGTGCATAGGAAAGTACTACTGGTCTTCCAGGGAACGATCAAAGCGTAAACTGTTTGAGACATTACTCCCATGGAGGAAAGTGTGCTTGGTGACTGTTGTATTCCATCCCGATGCAATTTCTGTGTTTCATCAACACTTTGAAGGTCCACAAATTACAGAATGCATCCAGATGTGCATCGGAAACTACTACTGGTCTTCCAGGGAACGATCAAAGCGTAGACTGTTTCAGACATTACTCCCATGGAGGAAAGTGTGCATGGTGACTGTTGTATTCAATCCGATGCAATTTCTGTGTTTCATCAACACTTTGAACGTCCACAGATTACAGAATGCATCCAGATGTGCATCGAAGACTACTACTGGTCTTGCACGAAACGATCAAAGCGTAGACTGTTTGAGACATTACTCCCATGGAGGAAAGTGTGGATGGTGACTGTTGTATTCACTCCCGAAGCAATTTCTGTGTTTCATCAACACTTTGAAGGTCCACAGAGTACAGAATGCCTCCAGATGTGCATCAGAAACTACTACTGGTCTTCCAGGGAACGATCAAAGCGAAGACTGTTTCAGACATTACTCCCATGGAGGAAAGTGCGGATGGTGACTGTTGTATTCAATCCAGATGCAATTTCTGTGTTTCATCAGCAGTCTGATAGGGCACAGATTATACAATGCCTCCAGATATGCGTCGGAAACTACTATTGGTCTTCCAGGGAACGATCAAAGCGTAGACTGTTTGAGACATTACTCCCATGGAGGAAAGTGCGAATGGTGACTGTTGTATTCAATCCCGATGCATTATCTGTGTTTCATCGACACTCTGATAGTCCACAGATTACAGTTAGCCTCCAAATGTGCATCGGAAAGTACTACTGGTCTTAAAGGGAACGATCAAAGCGTGGACTGTTGGAGACATTACTAGCATGGAGGAAAGTGCGCATGGTGACTGTTGTATTCAATCCCGTTGCAATTCCTGGGTTTCATCAACACTCTGATAGTCCACAGATTACAGATTGATTCCAGATGTGCATCGGAAACTACTACTGGTCTTCCAGGGAACGATCAAAGCATAGACTGTTTCAGACATAACTCCCATGGAGCAAAGTGCCGATGGTGACTGTTGTATTCAATCCTGATGCAATTTCTGTGTTTCATCAACAATCTGATAGTAAACAGATTACAGATTGTCTCCAGATGTGCATTGGAAACCACTACTGTTCTTCCTGGGGACGATCAAAGCGTAGACTGTTTCAGACTTTACTCCCATGGAGGAAAGTGTGCATGGTGACTTTTGTATTCAATCCAGATGAAATTTCTGTGTTTTATCAACACTTTGAAGGTCCACAGATTACAGAATGTCTCCAGATGTGCATCGGAAACTAATACTGGTCTTCCAGGGAACGATCAAAGCGTAGACTGTCTCAGACATTACTCCCATGGAGGAAAGTGCGGATGGTGACTGTTGTATTCAATCCCGATGCAATATCTGTGTTCCATCTACACCCTGATAGTCCACAGATTACAGAATGCCACCAGATGTGCATCGGAAACTACTACTGGTCTTCCAGGGAACGATCAAAGCGTAGACTGTTTGAGACATTACTCCCATGGAGGAAAGTGCTGATGGGGACTGTTGTATTCAATCCCGATGCAATTTCTGTGTTTCATCAACACTCTGATAGTGCACAGATTACAGAATGCCTCCAGATGTGCATCGGAAACTACTACTGGTCTTCCTGGGAACGATCAAACCGTCGACTGTTTCAGACATTACTCCCATGGAGGAAAGTGTGCATGGTGACAGTTGAATTCAATCCGATGCAATTTCTGTGTTTAATCAACACTTTGAAGGTCCGCAGATTACAGAGTGCCTCCAGATGTGCATCAGAAACTACTACTGGTCTTCCAGGGAACGATCAAAGCGTAGACTGTTTCAGACATTACTCCCATGGAGGAAAGTGCGGATGGTGACTGTTGTATTCAATCCCGATGCAATTTCTGTGTTTCATCAACACTCTAATAGGCCACAGATTACAGATTGCATCCAGATGTGCATCGGAAACTCTTACTGGTCTTAATGGGAACGATCAAAGTGTAGACATTTTGAGACATTACTCCCATGGAGGAAAATGCGCATGGTGACTGTTGTATTTAATCCAGATGCAATTTCTGTGTTTCATAAACGGTCTGATAGGGCACAGATTATAGAATGCCTCCAGATGTGCATCGGAAACTACTATTGGTCTTCCAGGGAACGATCAAAGTGTAGACTGTTTGAGACATTACTCCCATGGAGGAAAATGCGCATGGTGACTGTTGTATTTAATCCAGATGCAATTTCTGTGTTTCATCAACAGTCTGATAGGGCACAGATTATAGAATGCCTCCAGATGTGCATCGGAACTACTATTGGTCTTCCAGGGAACGATCAAAGGGTAGACTGTTTGAGACATTACTCCCATGGAGGAAAGTGCGAATGGTGACTGTTGTACTCAATCCCGATGCATTATCTGTGTTTCATCAACACTCTGATAGTCCACAGATTACAGATCCCCTCCAAATGTGCATCGGAAAGTACCACTGATCTTAAAGGGAACGATCAAAGCGTGGACTGTTTGAGACATTACTCCCATGGAGGATAGTGCGCATGGTGATTGTTGTAATCAATCCCGATGCAATTTCTGGGTTTCATCAACACTATGATAGTCTACAGATTACAGATTGCCTCCAGATGTGCAACGGAAACTACCACTGCTCTTCCAGGGAACGATCAAATCGTAGACTGCTTCAGACATTACTCCCATGAAGGAATGTGCGGATGGTGACTGTTGTATTCAATCCCGACTCAATTTCTATGTTTCATCAACACTCTGATAGTCCACAGATTACAGATTGTCTCCAGATGTGCATCGGAAACTTCTACTGGTCTACCTGGGAACGATCAAAGCGTAGACTGTTTCAGACATTACTCCCATGGAGGAGAGTACGGATGGTGACAGTAGTATTCAATCCCGATGCAATTTCTGTGTTTCATCAAAACTCTGATAGTCCACAGACTACAGATTGTCTCCAGATGTACATCGGAAACTACTACTGGTCTTCCTGGGAACGATCAAAAACGTTGACTGTTTGAGACATTACTCCCATGGAGGAAAGTGTGCATGGTGACTGTTGTATTCAATCCCTATGCAATTTCTGTGTTCCATCAACACTTTGAAGGTCCACAATTTACAGAATGCCTCCAGATGTGCATAGGAAACTACTACTGGTCAACCTGGGAACGATCAAAGCGTAGACTGTTTCAGATATTACTCCCATGGAGGAGAGTACGGATGGTGACTATCGTATTCAATCCCGATGCAATTTCTGTGTTTCATCAACACTTTCAAGGTCCACAAATTACTGAATGCCTCCAGATGTGCATCGGAAACTACTACTGGTCTTCCAGGGAACTATCAAAGCGTAGACTGTTTCAGACATTACTCCCATGAAGGAAAGTGCGGATCGTGACTGTTGTATTCAATCCCGATGCAACTTCTGTGTTTCATCAACACTCTGATAGTCCACAGATTACAGATTGTCTCCAGATGTGCATCGGAAACTACTACTGGTCTTAGTGGAAACGATCAAAGCGTAGACTGTTTCAGACATTCCTCTTTATGGAGGAAATTGTGGATGTTGACTGTTGTATTCAATCCCGATGCAATTTCTGTGTTTCATCAACACTCTGATAGTCCACAGATTACAGATTGTCTCCAGATGTGCATCGGGAACTACTACTGGTCTTCCTGGGAACGATCAAAGCGTAGACTGTTTCAGACATTACTACCATGGAGGAAAGTGTGCATGGTGACTGTTGTATTCAATCCCGATGCAATTTCTGTGTTTCATCAACAGTCTGATAGTCCACAGATTACAGATTGTCTCCAGATGTGCATAGGAAAGTACTACTGGTCTTCCAGGGAACGATCAAAGCGTAAACTGTTTGAGACATTACTCCCATGGAGTAAAGTGTGCTTGGTGAGTGTTGTATTCCATCCCGATGCAATTTCTGTGTTTCATCAACACTTTGAACGTCCACAGATTACAGAATGCATCCAGATGTGCATCGAAGACTACTACTGGTCTTGCACGAAACGATCAAAGCGTAGACTGTTTGAGACATTACTCCCATGGAGGAAAGTGTGGATGGTGACTGTTGTATTCACTCCCGACGCAATTTCTGTGTTTCATCAACACTTTGAAGGTCCACAGAGTACAGAATGCCTCCAGATGTGCATCAGAAACTACTACTGGTCTTCCAGGGAACGATCAAAGCGAAGACTGTTTCAGACATTACTCCCATGGAGGAAAGTGCGGATGGTGACTGTTGTATTCAATCCAGATGCAATTTCTGTGTTTCATCAGCAGTCTGATAGGGCACAGATTATACAATGCCTCCAGATATGCATCGGAAACTACTATTGGTCTTCCAGGAAACGATCAAAGCGTAGACTGTTTGAGACATTACTCCCATGGAGGAAAGTGCGAATGGTGACTGTTGTATTCAATCCCGATGCATTATCTGTGTTTCATCAACACTCTGATAGTCCACAGATTACAGTTAGCCTCCAAATGTGCATCGGAAAGTACTACTGGTCTTAAAGGGAACGATCAAAGCGTGGACTGTTGGAGACATTACTAGCATGGAGGAAAGTGCGCATGGTGATTGTTGTATTCAATCCCGATGCAATTCCTGGGTTTCATCAACACTCTGATAGTCCACAGATTACAGATTGATTCCAGATGTGCATCGGAAACTACTACTGGTCTTCCAGGGAACAATCAAAGCATAGACTGTTTCAGACATAACTCCCATGGAGCAAAGTGCCGATGGTGACTGTTGTATTCAATCCTGATGCAATTTCTGTGTTACATCAACAATCTGATAGTAAACAGATTACAGATTGTCTCCAGATGTGCATTGGAAACCACTACTGTTCTTCCTGGGGACGATCAAAGCGTAGACTGTTTCAGACTTTACTCCCATGGAGGAAAGTGTGCATGGTGACTTTTGTATTCAATCCAGATGAAATTTCTGTGTTTTATCAACACTTTGAAGGTCCACAGATTACAGAATGTCTCCAGATGTGCATCGGAAACTAATACTGGTCTTCCAGGGAACGATCAAAGCGTAGACTGTCTCAGACATTTCTCCCATGGAGGAAAGTGCGGATGGTGACTGTTGTATTCAATCCCGATGCAATATCTGTGTTCCATCAACACCCTGATAGTCCACAGATTACAGAATGCCACCAGATGTGCATCGGGAACTACTACTGGTCTTCCAGGGAACGATCAAAGCGTAGACTGTTTGAGACATTACTCCCATGGAGGAAAGTGCTGATGGGGACTGTTGTATTCAATCCCGATGCAATTTCTGTGTTTCATCAACACTCTGATAGTGCACAGATTACAGAATGCCTCCAGATGTGCATCGGAAACTACTACTGGACTTCCAGGGAACGATCAGACCCTAAACTCTGTGAGACATTGCTCCCATGGAGGAAAGTGCGCATGGTGACTGTTGTATTCAATCTCGATGCAATTTCTGTGTTTCATCAACGGTCTTATAGTCCACACATTACAGAATGACTCCAGATGTGCATCGGAAACTACAACTGGTCTTCCAGGGAACGATCAAATCGTAGACTGTTTGAGACATTAATCCCATGGAGGAAAGTGCGCATTGTAACTGTTGTATTCAATCCCAATGCAATTTCTGTGTTTCATCAACAGTCTGACAGTCCACAGATTACAGAATGCCATCAGATGTGCATCGGAAACTACTACTCGTCTTCCAGAGAACAATCAAAGCTTAGACTGTTTGGACTGTCCTCCGGTGGAGGAAAGTGCGCATGACGAATTCAATCCCGATGCAATTTATGTGTTTCATCAACACTATGATAGTCCACAGAATACCGAATGCCACCAGATGTGCATCGGAAACTACTACTGGTCTTCCAGGGAACGATCATAACGTAGACTGTTTGAGACATTACTCACATTGAGGAAAGTGCGCATGGTGACTGTTGTATTCAATCCCGATGCAATTTCTGTGTTTCATCAATACTCTGATAGTCCACAGATTACAGAATGCCACCATATGTGCATCGGAAACTACTACTGGTCTTCCAGGGAACGATGAAAGCGTGGACTGTTTGAGACATTACTCCCATGGAGGAAAGTGCGAATGGTGACTATTGTATTCAATCCCGATGCAATTTCTGTGTTTCATCGACACTCTGATAGTCCACAGATTACAGAATGCCACCAAATGTTCATCGGAAACTACTTCTGGTCTTCCAGGGAACGATCAAAGCGTAGACTGTTTCAGACATTACTCCCATGGAGGAAAGTGTGCATGGTGACTGTTGTATTCAATCCGATGCAATTTCTGTGTTTCATCAACAATTTGAACGTCCACAGATTACAGAATGCATCCAGATGTGCATCGAAAACTACTACTGGTCTTGCACGAAACGATCAAAGCGTAGACTGTTTGAGACATTACTCCCATGGAGGAAAGTGTTAATGGTGACTGTTGTATTCACTACCGACGCAATTTCTGTGTTTCATCAACACTTTGAAGGTCCACAGAGTACAGAATGCCTCCAGATGTGCATCAGAAACTACTACTGGTCTTCCAGGGAACGATCAAAGCGAAGACTGTTTCAGACATTACTCCCATGGAGGAAAGTGCGGATGGTGACTGTTGTATTCAATCCAGATGCAATTTCTGTGTTTCATCAACAGTCTGATAGGGCACAGATTATACAATGCCTCCAGATATGCATCGGAAACTACTATTGGTCTTCCAGGGAACGATCAAAGCGTAGACTGTTTGAGACATTACTCCCATGGAGGAAAGTGCGAATGGTGACTGTTGTATTGAATCCCGATGCATTATCTGTGTTTCTTCAACACTCTGATAGTCCACAGATTACAGTTAGCCTCCAAATGTGCATCGGAAAGTACTACTGGTCTTAAAGGGAACGATCAAAGCGTGGACTGTTGGAGACATTACTCCCATGGAGGAAAGTGCGCATGGTGACTGCTGTATTCAATCCCGATGCAACTACTGTGTTTCATCAACACTCTGATAGTCCACAGATTACAGAATGCCACGAGATGTGCATCGGGACCTACTACTGGTCTTCCAGGGAACGATCAAAGCGTAAATTGTTTGAGACATTACTCACATTGAGGAAAGTGCGCATGGTGACTGTTGTATTTAATCCCGATGCATTTTCTGTGTTTCATCAACACTCTGATAGACCACAGATTACAGAATGCCACCAGAAGTACATGGGAAACTAATACTGGTCTTCACGGAACGATCAAAGCGTAGACTGTTTAAGACATTACTCCCATGGAGGAAAGTGCGGATGGTGACTGCTGTATTCAATCCCTAAACAACTACTGAGTTTCATCAACACTCTGATAGTCCACAGATTACAGAATGCCACCAGATGTGCATCGGGAACTACTACTGGTCTTCCAGGGAACGATCAAAGCGTAAATTGTTTGATACATTACTCACATTGAGGAAAGTGCGCATGGTGACTGTTGTATTCAATCCCGATGCAATTTCTGTGTTTCATCAATACTCTGATAGTCCACAGATTACAGAATGACACCAGATGTGCATCGGAAACTACTACTGGTCTTCCAGGGAACGATCAAAGCGTAGACTGTTTGAGACATTACTCCCATGGAGGAAAGTGCTGATGGGGACTGTTGTATTCAATCCCGATGCAATTTCTGAGTTTCATCAACACTCTGATAGTGCACAGATTACAGAATGCCTCCAGATGTGCATCGGAAACTACTACTGGACTTCCAGGGAACGATCAGAGCCTAAACTCTGTGAGACATTGCTCCCATGGAGGAAAGTGCGCATGGTGACTGTTGTATTCAATCTCGATGCAATTTCTGTGTTTCATCAACAGTCTTATAGTCCACACATTACAGAATGACTCCAGATGTGCATCGGAAACTACAACTGGTCTTCCAGGGAACGATCAAATCGTAGACTGTTTGAGACTTTAATCCCATGGAGGAAAGTGCGCATTGTAACTGTTGTATTCAATCCCGATGCAATTTCTGTGTTTCATCAACAGTCTGATAGTCCACAGATTACAGAATGCCACCAGATGTGCACCGGAAACTACTACTGGTCTTCCAGGGACGATCAAAGCGAGGACTGTTTGAGATATTACTCCCATGGAGGAAAGTGCGCATTATGACTGTTGTATTCAATGCCGATGCAATTTCTGTGTTTCATCAACACTCTGATAGTCCACAGATTACAGACTGCCACCAGATGTGCATCGGAAACTACTACTCGTCTTCCAGAGAACAATCAAAGCTTAGACTGTTTGAGACAATCCTCCGGTGGAGGAAAGTGCGCATGACGAATTCAATCCCGATGCAATTTATGTGTTTCATCAACACTATGATAGTCCACAGAATACCGAATGCCACCAGATGGGCATCGGAAACTACTACTGGTCTTCCAGGGAACGATCAAATCGTAGACTGTTTGAGACATTACTCCCATGGAGGGAAGTGCGCATGGTGACTGTAGTATTCAATCCCGATGGAATTTCTGTGTTTCATCAACAGTCTGATAGTCCACAGATTACCGAATGCCTCCAGATGTGCATCGTATACTACTACTGGTCTTCCAGGGAACGATCAAAGCGTAGACTGTTTGAGACATTACTCCCATGGAGGAAAGTGCGCATGGTGACTGTTGTATTCAATCCCGATGCAATTTCTGTGTTTCATCAACAGTCTTATAGTTCACAGATTTCAGGATGCCTCCAGATGTGCATCGGAAACTGCTACTGGTCTTCCAGGGAACGATCAAATCGTAGACTGTTTGAGACATTACTCACATTGAGGAAAGTGCGCATGGTGACTGTTGTATTAAATCCCGATGCAATTTCTGTGTTTCATCAATACTCTGATAGTCCACAGATTACAGAATGCCACCATATGTGCATCGGAAACTACTACTGGTCTTCCAGGGAACGATGAAAGCGTGGACTGTTTGAGACATTACTCCCATGGAGGAAAGTGCGAATGGTGACTATTGTATTCAATCCCGATGCAATTTCTGTGTTTCATCAACACTGTGATAGTCCACAGATTACAGAATGCCACCAAATGTTCATCGGAAACTACTTCTGGTCTTCCAGGGGACGATCAAATCGTAGACTGTTTGAGACATTACTCCCATGGAGGGAAGTGCGCATGGTGACTGTAGTATTCAATCCCGATGGAATTTCTGTGTTTCATCAACAGTCTGATAGTCCACAGATTACCGAATGCCTCCAGATGTGCATCGTATACTACTACTGGTCTTCCAGGGAACGATCAAAGCGTAGACTGTTTGAGACATTACTCCCATGGAGGAAAGTGCGCATGGTGACTGTTGTATTCAATCCCGATGCAATTTCTGTGTTTCATCAACAGTCTTATACTTCACAGATTTCAGGATGCCTCCAGATGTGCATCGGAAACTGCTACTGGTCTTCCAGGGAACGATCAAATCGTAGACTGTTTGAGACATTACTCCCATGGAGGAAAGTGCGCATGGTGGCTGTTGTATTTAATCCCGATGCATTTTCTGTGTTTCATCAACACTCTGCTAGACCACGATTACAGAATGCCACCAGATGTCCATCGGAATCTCCTACTGGTCTTCCACTGAACTATCAAAGCGTAGACTGTTTCAGACATATTCCCATGGAGGAAAGAGCGGATGGTGACTGTTGTATTCAATCCCGATGCAATTTCTGTGTTTCATCAACACTATGATAGTCCACAGATTACAGAATGCCACCAGATGTGCATCGGAAACTACTACGGGTCTTCCACGGAACGAATATAACGTAGACTGTTTGAGACATTACTCCCATGGAGGGAAGTGCGCATGGTGACTGTTGTATTCAATCCCGATGCAATTTCTTTGTTTCATCAACACTCTGAAAGTCCACAGGTTACAAAATGCCACCAGATGTGCATCGGAAACTACTACTGTTCTTCCAGAGAACTATCAAAGCGTAGACTGTTTGAGACATTACTCCAGTGGAGGAAGGTGCGCATGGTGAATTCAATCCCGATGCAATTTCTGTGTTTCATCAACACTCTGATAGTCCACAGATTACAGAATGCAAGCAGATGTGCATCGGAAACTACTACTGGTCATCCAGGGAACGATCAAAGCGTAAATTGTTTGAGACATTACTCCCATGGAGGAAAGTGTGGATGGTGACTGTTGTATTCAATCCCGATGCAATTTCTGTGTTTCATCAACACTCTGATAGTCCACAGATTACAGAATGCCACCAGATGTGCATCGGAAACTACTACGGGTCTTCCAGGGAATGATCAAATCGTAGACTGTTTGAGACATTACTCCCGTGGAGAAAAGTGCGCATGGTGATATTTGTATTCAATCCCGATGCAATTTCTGTGTTTCATCGACACTCTGATAGTCCACAGATTACCGAATGCCACCAGATGTGCACCGGAAACTACTACTGGTCTTCCAGGAACGAACAAAGCGTAGACTGTTTGAGACATTACTCCCATGGAGGAAAGTGCGCATGGTGACTGTTGTATTCAATCCCGATGCAATTTCTGTGTTTCATCAACAGTCTTATAGTCCACAGAATACAGAATGCCACCAGATGTGCATCGGAAACTACTACTGGTCCTCCAGGGAACGATCAAAGCGTAAATAGTTTGAGGCATTACTCACATTGAGGAAAGTGCGCATGGTGACTGTTGTATTCAATCCCGATGCAATTTCTGTGTTTCATCAATACTCTGATAGTCCACAGATTACAGAATGCCACCAGATGTGCATCGGAAACTACTACTGCTCTTCCAGGGAACGATCAAAGCGTAGACTGTTTGAGACATAACTCCCGTGGAGGAAAGTGCGCATGGTGACTGTTGTATTTAATCCCGATGCATTTTCTGTGTTTCATCAACACTCTGATAGACCACAGATTACAGAATGCCACCAGATGTGCATCGGAAACTCCTACTGGTCTTCCACTGAACGATCAAATCGTAGACTGTTTCAGACATTACCCCCATGGAGGAAAGTGCAGATGGTGACTGTTGTATTCAATCCCGATGCAATTTCTGTGTTTCATCGACACTCTGATTGTCCACAGATTACCGAATGCCACCAGATGTGCACCGGAAACTACTACGGGTCTTCCAGGGAAAGATCAAATCGTAGACTGTTTGAGACATTACTCCCATGGAGGAAAGTGTGCATGGTGACATTTGCATTCAATCCCGATGCAATTTCTGTGTTTCATCAACACTCTGATAGTCCACAGATTACAGAATGCCACCAGATGTGCACCGGAAACTACTACTGTTCTTCCAGAGAACTATCAAAGCGTAGACTTTTTGAGACATTACTCCGGTGGAGGAAGGTGCGCATGGTGAATTCAATCCCGATGCAATTTCTGTGTTTCATCAACACTCTGATAGTCCACAGATTACAGAATGCAACCAGATGTGCATCGGAAACTACTACTGGTCTTCCAGGGAACGATCAAAGCGTAAATTGTTTGAGACATTACTCCCATGGAGGAAAGTGTGGATGGTGACTGTTGTATTCAATCCCGATGCAATTTCTGTGTTTCATCAACACTCTGATAGTCCACAGATTACAGAATGCCACCAGATGTGCATCGGAAACTACTACGGGTCTTCCAGGGAATGATCAAATCGTAGACTGTTTGAGACATTACTCCCGTGGAGAAAAGTGCGCATGGTGATATTTGTATTCAATCCCGATGCAATTTCTGTGTTTCATCGACACTCTGATAGTCCACAGATTACCGAATGCCACCAGATGTGCACCGGAAACTACTACTGGTCTTCCAGGAACGAACAAAGCGTAGACTGTTTGAGACATTACTCCCATGGAGGAAAGTGCGCATGGTGACTGTTGTATTCAATCCCGATGCAATTTCTGTGTTTCATCAACAGTCTTATAGTCCACAGAATACAGAATGCCACCAGATGTGCATCGGAAACTACTACTGGTCCTCCAGGGAACGATCAAAGCGTAAATTGTTTGAGGCATTACTCACATTGAGGAAAGTGCGCATGGTGACTGTTGTATTCAATCCCGATGCAATTTCTGTGTTTCATCAATACTCTGATAGTCCACAGATTACAGAATGCCACCAGATGTGCATCGGAAACTACTACTGCTCTTCCAGGGAACGATCAAAGCGTAGACTGTTTGAGACATAACTCCCGTGGAGGAAAGTGCGCATGGTGACTGTTGTATTTAATCCTGATGCATTTTCTGTGTTTCATCAACACTCTGATAGACCACAGATTACAGAATGCCACCAGATGTGCATCGGAAACTCCTACTGGTCTTCCACTGAACGATCAAATCGTAGACTGTTTCAGACATTACCCCCATGGAGGAAAGTGCAGATGGTGACTGTTGTATTCAATCCCGATGCAATTTCTGTGTTTCATCGACACTCTGATTGTCCACAGATTACCGAATGCCACCAGATGTGCACCGGAAACTACTACGGGTCTTCCAGGGAAAGATCAAATCGTAGACTGTTTGAGACATTACTCCCATGGAGGAATGTGTGCATGGTGACATTTGTATTCAATCCCGATGCAATTTCTGTGTTTCATCAACACTCTGATAGTCCACAGATTACAGAATGCCACCAGATGTGCTCCGGAAACTACTACTGTTCTCCCAGAGAACTATCAAAGCGTAGACTTTTTGAGACATTACTCCGGTGGAGGAAGGTGCGCATGGTGAATTCAATCCCGATGCAATTTCTGTGTTTCATCAACACTCTGATAGTCCACAGATTACAGAATGCCACCAGATGTGCATCGGAAACTACTACTGGTCTTCCAGGGAACGATCAAAGCGTAAATTGTTTGAGACATTACTCCCATGGAGGAAAGTGCGGATGGTGACTGTTGTATTCAATCCCGATGCAATTTCTGTGTTTCATCAACAGTCTTATAGTCCACAGAATTCAGAATGCCTCCAGATGTGCATTGGAAACTGCTACTGGTCTTCCAGGGAACGATCAAATCGTAGACTGTTTGAGACATTACTCCCATGGAGGAAAGTGCGCATGGTGACTGTTGTATTCAATCCCGATGCAATTTCTGTGTTTCATCAATACTCTGATAGTCCACAGATTACAGAATGCCACCATATGTGCATCGGAAACTACTACTGGTCTTCCAGGGAACGATGAAAGCGTGGACTGTTTGAGACATTACTCCCATGGAGGAAAGTGCGAATGGTGACTGTTGTATTCAATCCCGATGCAATTTCTGTGTTTCATTAACACTCTGATAGTCCACAGATTACAGAATGCAACCAAATGTGCATCGGAAACTACTTCTGGTCTTCCAGGGAACGATCAAGTCGTAGACTGTTTGAGACATTACTCCCATGGAGGGAAGTGCGCATGGTGACTGTTGTATTCAATCCCGATGCTATTTCTGTGTTTCATCAACACTCTGATAGTCCACAAATTACAGAATGCCACCAGATGTGCATCGGAAACTACTACTAATCTTCCAGGGAACGATCAAAGCGTAGACTGTTTGAGACATAACTCCCGTGGAGGAAAGTGCGGATGGTGACTGTTGTACTCAATCCCGATGCAATTTCTGTGTTTCATCGACACTCTGATAGTCCACAGGTTACAAAATGCCACCAGATGTGCATCGGAAACTACTACTGTTCTTCCAGAGAACTATCAAAGCGTAGACTGTTTGAGACATTACTCCGGTGGAGGAAAGTGCGCATGTTGAATTCAATCCCGATGCAATTTCTGTGTTTCATCAATACTCTG
Source organism: Schistocerca gregaria (assembly GCF_023897955.1). Taxonomy (NCBI): domain Eukaryota; kingdom Metazoa; phylum Arthropoda; class Insecta; order Orthoptera; family Acrididae; genus Schistocerca; species Schistocerca gregaria. The sequence goes on along the minus strand of NW_026061799.1, from coordinate 2,459,951 downwards.
ATAGTCCACAGATTACAGAATGCCACCAGATGTGCACCGGAAACTACTACTGGTCTTCCAGAGAACAATCAAAGCGTAGACTGTTTGAGACATTACTCCCGTATAGGAAAGTGCGCATGGTGAAATCAATCCCGATGCAAATTCTGTGTTTCATCAACACTCTGATAGTCCACAGAATACAGAATGCCACCAGATGTGCATCGGAAACTACTACTGGTCCTCCAGGGAACGATCAAAGCGTAAATTGTATGAGGCGTTACTCACATTGAGGAAAGTGCCCATGCTGACTGTTGTATTCAATCCCGATGCAATTTCTGTGTTTCATCAATACTCTGATAGTCCACAAATTACAGAATGCCACCAGATGTGCATCGGAAACTACTACTAATCTTCCAGGGAACGATCAAAGCGTAGACTGTTTGAGACATAACTCCCGTGGAGGAAAGTGCGGATGGTGACTGTTGTACTCAATCCCGATGCAATTTCTGTGTTTCATCGACACTCTGATAGTCCACAGATTACCGAATGCCACCAGATGTGCACCGGAAACTACTACTGGTCTTCCAGGAACGATCAAAGCGTAGACTGATGGAGAAATTACTCCCATGGAGGAAAGTGCGCATGGTGACTGTTGTATTCAATGCCGATGCAATTTCTGTGTTTCATCAATACTCTGATAGACCACAGATTACAGAATGCCACCAGATGTGCATCGGAAACTCCTACTGGTCTTCCACTGAACGATCTAATCGTAGACTGTTTCAGACATTAGCCCCATGGAGGAAAGTGCGGATGGTGACTGTTGTATTCAATCCCGATGCAATTTCTGTGTTTCATCGACTCTTTGATAGTCCACAGATTACCGAATGCCACCAGATGTGCACCGGAAACTCTTACTGGTCTTCAGGAACGATCAAAGCGTAGACTGTTTGAGACATTACCCCCATGGGGGAAAGTGCGCATGGTGACTGTTGTATTCAATGCCGATGCAATTTCTGTGTTTCATCAATACTCTGATAGTCCACAGATTGCAGAATGCCACCAGATGTGCATCGGAAACTACTACTGGTCTTCCAGGGAACGATGAAAGTGTGGACTGTTTGAGACATTACTCCCATGGAGGAAAGTGCGAATGGTGACTGTTGTATTCAATCCCGATGCAATTTCTGTGTTTCATTATCACTCTGATAGTCCACAGATTACAGAATGCCACCAAATGTGCATCGGAAACTACTTCTGGTCTTCCAGGGAACGATCAAGTCGTAGACTGTTTGAGACATTACTCCCAGGGAGGGAAGTGCGCATGGTGACTGTTGTATTCAATCCCGATGCTATTTCTGTGTTTCATCAACACTCTGATAGTCCACAGATTACAGAATGCCTCCAGATGTGCATCGGAAACTGCTACTGGTCTTCCAGGGAGCGATCAAAGCGTAGACTGTTTGAGACATTACTCCTGTGGAGGAAAGTGCGCATGGTGACATTTGTATTCAATCCCCATGCAATTTCTATGTTTCAGCAACACTCTGATAGTCCACAGATTACAGAATGCCACCAAATGTGCATCGGAAACTACTACTGGTCCTCCAGGGAACGATCAAAGCGTAAATTGTTAGAGGCATTACTCACGTTGAGGAAAGTGCGCATGGTGACTGTTGTATTCAATCCCGATGCAATTTCTGTGTTTCATCAACAATCTTATAGTCCACAGAATACAGAATGCCACCAGATGTGCATCGGAAACTACTACTGGTCCTCCAGGGAACGATCAAAGCGTAAATTGTATGATGCATTACTCACATTGAGGAAAGTGCACATGGTGACTGTTGTATTCCATCCCGATGCAATTTCTGTGTTTCATCAATACTCTGATAGTCCACAGATTACAGAATGCCACCAGATGTGCATCGGAAACTACTACTGGTCTTCCAGGGAACGATCAAAGCGTAGACTGTTTGAGACATAACTCCCGTGGAGGAAAGTGCGGATGGTGACTGTTGTATTCAATCCCGATGCAATTTCTGTGTTTCATCGACACTCTGATAGTCCACAGATTACCGAATGCCACCAGATGTGCAGCGGAAACTACTACTGGTTTTCCAGGAACGATCAAAGCGTAGACTGTTTGAGACATTACTCCCATGGAGGAAAGTGCGCATGGTGACTGTTGTATTCAATGCCGATGCAATTTCTGTGTTTCATCAATACTCTGATAGACCACAGATTACAGAATGCCACCAGATGTGCATCGGAAACTCCTACTGGTCTTCCACTGAACGATCAAATCGTAGACTGTTTCAGACATTAGCCCCATGGAGGAAAGTGCGGATGGTGACTGTTGTATTCAATCCCGATGCAATTTCTGTGTTTCATCGACTCTTTGATAGTCCACAGATTACCAAATGCCACCAGATGTGCACCGGAAACTCTTACTGGTCTTCCAGGAACGATCAAAGCGTAGACTGTTTGAGACATTACTCCCATGGAGGAAAGTGCGCATGGTGACTGTTGTATTCAATGCCGATGCAATTTCTGTGTTTCATCAATACTCTGATAGTCCAAAGATTCCAGAATGCCACCAGATGTGCATCGGAAACTACTACTGGTCTTCCAGAGAACAATCAAAGCGTAGACTGTTTGAGACATTACTCCAGTGGAGGAAAGTGCGCATGGTGAATTCAATCACAATGCAATTTCTGTGTTTCATCAACACTCTGATAGTCCACAGATTACAGAATGCCACCAGATGTGCATCGGAAACTACTACGGGTCTTCCAGGGAACGATCAAATCGTAGACTGTTTGAGACATTACTCCCGTGGAGGAAAGTGCGCATGGTGATATTTGTATTCAATCCCGATGCAATTTCTGTGTTTCATCGACACTCTGATAGTCCACAGATTACCGAATGCCACCAGATGTGCACCGGAAACTACTACTGGTCTTCCAGGAACGAACAAAGCGTAGACTGTTTGAGACATTACTCCCATGGAGGAAAGTGCGCATGGTGACTGTTGTATTCGATCCCGATGCAATTTCTGTGTTTCATCAACAGTTTTATAGTCCACAGAATACAGAATGCCACCAGATGTGCATCGGAAACTACTACTGGTCCTCCAGGGAACGATCAAAGCGTAAATTGTTTGAGGCATTACTCACATTGAGGAAAGTGCGCATGGTGACTGTTGTATTCAATCCCGATGCAATTTCTGTGTTTCATCAATACTCTGATAGTCCACAGATTACAGAATGCCACCAGATGTGCATCGGAAACTACTACTGCTCTTCCAGGGAACGATCAAAGCGTAGACTGTTTGAGGCATAACTCCCGTGGAGGAAAGTGCGCATGGTGACTGTTGTATTTAATCCCGATGCATTTTCTGTGTTTCATCAACACTCTGATAGACCACAGATTACAGAATACCACCAGATGTGCATCGGAAACTCCTACTGGTCTTCCACTGAACGATCAAATCGTAGACTGTTTCAGACATTACCCCCATGGAGGAAAGTGCAGATGGTGACTGTTGTATTCAATCCCGATGCAATTTCTGTGTTTCATCGACACTCTGATTGTCCACAGATTACCGAATGCCACCAGATGTGCACCGGAAACTACTACGGGTCTTCCAGGGAAAGATCAAATCGTAGACTGTTTGAGACATTACTCCCATGGAGGAAAGTGTGCATGGTGACATTTTTATTCAATCCCGATGCAATTTCTGTGTTTCATCAACACTCTGATAGTCCACAGATTACAGAATGCCACCAGATGTGCACCGGAAACTACTACTGTTCTTCCAGAGAACTATCAAAGCGTAGACTGTTTGAGACATTACTCCGGTGGAGGAAGGTGCGCATGGTGAATTCAATCCCGATGCAATTTCTGTGTTTCATCAACACTCTGATAGTCCACAGATTACAGAATGCCACCAGATGTGCATCGGAAACTACTACTGGTCTTCCAGGGAACGATCAAAGCGTAAATTGTTTGAGACATTACTCCCATGGAGGAAAGTGCGGATGGTGACTGTTGTATTCAATCCCGATGCAATTTCTGTGTTTCATCAACAGTCTTATAGTCCACAGATTTCAGAATGCCTCCAGATGTGCATCGGAAACTGCTACTGGTCTTCCAGGGAACGATCAAATCGTAGACTGTTTGAGACATTACTCCCATGGAGGAAAGTGCGCATGGTGACTGTTGTATTCAATCCCGATGCAATTTCTGTGTTTCATCAATACTCTGATAGTCCACAGATTACAGAATGCCACCATATGTGCATCGGAAACTACTACTGGTCTTCCAGGGAACGATGAAAACGTGGACTGTTTGAGACATTACTCCCATGGAGGAAAGTGCGAATGGTGACTGTTGTATTCAAACCCGATGCAATTTCTGTGTTTCATTAACACTCTGATAGTCCACAGATTACAGAATGCCACCAAATGTGCATCGGAAACTACTTCTGGTCTTCCAGGGAACTATCAAGTCGTAGACTGTTTGAGACATTACTCCCATGGAGGGAAGTGCGCATGGTGACTGTTGTATTCAATCCCGATGCTATTTCTGTGTTTCATCAACACTCTGATAGTCCACAGATTACAGAATGCCACCAGATGTGCATCTGAAACTGCTACTGGTCTTCCAGGGAACGATCAAAGCGTAGACTGTTTGAGACATTACTCCGGTGGAGGAAAGTGCGCATGGTGACTGTTGTAGTCAATCCCGATGCAATTTCTTTGTTTCATCAACACTCTGATAGTCCACAGGTTACAAAATGCCACCAGATGTGCATCGGAAACTACTACTGTTCTTCCAGAGAACTATCAAAGCGTAGACTGTTTGAGACATTACTCCGGTGGAGGAAGGTGCGCATGGTGAATTCAATCCCGATGCAATTTCTGTGTTTCATCAACACTCTGATAGTCCACAGATTACAGAATGCCACCAGATGTGCACCGGAAACTACTACTGGTCTTCCAGAGAACAATCAAAGCGTAGACTGTTTGAGACATTACTCCCGTATAGGAAAGTGCGCATGGTGAAATCAATCCCGATGCAAATTCTGTGTTTCATCAACACTCTGATAGTCCACAGAATACAGAATGCCACCAGATGTGCATCGGAAACTACTACTGGTCCTCCAGGGAACGATCAAAGCGTAATTTGTATGAGGCATTACTCACATTGAGGAAAGTGCCCATGGTGACTGTTGTATTCAATCCCGATGCAATTTCTGTGTTTCATCAATACTCTGATAGTCCACAGATTACAGAATGCCACCAGATGTGCATCGGAAACTACTACTGGTCTTCCAGGGAACGATCAAAGCGTAGACTGTTTGAGACATAACTCCCGTGGAGGAAAGTGCGGATGGTGACTGTTGTATTCAATCCGGATGCAATTTCTGTGTTTCATCGACACTCTGATAGTCCACAGATTACCGAATGCCACCAGATGTGCACCGGAAACTACTACTGGTCTTCCAGGAACGATCAAAGCGTAGACTGTTTGAGACATTACTCCCATGGAGGAAAGTGCGCATGGTGACTGTTGTATTCAATGCCGATGCAATTTCTGTGTTTCATCAATACTCTGATAGACCACAGATTACAGAATGCTACCAGATGTGCATCGGAAACTCCTACTGGTCTTCCAGTGAACGATCAAATCGTAGACTGTTTCAGACATTAGCCCCATGGAGGAAAGTGCGGATGGTGACTGTTATATTCAATCCCGATGCAATTTCTGTGTTTCATCGACTCTTTGATAGTCCACAGATTAGCGAATGCCACCAGATGTCCACCGGAAACTCTTACTGGTCTTCCAGGAACGATCAAAGCGTAGAATGTTGGAGACATTACCCCCATGGGGGAAAGTGCGCATGGTGACTGTTGTATTCAATGCCGATGCTATTTCTGTGTTTCATCAATACTCTGATAGTCCACAGATTGCAGAATGCCACCAGCTGTGCATCGGAAACTACTACTGGTCTTCCAGGGAACGATGAAAGTGTGGACTGTTTGAGACATTACTCCCATGGAGGAAAGTGCGAATAGTGACTGTTGTATTCAATCCCGATGCAATTTCTGTGTTTCATTAACACTCTGATAGTCCACAGATTACAGAATGCCACCAAATGTGCATCGGCAACTACTTCTGGTCTTCCAGGGAACGATCAAGTCGTAGACTGTTTGAGACATTACTCCCATGGAGAGAAGTGCGCATGGTGACTGTTGTATTCAATCCCGATGCTATTTCTGTGTTTCATCAACACTCTGATAGTCCACAGATTACAGAATGCCACCAGATGTGCATCGGAAACTGCTACTGGTCTTCCAGGGAGCGATCAAAGCGTAGACTGTTTGAGACATTACTCCTGTGGAGGAAAGTGCGCATGGTGACATTTGTATTCAATCCCCATGCAATTTCTATGTTTCAGCAACACTCTGATAGTCCACAGATTACAGAATGCCACCAGATGTGCATCGGAAACTACTACTGGTCTTCCAGAGAACAATCAAAGCGTAGACTGTTTGAGACATTACTCCCTTATAGGAAAGTGCGCATGGTGAAATCAATCCCGATGCAAATTCTGTGTTTCATCAACACTCTGATAGTCCACAGAATACAGAATGCCACCAGATGTGCATCGGAAACTACTACTGGTCCTCCAGGGAACGATCAAAGCGTAAATTGTTAGAGGCATTACTCACATTGAGGAAAGTGCGCATGGTGACTGTTGTATTCAATCCCGATGCAATTTCTGTGTTTCATCAACAATCTTATAGTCCACAGAATACAGAATGCCACCAGATGTGCATCGGAAACTACTACTGGTCCTCCAGGGAACGATCAAAGCGTAAATTGTATGAGGCATTACTCACATTGAGGAAAGTGCCCATGGTGACTGTTGTATTCAATCCCGATGTAATTTCTGTGTTTCATCAATACTCTGATAGTCCACAGATTACAGAATGCCACCAGATGTGCATCGGAAACTACTACTGGTCTTCCAGGGAACGATCAAAGCGTAGACTGTTTGAGACATAACTCCCGTGGAGGAAAGTGCGGATGGTGACTGTTGTATTCAATCCCGATGCAATTTCTGTGTTTCATCAATACTCTGATAGTCCACAGATTGCAGAATGCCACCAGATGTGCATCGGAAACTACTACTGGTCTTCCAGGGAACGATCAAAGTGTAGACTGTTTGAGACATAACTCCCGTGGAGGAAAGTGCGCATGGTGACTGTCGTATTCAATCCCGATTCAATTTCTGTGTCTCATCAACACTCTGATAGTCCAAAGATTTCAGAATGCCACCAGATGTGCATCGGAAACTACTACTGGTCTTCCAGAGAACAATCAAAGCGTAGACTGTTTGAGACATTACTCCAGTGGAGGAAAGTGCGCATGGTGAATTCAATCCCAATGCAATTTCTGTGTTTCATCAACACTCTGATAGTCCACAGATTACAGAATGCCACCAGATGTGCTTCGGAAACTACTACGGGTCTTCCAGAGAACTATCAAAGCGTAGACTGTTTGAGACATTACTCCGGTGTAGGAAGGTGCGCATGGTGAATTCAATCCCAATGCAATTTCTGTGTTTCATCAACACTCTGATAGTCCACAGATTACAGAATGCCACCAGATGTGCATTGGAAACTACTACGGGTCTTCCAGGGAACGATCAAATCGTAGACTGTTTGAGACATTACTCCCGTGGAGGAAAGTGCGCATGGTGACATTTGTATTAAATCCCGATGCAATTTCTGTGTTTCATCAACACTCTAATAGTCCACAGATTACAGAATGTCACCAGATGTGCATCGGAAACTACTACTGGTCTTCCAGAGAACAATCAAAGCATAGACTGTTTGAGACATTACTCCCGTATAGGAAAGTGCGCATAGTGAAATCAATCCCGATGCAAATTCTGTGTTTCATCAACACTCTGATAGTCCACAGAATACAGAATGCCACCTGATGTGCATCAGAAACTACTACTGGTCCTCCAGGGAACGATCAAATTGTAAATTGTTTGAGGCATTACTCACATTGAGGAAAGTGCGCATGGTAACTGTTGTATTCAATCCCGATGCAATTTCTGTGTTTCATCAACAGTCTTATAGTCCACAGAATACAGAATGCCACCAGATGTGCATCGGAAACTACTACTTGTCCTCCAGGGAACGATCAAAGCGTAAATTGTTTGAGACATTACTCCCATGGATGAAAGTGCGGATGGTGACTGTTGTATTCAATACCGATGCAATTTCTGTGTTTCATCAACACTCTGATAGTCCACAGATTACAGAATGCCACCAGATGTGCATCGGAAACTACTATGGGTCTTCCAGGGAACGATCGAATCGTAGACTGTTTGAGACATTACTCCCGTGGAGGAAAGTGCGCATGGTGACATTTGTATTCAATCCCGATGCAATTTCTGTGTTTCATCAACACTCTGATAGTCCACAGATTACAGAATGCCACCAGATGTGCATCGGAAACTACTACTGGTCTTCCAGAGAACAATCAAAGCATAGACTGTTTGAGACATTACTCCTGTATAGGAAAGTGCGCATGGTGAAATCAATCCCGATGCAAATTCTGTGTTTCATTAACACTCTGATAGTCCACAGAATACAGAATGCCACCAGATGTGCATCGGAAACTACTACTGGTCTTCCAGGGAACGATCAAAGCGTAGACTGTTTGACACATAACTCCCGTGGAGGAAAGTGCGCATGGTGACTGTTGTATTTAATCCCGATGAATTTTCTGTGTTTCATCAACACTCTGATAGACCACAGATTACAGAATGCCACCAGATGTGCATCGGAACCTACTAGTTGTCTTTCAGGGAACGATCAAAGCGTAGACTGTTTGAGACATTACTCCCATGGAGGAAAGTGCGCATGGTGACTGTTGTATTCATTCCCGATGCTATTTCTGTGTTTCATCAACAGTCTGATAGTCCACAGATTACAGAATGCCTCCCGATGTGTATCGGAAACTACTACTGGTCTTCCAGGGAACGATCACAGCGTAGACTGTTAGAGCAATTACTCCCATGGAGGAAAGTGCGCATGGTGACTGTTGTATTCCATCCCGATGCAATTTCTGTGTTTCATAAACAGTCTTATAGTTCACAGATTACAGAATGCCTCCAGATGTGCATCGGAAACTACTACTGGTCTTCCAGGGAACGATCAAATCGTAGACAGTTAGAGACATTACTCCCATGGAGGATAGTGCGCATGGTGACTGTTGTATTTAATCCCGATGCATTTTCTGTGTTTCTTCAACACTCTGATAGACCACAGATTACAGAATGCCTCCAGATGTGCGTCGGAAACTCCTACTGGTCTTCAACTGAACGATCAAAGCGTAGACTGTTTCAGACATACTCCCATGGAGGAAAGTGAGGATGGTGACTGTTGTATTCAATCCCGATGCAATTTCTGTGTTTCATCAACCCTCTGATAGTGCACAGATTACAGAATGCCTCCAGATGTGCATCGGAAACTACTATTGGTCTGCCAGGGAACGATCAAAGCGTGGAATATTTGAGACATTACTCCCATATAAGAAAGTGCGAATGGTGACTGTTTTATTCAATCCCGATGCAATTTCTGTGTTTCATCAACACTCTGATAGCCCACAGATTACAGAATGCCACCAGATGTGCATCAGAAACTACTACTGGTCTTCCAGGGAACGATCAAATCGTAGACTGTTTGAGACATTACTCCCATTTAGGATAGTGCGCATGGTGATTGTTGTATTCAATCCCGATGGAATTTCTGTGTTTCATCAACAGTCTGATAGTCAACAGATTACAGAATGCCTCCAGATGTGCATCGGAAACTACTACTGGTCTTCCAGGGAACGATCAAAGCGTAGACTGTTTGAGACATTACTCATATGGAGGAAAGTGCGCATGGTGACTGTTGTATTCCATCGCGATGCAATTTCTGTATTTCGTCAACAGTCTTATAGTCCACAGATTACAGAATGCCTCCAGATGTTCATCGGAAACTACTACTGGTCTTCCAAGGAACGATCAAAAAGTAGACTGTTTGGGACATTACTCCCATGGAGGAAAGTGAGGATGGTGACTGTTGTATTCAATCTCGATGCAATTTCTGTGTTTCATCAACACTCTGTTAGTCCACAGATTACAGAATGCCACCACATTTGCATCGGAAACTACTACTGGTCTTCCAGGGAACGATCAAAGCGTAAATTGTTTGAGACATTACTCACATTGAGGAAAGTGCGCATGGTGACTGTTGTATTCAATCCCGATGCAATTTCTGTGTTTCATCAACACTCTGATAGTCCAAAGATTACAGAATGCCACCAGATGTGCATCGGAAACTACTACTGGTCTTCCAGGAACGATCAAAGCGTAGACTGTTTGAGACATTACTCCCATGGAGGAAAGTGCGCATGGTGACTGTTGTATTTAATGCCGATGCAATTTCTGTGTTTCATCAACACTCTGATAGTCCACAGATTACCGAATGCCACCAGATGTGCATCGGAAACTACTACTGGTCTTCCAGGGAACGATCGAAGGGTAGACAGTTTGAGATATTACTCTGGTGGAGGAAAGTGCACATGGTGACTGTTGTATTCAATCCCGATGCAATTTCTGTGTTTCATCAACTCTCTGATAGTCCACAGATTACAAAATGTCACCAGATCTGCATCGGAAACTACTACTGGTCTTCCAGAGAACAATCAAAACGTAGACTGTTTGAGACATTACTCTGGTGGAGGAAGGTGCGCATGGTGAATTCAATCCCGATGCAATTTCTGTGTTTCATCAACAGTCTGATAGTCCACAGATTACAGAATGCCACCAGATGTGCATCGGAAACTACTACTGGTCTCCAGGGAACGATCAAAGCGTAAATTGTTTGAGACATTACTCCCATGGAGGAAAGTGCGGATGGTGACTGTTGTATTCAATCCCGATGCAATTTCTGTGTTTCATCAACACTCTGATAGTCCACAGATTACAGAATGCCACCAGATGTGCATCGGAAACTACTACTGGTCTTCCAGGGAACAATCAAATCGTAGACTGTTTGAGACATTACTCCCATGGAGGAAAGTGCGCATGGTTACTGTTGTATTCAATCCCGATGCAATTTCTGTGTTTCATCAACACTCTGATAGTGCACAGATTACAGAATGCCTCCAGATGTGCATCGGAAACGACTACTGGTCTTCCAGGGAACGATCGGAGCCTAAACTCTTTGAGACATTGCTCCCATGGAGGAAAGTGCGCATGGTGACTGTTGTATTCAATCCCGATGCAATTTCTGTGTTTCATCAACAGTCTTATAGTCCACACATTACAGAATGCCTCCAGATGTGCATCGGAAACTACTACTGGTCTTCCAGGGAACGATCAAATCGTAGACTGTTTGAGACATTACTCCCATGAAGGAAAGTGCGCATGGTGACTGTTGTATTCATTCCCGATGCAATTTCTGTGTTTCATCAACAGTCTGATAGTCCACAGATTACAGAATGCCACCAGACGTGCATCTGAAACTACTACTGGTCTTCCAGGGAACGATCAAAGCGTAGACTGTTTGAGACATTATTCCCGTGGAGGAAAGTGCGCATGGTGACTGTTGTATTCAATCCCGATGCAATTTCTGTGTTTCATCAATACTCTGATAGTCCACAGATTGCAGAATGAAACCAGATGTGCATCGGAAACTACTACTGGTCTTCCAGGGAACGATTAAAGCGTAGACTGTTTGAGACATTACTCCCGTGGAGGAAAGTGCGCATGGTGACTGTTGTATTCAATCCCGATTCAAATTCTGTGTTTTATCAACACTCTGATAGTCCACAGATTACAGAATGCCACCAGATGTGCATCAGAAACTACTACTGGTCTTCCAGAGAACAATCAAAGCGTAGACTGTTTGAGACATTACTCCGCTGGAGGAAAGTGCGCATGGTGAATTCAATCCCGATGCAATTTCTGTGTTTCATCAACACTCTGATAGTCCACAGATTACAGAATACCACCAGATGTGCATCGGAAACTACTACTGGTCTTCCAGGGAACGATCAAAACGTAAATTGTTTGAGACATTACTCACATTGAGGAAAGTGCTCATGGTGACAGTTGTATTCAATCCCGATGCAATTTCTGTGTTTCATCAATACTCTGATAGTCCACAGATTACACAATGCCACCAGCTGTGCATCGGAAACTACTACTGGTCTGCCAGGGAACGATCAAAGCGTGGACTATTTGAGATATTACTCCCATTTAAGAAAGTGCGAATGGTGACTGTTGTATTCAATCCCGATGCAATTTCTGTGTTTCATCAACACTCTGATGGTCCACAGATTACAGAATGCCACCAGATGTCCATCGGAAATTAATACTGGTGTTCCATGGAACGATCAAAGCGGACTGTTTGAGACATTACTCCCATGGAGGAAAGTGCGCATGGTGATTGTTGTATTCATTCCCGATGCAATTCCTGTTTTTCATCGACACTCTGATAGTCCACAGATTACAGAATGCCTCCAGTTGTGCATCGGAAAATACTTCTGGTCTTCCAGGGAACGGTTAAATTGTAGACTGTTGGAGACATTACTCCCTTGGAGGAAAGTGCGCATGGTGACTGCTGTATTCAATTCCGATGGAATTTCTGTGTTTCGTCAACAGTCTGATAGTCCACAGATTACAGAATGCCACCAGATGTGCATCGGAAACTACTACTGGTCTTCCAGGGAACGATCGAAGGGTAGACAGTTTGAGATATTACTCCGGTGGAGGAAAGTGCACATGGTGACTGTTGTATTCAATCCCGATGCAATTTCTGTGTTTCATCAACTCTCTGATAGTCCACAGATTACAAAATGCCACCAGATCTGCATCGGAAACTACTACTGGTCTTCCAGAGAACAATCAAAACGTAGACTGTTTGAGACATTACTCTGGTGGAGGAAGGTGCGCATGGTGAATTCAATCCCGATGCAATTTCTGTGTTTAATCAACACTCTGATAGTCCACAGATTACAGAATGCCACCAGATGTGCATCGGAAACTACTACTGGTCTCCAGGGAACGATCAAAGCGTAAATTGTTTGAGACATTACTCCCATGGAGGAAAGTGCGGATGGTGACTGTTGTATTCAATCCCGATGCAATTTCTGTGTTTCATCAACACTCTGATAGTCCACAGATTACAGAATGCCACCAGATGTGCATCGGAAACTACTACTGGTCTTCCAGGGAACAATCAAATCGTAGACTGTTTGAGACATTACTCCCATGGAGGAAAGTGCGCATGGTTACTGTTGTATTCAATCCCGATGCAATTTCTGTGTTTCATCAACACTCTGATAGTGCACAGATTACAGAATGCCTCCAGATGTGCATCGGAAACTACTACTGGTCTTCCAGGGAACGATCGGAGCCTAAACTCTTTGAGACAATGCTCCCATGGAGGAAAGTGCGCATGGTGACTGTTGTATTCAATCCCGATGCAATTTCTGTGTTTCATCAACAGTCTTATAGTCCACACATTACAGAATGCCTCCAGATGTGCATCGGAAACTACTACTGGTCTTCCAGGGAACGATCAAATCGTAGACTGTTTGAGACATTACTCCCATGAAGGAAAGTGCGCATGGTGACTGTTGTATTCATTCCCGATGCAATTTCTGTGTTTCATCAACAGTCTGATAGTCCACAGATTACAGAATGCCACCAGACGTGCATCTGAAACTACTACTGGTCTTCCAGGGAACGATCAAAGCGTAGACTGTTTGAGACATTATTCCCGTGGAGGAAAGTACGCATGGTGACTGTTGTATTCAATCCCGATGCAATTTCTGTGTTTCATCAATACTCTGATAGTCCACAGATTGCAGAATGAAACCAGATGTGCATCGGAAACTACTACTGGTCTTCCAGGGAACGATTAAAGCGTAGACTGTTTGAGACATTACTCCCGTGGAGGAAAGTGCGCATGGTGACTGTTGTATTCAATCCCGATTCTAATTCTGTGTTTTATCAACACTCTGATAGTCCACAGATTACAGAATGCCACCAGATGTGCATCGGAAACTACTACTGGTCTTCCAGAGAACAATCAAAGCGTAGACTGTTTGAGACATTAATCCGCTGGAGGAAAGTGCGCATGGTGAATTCAATCCCGATGCAATTTCTGTGTTTCATCAACACTCTGATAGTCCACAGATTACAGAATGCCACCAGATGTGCATCAGAAACTACTACTGGTCTTCCAGGGAACGATCAAAACGTAAATTGTTTGAGACATTACTCACATTGAGGAAAGTGCTCATGGTGACAGTTGTATTCAATCCCGATGCAATTTCTGTGTTTCATCAATACTCTGATAGTCCACAGATTACACAATGCCACCAGCTGTGCATCGGAAACTACTACTGGTCTGCCAGGGAACGATCAAAGCGTGGACTATTTGAGATATTACTCCCATTTAAGAAAGTGCGAATGGTGACTGTTGTATTCAATCCCGATGCAATTTCTGTGTTTCATCAACACTCTGATGGTCCACAGATTACAGAATGCCACCAGATGTCCATCGGAAATTAATACTGGTGTTCCATGGAACGATCAAAGCGGACTGTTTGAGACATTACTCCCATGGAGGAAAGTGCGCATGGTGATTGTTGTATTCATTCCCGATGCAATTCCTGTGTTTCATCGACACTCTGATAGTCCACAGATTACAGAATGCCTCCAGTTGTGCATCGGAAAATACTTCTGGTCTTCCAGGGAACGGTTAAATTGTGGACTGTTGGAGACATTACTCCCTTGGAGGAAAGTGCGCATGGTGACTGCTGTATTCAATTCCGATGGAATTTCTGTGTTTCGTCAACAGTCTGATAGTCCACAGATTACAGAATGCCACCAGATGTGCATCGGAAACTACTACTGGTCTTCCAGGGAACGATCGAAGGGTAGACAGTTTGAGATATTACTCCGGTGGAGGAAAGTGCACATGGTGACTGTTGTATTCAATCCCGATGCAATTTCTGTGTTTCATCAACTCTCTGATAGTCCACAGATTACAAAATGCCACCAGATCTGCATCGGAAACTACTACTGGTCTTCCAGAGAACAATCAAAACGTAGACTGTTTGAGACATTACTCTGGTGGAGGAAGGTGCGCATGGTGAATTCAATCCCGATGCAATTTCTGTGTTTAATCAACACTCTGATAGTCCACAGATTACAGAATGCCACCAGATGTGCATCGGAAACTACTACTGGTCTCCAGGGAACGATCAAAGCGTAAATTGTTTGAGACATTACTCCCATGGAGGAAAGTGCGGATGGTGACTGTTGTATTCAATCCCGATGCAATTTCTGTGTTTCATCAACACTCTGATAGTCCACTGATTACAGAATGCCACCAGATGTGCATCGGAAACTACTACTGGTCTTCCAGGGAACAATCAAATCGTAGACTGTTTGAGACATTACTCCCATGGAGGAAAGTGCGCATGGTTACTGTTGTATTCAATCCCGATGCAATTTCTGTGTTTCATCAACACTCTGATAGTGCACAGATTACAGAATGCCTCCAGATGTGCATCGGAAACTACTACTGGTCTTCCAGGGAACGATCGGAGCCTAAACTCTTTGAGACATTGCTCCCATGGAGGAAAGTGCGCATGGTGACTGTTGTATTCAATCCCGATGCAATTTCTGTATTTCATCAACAGTCTTATAGTCCACACATTACAGAATGCCTCCAGATGTGCATCGGAAACTACTACTGGTCTTCCAGGGAACGATCAAATCGTAGACTGTTTGAGACATTACTCCCATGAAGGAAAGTGCGCATGGTGACTGTTGTATTCATTCCCGATGCAATTTCTGTGTTTCATCAACAGTCTGATAGTCCACAGATTACAGGATGCCACCAGACGTGCATCTGAAACTACTACTGGTCGTCCAGGGAACGATCAAAGCGTAGACTGTTTGAGACATTATTCCCGTGGAGGAAAGTGCGCATGGTGACTGTTGTATTCAATCCCGATGCAATTTCTGTGTTTCATCAATACTCTGATAGTCCACAGATTGCAGAATGAAACCAGATGTGCATCGGAAACTACTACTGGTCTTCCAGGGAACGATTAAAGCGTAGACTGTTTGAGACATTACTCCCGTGGAGGAAAGTGCGCATGGTGACTGTTGTATTCAATCCCGATTCAAATTCTGTGTTTTATCAACACTCTGATACTCCACAGATTACAGAATGCCACCAGATGTGCATCGGAAACTACTACTGGTCTTCCAGAGAACAATCAAAGCGTAGACTGTTTGAGACATTAATCCGCTGGAGGAAAGTGCGCATGGTGAATTCAATCCCGATGCAATTTCTGTGTTTCATCAACACTCTGATAGTCCACAGATTACAGAATGCCACCAGATGTGCATCAGAAACTACTACTGGTCTTCCAGGGAACGATCAAAACGTAAATTGTTTGAGACATTACTCACATTGAGGAAAGTGCTCATGGTGACAGTTGTATTCAATCCCGATGCAATTTCTGTGTTTCATCAATACTCTGATAGTCCACAGATTACACAATGCCACCAGCTGTGCATCGGAAACTACTACTGGTCTGCCAGGGAACGATCAAAGCGTGGACTATTTGAGATATTACTCCCATTTAAGAAAGTGCGAATGGTGACTGTTGTATTCAATCCCGATGCAATTTCTGTGTTTCATCAACACTCTGATGGTCCACAGATTACAGAATGCCACCAGATGTCCATCGGAAATTAATACTGGTGTTCCATGGAACGATCAAAGCGGACTGTTTGAGACATTACTCCCATGGAGGAAAGTGCGCATGGTGATTGTTGTATTCATTCCCGATGCAATTCCTGTGTTTCATCGACACTCTGATAGTCCACAGATTACAGAATGCCTCCAGTTGTGCATCGGAAAATACTTCTGGTCTTCCAGGGAACGGTTAAATTGTGGACTGTTGGAGACATTACTCCCTTGGAGGAAAGTGCGCATGGTGACTGCTGTATTCAATTCCGATGGAATTTCTGTGTTTCGTCAACAGTCTGATAGTCCACAGATTACAGAATGCCACCAGATGTGCATCGGAAACTACTACTGGTCTTCCAGGGAACGATCGAAGGGTAGACAGTTTGAGATATTACTCCGGTGGAGGAAAGTGCACATGGTGACTGTTGTATTCAATCCCGATGCAATTTCTGTGTTTCATCAACTCTCTGATAGTCCACAGATTACAAAATGCCACCAGATCTGCATCGGAAACTACTACTGGTCTTCCAGAGAACAATCAAAACGTAGACTGTTTGAGACATTACTCTGGTGGAGGAAGGTGCGCATGGTGAATTCAATCCCGATGCAATTTCTGTGTTTAATCAACACTCTGATAGTCCACAGATTACAGAATGCCACCAGATGTGCATCGGAAACTACTACTGGTCTCCAGGGAACGATCAAAGCGTAAATTGTTTGAGACATTACTCCCATGGAGGAAAGTGCGGATGGTGACTGTTGTATTCAATCCCGATGCAATTTCTGTGTTTCATCAACACTCTGATAGTCCACTGATTACAGAATGCCACCAGATGTGCATCGGAAACTACTACTGGTCTTCCAGGGAACAATCAAATCGTAGACTGTTTGAGACATTACTCCCATGGAGGAAAGTGCGCATGGTTACTGTTGTATTCAATCCCGATGCAATTTCTGTGTTTCATCAACACTCTGATAGTGCACAGATTACAGAATGCCTCCAGATGTGCATCGGAAACTACTACTGGTCTTCCAGGGAACGATCGGAGCCTAAACTCTTTGAGACATTGCTCCCATGGAGGAAAGTGCGCATGGTGACTGTTGTATTCAATCCCGATGCAATTTCTGTATTTCATCAACAGTCTTATAGTCCACACATTACAGAATGCCTCCAGATGTGCATCGGAAACTACTACTGGTCTTCCAGGGAACGATCAAATCGTAGACTGTTTGAGACATTACTCCCATGAAGGAAAGTGCGCATGGTGACTGTTGTATTCATTCCCGATGCAATTTCTGTGTTTCATCAACAGTCTGATAGTCCACAGATTACAGGATGCCACCAGACGTGCATCTGAAACTACTACTGGTCGTCCAGGGAACGATCAAAGCGTAGACTGTTTGAGACATTATTCCCGTGGAGGAAAGTGCGCATGGTGACTGTTGTATTCAATCCCGATGCAATTTCTGTGTTTCATCAATACTCTGATAGTCCACAGATTGCAGAATGAAACCAGATGTGCATCGGAAACTACTACTGGTCTTCCAGGGAACGATTAAAGCGTAGACTGTTTGAGACATTACTCCCGTGGAGGAAAGTGCGCATGGTGACTGTTGTATTCAATCCCGATTCAAATTCTGTGTTTTATCAACACTCTGATACTCCACAGATTACAGAATGCCACCAGATGTGCATCGGAAACTACTACTGGTCTTCCAGAGAACAATCAAAGCGTAGACTGTTTGAGACATTACTCCGCTGGAGGAAAGTGCGCATGGTGAATTCAATCCCGATGCAATTTCTGTGTTTCATCAACACTCTGATAGTCCACAGATTACAGAATGCCACCAGATGTGCATCAGAAACTACTACTGGTCTTCCAGGGAACGATCAAAACGTAAATTGTTTGAGACATTACTCACATTGAGGAAAGTGCTCATGGTGACGGTTGTATTCAATCCCGATGCAATTTCTGTGTTTCATCAATACTCTGATAGTCCACAGATTACACAATGCCACCAGCTGTGCATCGGAAACTACTACTTGTCTGCCAGGGAACGATCAAAGCGTGGACTATTTGAGATATTACTCCCATTTAAGAAAGTGCGAATGGTGACTGTTGTATTCAATCCCGATGCAATTTCTGTGTTTCATCAACACTCTGATGGTCCACAGATTACAGAATGCCACCAGATGTCCATCGGAAATTAATACAGGTGTTCCATGGAACGATCAAAGCGGACTGTTTGAGACATTACTCCCATGGAGGAAAGTGCGCATGGTGATTGTTGTATTCATTCCCGATGCAATTCCTGTGTTTCATCGACACTCTGATAGTCCACAGATTACAGAATGCCTCCAGTTGTGCATCGGAAAATACTTCTGGTCTTCCAGGGAACGGTTAAATTGTAGACTGTTGGAGACATTACTCCCTTGGAGGAAAGTGCGCATGGTGACTGCTGTATTCAATTCCGATGGAATTTCTGTGTTTCGTCAACAGTCTGATAGTCCACAGATTACAGAATGCCTGCAGATGTGCATCGGAAACTACTACTGGTCTTCCAGGGGACGATCAAAGCGTAGACTGTTTGAGACATTACTCCCATGGAGGAAAGTGCGCATGGTGACTGTTGTATTCCATCCCGATGCAATTTATGTGTCTCATCAACAGTCTTATAGTCCACAGATTATAGAATGCCTCCAGATGTGCATCGGTAACTACTACTGGTCTTCCACTGAACGATCAACGCGTAGACTGTTTCAGACATTACTCCCATGGAGGAAAGTGCGGATGGTGACTGTTGTATTCAATCCCGATGCAATTTCTGTGTTTCATCAACACTCTGATAGTCCACAGATCACAGAATGCCACCAGATGTGCATCGGAAACTACTACTGGTCTTCCAGGGAACGATCAAAGCGTAGACTGTTTGAGACATTACTCATATGGAGGAAAGTGCGCATGGTGACTGTTGTATTCCATCGCGATGCAATTTCTGTATTTCGTCAACAGTCTTATAGTCCACAGATTACAGAATGCCTCCAGATGTTCATCGGAAACTACTACTGGTCTTCCAAGGAACGATCAAATCGTAGACTGTTTGGGACATTACTCCCATGGAGGAAAGTGAGGATGGTGACTGTTGTATTCAATCTCGATGCAATTTCTGTGTTTCATCAACACTCTGTTAGTCCACAGATTACAGAATGCCACCACATTTGCATCGGAAACTACTACTGGTCTTCCAGGGAACGATCAAAGCGTAAATTGTTTGAGACATTACTCACATTGAGGAAAGTGCGGATGGTGACTGTTGTATTCAATCCCGATGCAATTTCTGTGTTTCATCAACACTCTGATAGTCCAAAGATTACAGAATGCCACCAGATGTGCATCGGAAACTACTACTGGTCTTCCAGGAACGATCAAAGCGTAGACTCTTTGAGACATTACTCCCATGGAGGAAAGTGCGCATGGTGACTGTTGTATTTAATGCCGATGCAATTTCTGTGTTTCATCAACACTCTGATAGTCCACAGATTACCGAATGCCACCAGATGTGCATCGGAAACTACTACTGGTCTTCCAGGGAACGATCGAAGGGTAGACAGTTTGAGATATTACTCCGGTGGAGGAAAGTGCACATGGTGACTGTTGTATTCAATCCCGATGCAATTTCTGTGTTTCATCAACTCTCTGATAGTCCACAGATTACAAAATGCCACCAGATCTGCATCGGAAACTACTACTGGTCTTCCAGAGAACAATCAAAACGTAGACTGTTTGAGACATTACTCTGGTGGAGGAAGGTGCGCATGGTGAATTCAATCCCGATGCAATTTCTGTGTTTCATCAACACTCTGATAGTCCACAGATTACAGAATGCCACCAGATGTGCATCGGAAACTACTACTGGTCTCCAGGGAACGATCAAAGCGTAAATTGTTTGAGACATTACTCCCATGGAGGAAAGTGCGGATGGTGACTGTTGTATTCAATCCCGATGCAATTTCTGTGTTTCATCAACACTCTGATAGTCCACAGATTACAGAATGCCACCAGATGTGCATCGGAAACTACTACTGGTCTTCCAGGGAACAATCAAATCGTAGACTGTTTGAGACATTACTCCCATGGAGGAAAGTGCGCATGGTTACTGTTGTATTCAATCCCGATGCAATTTCTGTGTTTCATCAACACTCTGATAGTGCACAGATTACAGAATGCCTCCAGATGTGCATCGGAAACTACTACTGGTCTTCCAGGGAACGATCGGAGCCTAAACTCTTTGAGACATTGCTCCCATGGAGGAAAGTGCGCATGGTGACTGTTGTATTCAATCCAGATGCAATTTCTGTGTTTCATCAACAGTCTTATAGTCCACACATTACAGAATGCCTCCAGATGTGCATCGGAAACTACTACTGGTCTTCCAGGGAACGATCAAATCGTAGACTGTTTGAGACATTACTCCCATGAAGGAAAGTGCGCATGGTGACTGTTGTATTCATTCCCGATGCAATTTCTGTGTTTCATCAACAGTCTGATAGTCCACAGATTACAGAATGCCACCAGACGTGCATCTGAAACTACTACTGGTCTTCCAGGGAACGATCAAAGCGTAGACTGTTTGAGACATTATTCCCGTGGAGGAAAGTGCGCATGGTGACTGTTGTATTCAATCCCGATGCAATTTCTGTGTTTCATCAATACTCTGATAGTCCACAGATTGCAGAATGAAACCAGATGTGCATCGGAAACTACTACTGGTCTTCTAGGGAACGATTAAAGCGTAGACTGTTTGAGACATTACTCCCGTGGAGGAAAGTGCGCATGGTGACTGTTGTATTCAATCCCGATTCAGATTCTGTGTTTTATCAACACTCTGATAGTCCACAGATTACAGAATGCCACCAGATGTGCATCGGAAACTACTACTGGTCTTCCAGAGAACAATCAAAGCGTAGACTGTTTGAGACATTACTCCGCTGGAGGAAAGTGCGCATGGTGAATTCAGTCCCGATGCAATTTCTCTGTTTCATAAACACTCTGATAGTCCACAGATTACAGAATGCCACCAGATGTGCATCAGAAACTACTACTGGTCTTCCAGGGAACGATCAAAACGTAAATTGTTTGAGACATTACTCACATTGAGGAAAGTGCTCATGGTGACAGTTGTATTCAATCCCGATGCAATTTCTGTGTTTCATCAATACTCTGATAGTCCACAGATTACACAATGCCACCAGCTGTGCATCGGAAACTACTACTGGTCTGCCAGGGAACGATCAAAGCGTGGACTATTTGAGATATTACTCCCATTTAAGAAAGTGCGAATGGTGACTGTTGTATTCAATCCCGATGCAATTTCTGTGTTTCATCAACACTCTGATGGTCCACAGATTACAGAATGCCACCAGATGTCCATCGGAAATTAATACAGGTGTTCCATGGAACGATCAAAGCGGACTGTTTGAGACATTACTCCCATGGAGAAAAGTGCGCATGGTGATTGTTGTATTCATTCCCGATGCAATTCCTGTGTTTCATCGACACTCTGATAGTCCACAGATTACAGAATGCCTCCAGTTGTGCATCGGAAAATACTTCTGGTCTTCCAGGGAACGGTTAAATTGTAGACTGTTGGAGACATTACTCCCTTGGAGGAAAGTGCGCATGGTGACTGCTGTATTCAATTCCGATGGAATTTCTGTGTTTCGTCAACAGTCTGATAGTCCACAGATTACAGAATGCCTCCAGATGTGCATCGGAAACTACTACTGGTCTTCCAGGGGACGATCAAAGCGTAGACTGTTTGAGACATTACTCCCATGGAGGAAAGTGCGCATGGTGACTGTTGTATTTCATCCCGATGCAATTTATGTGTCTCATCAACAGTCTTATAGTCCACAGATTACAGAATGCCTCCAGATGTGCATCGGTAACTACTACTGGTCTTCCAGCGAACGATCAAATCGTAGACTGTTTGAGACATTACTCCCATGGAGGAAAGTGCGCATGGTGACTGTTTTATTTAAACCCGATGCATTTTCTGTGTTTCATCAACACTCTGATAGACCACAGATTACAGAATGCCACCAGATGTGCATCGGAAACTCCTACTGGTCTTCCACTGAACGATCAACGCGTAGACTGTTTCAGACATTACTCCCATGGAGGAAAGTGCGGATGGTGACTGTTGTATTCAATCCCGATGCAATTTCTGTGTTTCATCAACACTCTGATAGTCCACAGATCACAGAATGCCACCAGATGTGCATCGGAAACTACTACTGGTCTTCCAGGAACGATCAAATCGTAGACTGTTTGAGACATTACGCCAGTGGACTAAAGTGCGCATGTTTAATTCATCCCTATGCAATTTCTGTGTTTCATCAACACTCTGATAGTCCACAGATTACAGAGTGCCACCAGATGTGCATCGGAAACTACTACTGGTCTTCCAGGGAACGATCAAAGCATAGACTGTTTGAGACATTACCCCCATGGAGGAAGGTGCCCATGGTGACTGTTGTATTCAATCCCGATGCAATTTCAGTGTTTCATCAACAGTCTTATAGTCCACAGATTACAAAATGCCACCAGATGTGCATCGGAAACTACTACTGGTCTTCCAGAGAACTATCAAAGCGTAGACTGTTTGAGACATTACTCCGGTGGAGGAAAGTGCGCATGGTGAATTCATCTCAATGCAATTTCTGTGTTTCATCAACACTCTGATAGTCCACAGATTACAGAATGCCACCAGATGTGCATCAGAAACTACTACTGCTCTTCGAGGGAACGATCAAAGCGTAGACTGTTTGAGACATCACTCCCATGGAGGCAAGTGCGAATGGTGACTGTTGTATTCAATCCCGATGCAATTTCTGTGTTTCATCAACACTCTGATAGTCCAAAGGTTACAGAATGCCACCAGATGTGCATTGGAAACTACTACTGGTCTTCCAGAGAACAATCAAAGCGTAGACTGTTTGAGACAATCCTCTGGTGGAGGAAAGTGCGCATGGTGAATTCAATCCCGATGTAATTTATCTGTTTCATCAACACAATGATAGTCTACAGAATACAGAATGCCATTAGATGTGCATCGGAAACTACTACTGGTCTTCCAGGGAACGATCAAAACGTAAATTGTTTGAGACATTACTCACATTGAGGAAAGTGCGCATGGTGACTGTTGTATTCAATCCCGATGCCATTTTTTGTGTTTCATCAATACTCTGATAGTCCACAGATTACAGAATGCCACCAGATGTGCATCGGAAACTACTACTGGTCTTCCAGGGAACGATCAAAGCGTGGACTGCTTGAGACATTACTCCCATGGAGGAAAGTGCGAATGGTGACAGTTGTATCCAAACCCGATGCAATTTCTGTGTTTTATCGACACTCTGATAGTCCACAGATTACAGAATGCCACCAGATGTGCATTGGAAACTAATAGTGGTCTTCCAGGGAACGATCAAAGCGTAGACTGTTTGAGACATTACTCCCGAGGAGGAAGTTGCGCGTGGTGACTGTTGTATTCAATCCCGAAGCAATTTCTGTGTTTCATCAACACTCTGATGGTCCACAGATTACAGAATGAAACCAGATGTCCATCGCAAACTAATACTGGTCTTCCAGGGAACGATCAAAGCGTAGACTGTTTGAGACATTACTCCCATGGAGAAAAGTGGGTATGGTGACTTTTGTATTCAATCCCGATGCCATTTCTGTGTTTCATCAACACTCTGATAGTCCACAGATTACAGATTGCCTCCAGTTGTGCATCGGAAACTACATCTGGTCTTCCAGGGAACGATCTAATCGTAGACTGTTTGAGACATTACTCCCATGGAGGAAAGTGCGCATGGTGACTGTTGTATTTAATGCCGATGCAATTTCTGTGTTTCATCAACACTCTAACAGTCCACAGATTACCGAATGCCACCTGATGTGCATCGGAAACTACTACTGGTCTTCCAGGGAACGATCGAAGGGTAGACTGTTTGAGATATTACTCCGGTGGAGGGAAGTGCACATGGTGACTGTTGTATTCAATCCCGATGCAATTTCTGTGTTTCATCAACTATCTGATAGTCCACAGATTACAAAATGCCACCAGATGTCCATCGGAAACTGCTACTGGTCTTCCAGAGAACAATCAAAGCGTAGACTGTTTGAGACATTACTCCGGTGGAGGAAGGTGCGCATGGTGAATTCAATCCCGATGCAATTTCTGTGTTTCATCAACGCTCTGATAGTCCACAGATTACAGAATGCCACCAGATGTGCATCGGAAACTACTACTGGTCTTCCAGGGAACGATCAAAGCGTAAATTGTTTGAGACATTATTCCCATGGAGGAAAGTGCGGATGGTGACTGTTGTATTCAATCCCGATGCAATTTCTGTGTTTCATCAACACTCTGATAGTCCACAGATTACAGAATGCCACCATATGTGCATCGGAAACTACTACTGGTCTTCCAGGGAACGATCAAATCATAGACTGTTTGAGACATTACTCCCATGGAGGAAAGTGCGCATGGTTACTGTTGTATTCAATCCCGATGCAATATCTGTGTTTCATCAACACTCTGATAGTGCACAGATTACAGAATGAACCTAAATGCGCATCTGAAACTACTACTGGTCTTCCAGGGAACGATCGGACCCTAAACTCTTTGAGACATTGCTCCCATGGAGGAAAGTGCGCATGGTGACTGTTGTATTCAATCCCGATGCAATTTCTGTGTTTCATCCACAGTCTTATAGTCCACACATTACAGAATGCCTCCAGATGTGCATCGGAAACTACTACTGGTCTTCCAGGGAACGATCAAATCGTAGACTGTTTGAGACATTATTCCTGTGGAGGAAAGTGCGCATGGTGACTGTTGTATTCAATCCCGATGCAATTTCTATGTTTCATCAATCCTCTGATAGTCCACAGATTACAGAATGCCACCAGCTGTACATCGGAAACTACTACTGGTCTGCCAGGGAACGATCAAAGCGTGGACTATTTGAGACATTACTCCCATATAAGAAAGTGCAAATGGTGACTGTTGTATTCAGTCCCGATGCAATTTCTGTGTTTCATCAACACTCTGATAGTCCACAGATTACAGAATGCCATCAGATGTGCATCGGAAACTACTACTGGTCTTCCAGGGAACGATCAAATCGTAGACTGTTTGAGACATTATTCCCGTGGAGGAAAGTGCGCATGGTGACTGTTGTATTCAATCCCGATGCAATTTCTATGTTTCATCAATCCTCTGATAGTCCACAGATTACAGAATGCCACCAGCTGTACATCGGAAACTACTACTGGTCTGCCAGGGAACGATCAAAGCGTGGACTATTTGAGACATTACTCCCATATAAGAAAGTGCAAATGGTGACTGTTGTATTCAATCCCGATGAAATTTCTGTGTTTCATCAACACTCTGATGGTCCACAGATTACAGAATGCCACCAGATGTCCATCGGAAATTAATACTGGTCTTCCATGGAACGATCAAAGCGTAGACTGTTTGAGACAATAGTCCCATGGAGGAAAGTGCGCATCGTGACTGTTGTATTCATTCGCGATGCAATTCCTGTGTTTCATCGACACTCTGATAGTCCACAGATTACAGAATGCCTCCAGTTGTACATCGGAAAATACTTCTGGTCTTCCAGGGAACGGTTAAATTGTAGACTGTTGGAGACATTACTCCCTTGGAGGAAAGTGCGCATGGTGACTGTTGTATTCAATTCCGATGGAATTTCTGTGTTTCGTCAACAGGCTGATAGTCCACAGATTACAGAATGCCTCCAGATGTGCATCGGAAACTACTACTGGTCTTCCTGTGAACGATCAAAGCGTAGACTGTTGAGACATCACTCCCATGGAGGAAAGTGCGCATGGTGACTGTTGTATTCCATCCCGATGCAATATCTGTGTTTCATCAACAGTCTTATAGTCCACAGATTACAGAATGCCTCCAGATGTGCATCGGAAACTACTACTGGTCTTCCAGGGAACGATCAAATCGTAAAATGTTTGAGACATTACTCCCATGGAGGAAAGTGCGCATGGTGACTGTTGTATTTAACCCCGAAGCATTATCTGTGTTTCATCAACACTCTGATAGACCACAGATTACAGAATGCCACCAGATGTGCATCGGAAACTCCTAATGGTCTTCCACTGAACGATCAAAGCGTAGACTGTTTCAGACATTACTCCCATGGAGGAAAGTGCGGATGGTGACTGTTGTATTCAATCCCGATGCAATTTCTGTGGTTCATCAACAATCTGATAGTCCACAGATTACAGAATGCCACCAGATGTGCATCGGAAACTACTACTGGTCTTCCAGGAACGATCAAATCGTAGACTGTTTGAGACATTACTCCCATGGAGGAAAGTGCGCATGGTGACTGTTGTATTCAATACCGATGCAATTTCAGTGTTTCATCAACACTCTGATAGTCCATAGATTACAGAATGCCACCAGATGTGCATCGGAAACTACTACAGATCTTCCAGGGAACGATCAAAGTGTAGACTATTTGAGACATTACTCTGGTTGAGGAAAGTACGCATGGTGACTATTGTATTCAATCCCGATGCAATTTCTGTGTTTCATCAACACTCTGATAGTCCACAGATTACAAAATGCTACCAGATGTGCATCGGAAACTACTACTGGTCTTCCAGAGAACAATCAAAGCGTAGACTGTTTGAGACATTACGCCAGTGGAGGAAAGTGCGCATGTTGAATTCATCA
Source organism: Schistocerca gregaria (assembly GCF_023897955.1). Taxonomy (NCBI): domain Eukaryota; kingdom Metazoa; phylum Arthropoda; class Insecta; order Orthoptera; family Acrididae; genus Schistocerca; species Schistocerca gregaria. The sequence continues at coordinate 2,432,316 of NW_026061799.1, read as the reverse complement.
CAAGCAATTTCTGTGTTTCATCAACACTCTGATAGTCCACAGATTACAGAACGCCTCCAGATGGGCATCGGGAACTACTACAGGTCTTCCAGGGAACGATCAAAGCATAGACTGTTTGAGACATTACCCCCATGGAGGAAAGTGCCCATGGTGACAGTTGTATTCAATCCCGATGCAATTTCTGTGTTTCATCAACAGTCTGATACTCCACAGATTACAGAATGCCTCCAGATGTGCATCGGAAACTACTACTGGTCTTCCAGGGAACGATCAAAGCGTAGACTGTTTGAGACATTACTCCCATGAAGGAAAGTGCGCATGGTGACTGCTGTATTCAATCCCGATGCAATTTCTGTGTTTAATCAACACTTTGAAGGTCAACAGATTACAGAATGCCTCCAGATGTGCATCGGAAACTACTACTGGTCTTCCAGGGAACGATCAAAGCGTAGACTGTTTGAGACATCACTCCCATGGAGGAAAGTGCGCATGGTGACTGTTGTACTCCATCCCGAAGCATTATCTGTGTTTCATCAACACTCTGATAGACCACAGATTACAGAATGCCTCCAGTTGTGCATCGGAAACTACTACTGGTCTTCCAGGGAACGATCAAAGCGTAGTCTGTTTGAGACATTGCTCGCCATGGAGGAAAGTGCGCATGGTGACTGTTGTATTTAATCCCAATGCAATTTCTGTGGTTCATCAACACTCTGATAATCCACAGATTACAGAATGCCTCCAGATGTGCATCGGAAACTACTACTGGTCTTGAAATGAACGATCAAAGCGTAGACTGTTAGAGACACTACTCCCATGGAGGAAAGTGCGCATGGCGACTGTTGTATTCAATCCCAATGCAATTTCTGTGTTTCATCAACACTCTGATAGTCCACAGATTACAGAATGCTACCAGATGTGCATCGGAAACTACTACTGGTCTTCCAGGGAACGATCAAAGCGTAGACTGTTTGTGACATTACTCCGGTGGAGGAAAGTGCGCATGGTGACTGTTGTATTCAATCCCGATGCAATTTCTGTGTTTCATCAACACTCTGAGAGTCCACAGATTACAAAATGCCACCAGATGTGCATCGGAAACTACTACTGGTCTTCCAGAGAACAATCTAAGCGTAGACTGTTTGAGACATTACTCCGGTGGAGGAAAGTGCGCATGGTGAATTCATCCCAATGCAATTTCTGTGTTTCATCAACACTCTGATAGTCCACAGATTACAGAATGCCACCAGATGTGCATCGGAAACTACTACTGGTCTTCCAGGGAACGATCAAAGCGTAAATTGATTGCGACATTGCTCACATTGAGGAAAGTGCGGATGGTGACTGTTGTATTCAATCCCGATGCAATTTCTGTGTTTCATCAACACTCTGATAGTCCAAAGATTACAGAATGCCACCAGATGTGCATTGGAAACTACTACTAGTCTTCCAGAGAACAATCAAAGCGTAGACTGTTTGAGACAATCCTCTGGTGGAGGAAAGTACGCATGGTGAATTCAATCCCGATGCAATTTCTCTGTTTCATCAACACAATGATAGTCTACAGATTGCAGAATGCCACCAGATGTGCATCGGAAACTACTACTGGTCTTCCAGGGAACGATCAAAACGTAAATTGTTTGAGACATTACTCACATTGAGGAAGGTGCGCATGGTGACTGTTGTATTCAATCCCGATGCCATTTTTTGTGTTTCATCAATACTCTGATAGTCCACAGATTACAGAATGCCACCAGATGTGCATCGGAAACTACTACTGGTCTTCCAGGGAACGATCAAAGCGTGGACTGCTTGAGACATTACTCCCATGGAGGAAAGTGCGAATGGTGACTGTTGTATTCAAACCCGATGCAATTTCTGTGTTTCATCGACACTCTGATAGTCCACAGATTACCGAATGCCACCAGATGTGCATCGGAAACTACTACTGGTCTTCCAGGGAACGATCGAAGGGTAGACTGTTTGAGATATTACTCCGGTGGAGGAAAGTGCACATGGTGACTGTTGTATTCAATCCCGATGCAATTTCTGTGTCTCATCATCTATCTGATAGTCCACAGATTACAAAATGCCACCAGATGTGCATCGGAAACTGCTACTGGTCTTCCAGAGAACAATCAAAGCGTAGACTGTTTGAGACATTACTCCGGTGGAGGAAGGTGCGCATGGTGACTGTTGTATTCAATCCCGATGCAATTTCTATGTTTCATCAATACTCTGATAGTCCACAGATTACAGAATGCGACCAGCTGTGCATCGGAAACTACTACTGGTCTGCCAGGGAACGATCAAAGCGTGGACTATTTGAGACATTACTCCCATATAAGAAAGTGCAAATGGTGACTGTTGTATTCAATCCCGATGCAATTTCTGTATTTCATCAACACTCTGATAGTAGACAGATTACAGAATGCCGCCAGATGTGCATCGGAAACTACTAGTGGTCTTCCAGGGAACGATCAAAGCGTAGACTGTTTGAGACATTACTCCTGTGGAGGAAAGTGCTCGTGGTGACTGTTATATTCAATCCCGATGCAATTTCTGTGTTTCATCAACACTCTGATGGTCCACAGATTACAGAATGCCACCAGATGTCCATCGGAAATTAATACTGGTCTTCCATGGAACGATCAAAGCGTAGACTGTTTGAGACAATAGTCCCATGGAGGAAAGTGCGCATGGTGACAGTTGTATTCATTCGCGATGCAATTCCTGTGTTTCATCGACACTCTGATAGTCCACAGATTACAGAATGACTCCAGTTGTACATCGGAAAATACTTCTGGTCTTCCAGGGAACGGTTAAATTGTAGACTGTTGGAGACATTACTCCCTTGGAGGAAAGTGCGCATGGTGACTGTTGTATTCAATTCCGATGGAATTTCTGTGTTTCGTCAACAGTCTGATAGTCCACAGTTTACAGAATGCCTCCAGATGTGCATCGGAAACTACTACTGGTCTTCCTGTGAACGATCAAAGCGTAGACTGTTTGAGACATCACTCCCATGGAGGAAAGTGCGCATGGTGACTGTTGTATTCCATATCGATGCAATTTCTGTGTTTCATCAACAGTCTTATAGTCCACAAATTACAGAATGCCTCCAGATGTGCATCGGAAACTACTACTGGTCTTCCAGGGAACGATCAAATCGTAGACTGTTTGAGACATTACTCCCATGGAGGAAAGTGCGCATGGTGACTGTTGTATTTAACCCCGAAGCATTATCTGTGTTTCATCAACACTCTGATAGTCCACAGATTACAGAATGCCACCAGATGTGCATCGGAAACTACTACTGGTCTTCCAGGGAACGATCAAATCGTAGACTGTTTGAGACATTATTCCCGTGGAGGAAAGTGCGCATGGTGACTGTTGTATTCAATCCCGATGCAATTTCTATGTTTCATCAATACTCTGATAGTCCACAGATTACAGAATGCGACCAGCTGTGCATCGGAAACTACTACTGGTCTGCCAGGGAACGATCAAAGCGTGGACTATTTGAGACATTACTCCCATATAAGAAAGTGCAAATGGTGACTGTTGTATTCAATCCCGATGCAATTTCTGTATTTCATCAACACTCTGATAGTAGACAGATTACAGAATGCCGCCAGATGTGCATCGGAAACTACTAGTGGTCTTCCAGGGAACGATCAAAGCGTAGACTGTTTGAGACATTACTCCTGTGGAGGAAAGTGCTCGTGGTGACTGTTATATTCAATCCCGATGCAATTTCTGTGTTTCATCAACACTCTGATGGTCCACAGATTACAGAATGCCACCAGATGTCCATCGGAAATTAATACTGGTCTTCCATGGAACGATCAAAGCGTAGACTGTTTGAGACAATAGTCCCATGGAGGAAAGTGCGCATGGTGACAGTTGTATTCATTCGCGATGCAATTCCTGTGTTTCATCGACACTCTGATAGTCCACAGATTACAGAATGACTCCAGTTGTACATCGGAAAATACTTCTGGTCTTCCAGGGAACGGTTAAATTGTAGACTGTTGGAGACATTACTCCCTTGGAGGAAAGTGCGCATGGTGACTGTTGTATTCAATTCCGATGGAATTTCTGTGTTTCGTCAACAGTCTGATAGTCCACAGTTTACAGAATGCCTCCAGATGTGCATCGGAAACTACTACTGGTCTTCCTGTGAACGATCAAAGCGTAGACTGTTTGAGACATCACTCCCATGGAGGAAAGTGCGCATGGTGACTGTTGTATTCCATATCGATGCAATTTCTGTGTTTCATCAACAGTCTTATAGTCCACAAATTACAGAATGCCTCCAGATGTGCATCGGAAACTACTACTGGTCTTCCAGGGAACGATCAAATCGTAGACTGTTTGAGACATTACTCCCATGGAGGAAAGTGCGCATGGTGACTGTTGTATTTAACCCCGAAGCATTATCTGTGTTTCATCAACACTCTGATAGACCACAGATTACAGAATGCCACCAGACGTGCATCGGAAACTCCTACTGGTCTTCCACTGAACGATCAAATCGTAGACTGTTTGAGACATTACCCCCATGGAGGAAAGTGCCCATGGTGACTGTTGTATTCAATCCCGATGCTATTTCTGTTTTTCATCAACAGTCTGATACTCCACAGATTACAGAATGCCTCCAGATGTGCATCGGAAACTACTACTGGTCTTCCAGGGCACGATCAAAGCGTAGACTGTTTGAGACATTACTCCCGTGGAGGAAAGTGCGCATGGTGACTGCTGTATTCAATCCCAATGCAATTTCTGTGGTTCATCAACACTCTGATAGTCCACAGATTACAGAATGCCTCCAGATGTGCATCGGAAACTACTACTGGTCTTGAAGGGAACGATCAAAGCGTAGACTGTTTGGGACACTATTCCCATGGAGGAAAGTGCGCATGGCGACTGTTGTATTCAATCCCGATGCAATTTCTGTGTTTCATCAACACTCTGATGGTCCACAGATTACAGAATGCCACCAGATGTCCATCGGAAATTAATACTGGTCTTCCATGGAACGATCAAAGCGTAGACTGTTTGAGACAATAGTCCAATGGATGAAAGTGCGCATGGTGACTGTTGTATTCATTCGCGATGCAATTCCTGTGTTTCATCGACACTCTGATAGTCCACAGATTTCAGAATGCCTCCAGTTGTACATCGGAAAATACTTCTGGTCTTCCAGGGAACGGTGAAATTGTAGACTGTTGGAGACATTACTCCCTTGGAGGAAAGTGCGCATGGTGACTGTTGTATTCAATTCCGATGGAATTTCTGTGTTTCGTCAACAGTCTGATAGTCCACAGATTACAGAATGCCTCCAGATGTGCATCGGAAACTACTACTGGTCTTCCTGTGAACGATCAAAGCGTAGACTGTTTGAGACATCACTCCCACGGAGGAAAGTGCGCATGGTGACTGTTGTATTCCATCCCGATGCAATTTCTGTGTTTGATCAACAGTCTTATAGTCCACAGATTACAGAATGTCTTCAGATGTGCATCGGAAACTACTACTGGTCTTCCAGGGAACGATCAAATCGTAGACTGTTTGAGACATTACTCCCATGGAGGAAAGTGCGCATGGTGACTGTTGTATTCAATCCCGATGCAATTTCTGTGTTTCATCAACACTCTGAGAGTCCACAGATTACAAAATGCCACCAGATGTGCATCGGAAACTTCTACTGGTCTTCCAGAGAACAATCTAAGCGTAGACTGTTTGAGACATTACTCCGGTGGAGCAAAGTGCGCATGGGGAATTCATCCCAATGCAATTTCTGTGTTTCATCAACACTCTGATAGTCCACAGATTACAGAATGCCACCAGATGTGCATCGGAAACTACTACTGGTCTTCCAGGGAACGATCAAAGCGTAAATTGATTGCGACATTGCTCACATTGAGGAAAGTGCGGATGGTGACTGTTGTATTCAATCCCGATGCAATTTCTGTGTTTCATCAACACTCTGATAGTCCAAAGATTACAGAATGCCACCAGATGTGCATTGGAAACTACTACTGGTCTTCCAGAGAACAATCAAAGCGTAGACTGTTTGAGACAATCCTCTGGTGGAGGAAAGTACGCATGGTGAATTCAATCCCGATGCAATTTCTCTGTTTCATCAACACAATGATAGTCTACAGATTGCAGAATGCCACCAGATGTGCATCGGAAACTACTACTGGTCTTCCAGGGAACGATCAAAACGTAAATTGTTTGAGACATTACTCACATTGAGGAAAGTGCGCATGGTGACTGTTGTATTCAATCCCGATGCCATTTTTTGTGTTTCATCAATACTCTGATAGTCCACAGATTACAGAATGCCACCAGATGTGCATCGGAAACTACTACTGGTCTTCCAGGGAACGATCAAAGCGTGGACTGCTTGAGACATTACTCCCATGGAGGAAAGTGCGAATGGTGACTGTTGTATTCAAACCCGATGCAATTTCTGTGTTTCATCGACACTCTGATAGTCCACAGATTACCGAATGCCACCAGATGTGCATCGGAAACTACTACTGGTCTTCCAGGGAACGATCGAAGGGTAGACTGTTTGAGATATTACTCCGGTGGAGGAAAGTGCACATGGTGACTGTTGTATTCAATCCCGATGCAATTTCTGTGTCTCATCATCTATCTGATAGTCCACAGATTACAAAATGCCACCAGATGTGCATCGGAAACTGCTACTGGTCTTCCAGAGAACAATCAAAGCGTAGACTGTTTGAGACATTACTCCGGTGGAGGAAGGTGCGCATGGTGAATTCAATCCCGATGCAATTTCTGTGTTTCATCAACACTCTGATAGTCCACAGATTACAGAATGCCACCAGATGTGCATCGGAAACTACTACTGGTCTTCCAGGGAACGATCAAATCGTAGACTGTTTGAGACATTATTCCCGTGGAGGAAAGTGCGCATGGTGACTGTTGTATTCAATCCCGATGCAATTTCTATGTTTCATCAATACTCTGATAGTCCACAGATTACAGAATGCCACCAGCTGTGCATCGGAAACTACTACTGGTCTGCCAGGGAACGATCAAAGCGTGGACTATTTGAGACATTACTCCCATATAAGAAAGTGCAAATGGTGACTGTTGTATTCAATCCCGATGCAATTTCTGTGTTTCATCAACACTCTGATAGTAGACAGATTACAGAATGCCACCAGATGTGCATCGGAAACTACTAGTGGTCTTCCAGGGAACGATCAAAGCGTAGACTGTTTGAGACATTACTCCTGTGGAGGAAAGTGCTCGTGGTGACTGTTATATTCAATCCCGATGCAATTTCTGTGTTTCATCAACACTCTGATGGTCCACAGATTACAGAATGCCACCAGATGTCCATCGGAAATTAATACTGGTCTTCCATGGAACGATCAAAGCGTAGACTGTTTGAGACAATAGTCCCATGGAGGAAAGTGCGCATGGTGACAGTTGTATTCATTCGCGATGCAATTCCTGTGTTTCATCGACACTCTGATAGTCCACAGATTACAGAATGACTCCAGTTGTACATCGGAAAATACTTCTGGTCTTCCAGGGAACGGTTAAATTGTAGACTGTTGGAGACATTACTCCCTTGGAGGAAAGTGCGCATGGTGACTGTTGTATTCAATTCCGATGGAATTTCTGTGTTTCGTCAACAGTCTGATAGTCCACAGTTTACAGAATGCCTCCAGATGTGCATCGGAAACTACTACTGGTCTTCCTGTGAACGATCAAAGCGTAGACTGTTTGAGACATCACTCCCATGGAGGAAAGTGCGCATGGTGACTGTTGTATTCCATATCGATGCAATTTCTGTGTTTCATCAACAGTCTTATAGTCCACAAATTACAGAATGCCTCCAGATGTGCATCGGAAACTACTACTGGTCTTCCAGGGAACGATCAAATCGTAGACTGTTTGAGACATTACTCCCATGGAGGAAAGTGCGCATGGTGACTGTTGTATTTAACCCCGAAGCATTATCTGTGTTTCATCAACACTCTGATAGACCACAGATTACAGAATGCCACCAGACGTGCATCGGAAACTCCTACTGGTCTTCCACTGAACGATCAAATCGTAGACTGTTTGAGACATTACCCCCATGGAGGAAAGTGCCCATGGTGACTGTTGTATTCAATCCCGATGCTATTTCTGTGTTTCATCAACAGTCTGATACTCCACAGATTACAGAATGCCTCCAGATGTGCATCGGAAACTACTACTGGTCTTCCAGGGCACGATCAAAGCGTAGACTGTTTGAGACATTACTCCCGTGGAGGAAAGTGCGCATGGTGACTGCTGTATTCAATCCCAATGCAATTTCTGTGGTTCATCAACACTCTGATAGTCCACAGATTACAGAATGCCTCCAGATGTGCATCGGAAACTACTACTGGTCTTGAAGGGAACGATCAAAGCGTAGACTGTTTGAGACACTATTCCCATGGAGGAAAGTGCGCATGGCGACTGTTGTATTCAATCCCGATGCAATTTCTGTGTTTCATCAACACTCTGATGGTCCACAGATTACAGAATGCCACCAGATGTCCATCGGAAATTAATACTGGTCTTCCATGGAACGATCAAAGCGTAGACTGTTTGAGACAATAGTCCAATGGATGAAAGTGCGCATGGTGACTGTTGTATTCATTCGCGATGCAATTCCTGTGTTTCATCGACACTCTGATAGTCCACAGATTTCAGAATGCCTCCAGTTGTACATCGGAAAATACTTCTGGTCTTCCAGGGAACGGTGAAATTGTAGACTGTTGGAGACATTACTCCCTTGGAGGAAAGTGCGCATGGTGACTGTTGTATTCAATTCCGATGGAATTTCTGTGTTTCGTCAACACTCTGATAGTCCAAAGATTACAGAATGCCACCAGATGTGCATCGGAAACTACTACTGGTCTTCCAGAGAACAATCAAAGCGTAGACTGTTTGAGACAATCCTCTGGTGGAGGAAAGTGCGCATGGTGAATTCAATCCCGATGCAATTTCTCTGTTTCATCAACACAATGATAGTCCACAGATTACAGAATGAGACCAGATGTGCATCGGAAACTACTACTGGTCTTCCAGTTAACGATCAAAACGTAAATTGTTTGAGACATTACTCCCATGGAGATAAGTGCGAATGGTGACTGTTGTATTCAAACCCGATGCAATTTCTGTGTTTCATCGACACTCTGATAGTCCACAGATTACAGAATGCCACCAGATGTGCATCGGAAACTAATAGTGGTCTTCCAGGGAACGATCAAACCGTAGACTGTTTGAGACATTACTCCCGAGGAGTAAGGTGCCTGTGGTGACTGTTGTATTCAATGCCGATGCAATTTCTGTGTTTCATCAACACTCTGATGGTCCACAGATTACAGAATGAAACCAGATGTCCATCGCAAACTAATACTGGTCTTCCAGGGAACGATCAAAACGTAGACTGTTTGAGACATTACTCCCATGGAGGAAAGTGCGTATGGTGACTTTTGTATTCAATCCCGATGCAATTTCTGTGTTTCATCAACACTCTGATAGTCCACAGATTACAGAATGCCTCCTCCAGTTGTGCATCGGAAACTACTTCTGGTCTTACAGGGAACGATCAAAGCGTAGACTGTTTGAGACATTACTCCCACGGAGGGAAGTGCGCATGGTGACTGTTGTATTTAATCCCGATGGAATTTCTGTGTTTCATCAACAGTCTGATAGTCCACAGATTACAGAATGCCTCCAGATGTGCATCGGAAACTACTACTGGTCTTCCAGGGAACGATCAAAGCGTAGACTGTTTGAGACATTACTCCCATGGAGGAAAGTGCGAATGGTGACTGTTGTATTCAATCCCGATGCAATTTCTGTGTTTCATCAACAGTCTTATAGTCCACAGATTACAGAATGCCTCCAGATGTGCATCGGAAACTACTACTGGTCTTCCAGGGAACGATCAAATCGTAGGCTGTTTGAGACATTATTCCCATGGAAGAAAGTGCGGATGGTGACTGTTGTATTCAATCCCGATGCAATTTCTGTGTTTCATCAACACTCTGATAGTCCACAGATTACAGAATGGCACCAGATGTGCATCGGAAACTACTACTGGTCTTAAAGGGACCGATCAAAGGGTAGACTGTTTGAGACATTTCTCCAGTGGAGGAAAGTGCGCATGGTGACTGTTGTATTCAATCCCGATGCAATTTCTGTGTTTCATCAACTCTCTGATAGTCCACAGATTACAAAATGCCACCAGATGTGCATTGGAAACTACTACTGGTCTTCCAGAGAACAATCAAAGCGTAGACTGTTTGAGACATTACTCCGGTGGAGGAAGGTGCGCATGGTGAATTCAATCCCGATGCAATTTCTGTGTTTCATCAATACTCTGATAGTCCACAGATTACAGAATGCCACCAGTTGTGCATCGCAAACTACTACTGGTCTTCCAGGGAACGATCAGAGCCTAAACTCTTTGAGACATTGCTCCCATGGAGGAAAGTGCGCATGGTGACTGTTGTATTCAATCCCGATGCAATTTCTGTGTTTCATCAACAGTCTTATAGTCCACAGATTACAGAATGGCACCAGATGTGCATCGGAAACTACTACTGGTCTTAAAGGGACCGATCAAAGGGTAGACTGTTTGAGACATTTCTCCAGTGGAGGAAAGTGCGCATGGTGACTGTTGTATTCAATCCCGATGCAATTTCTGTGTTTCATCAACTCTCTGATAGTCCCCAGATTACAAAATGCCACCAGATGTGCATTGGAAACTACTACTGGTCTTCCAGAGAACAATCAAAGCGTAGACTGTTTGAGACATTACTCCGGTGGAGGAAGGTGCGCATGGTGAATTCAATCCCGATGCAATTTCTGTGTTTCATCAATACTCTGATAGTCCACAGATTACAGAATGCCACCAGATGTGCATCGCAAACTACTACTGGTCCTCCAGGGAACGATCAGAGCCTAAACTCTTTGAGACATTGCTCCCATGGAGGAAAGTGCGCATGGTGACTGTTGTATTCAATCCCGATGCAATTTCTGTGTTTCATCAACAGTCTTATAGTCCACAGATTTTAGAATGCCTCCAGATGTGCATCAGAAACTACTACTGGTCTTCCAGAGAACGATCAAAGCGTAGACTGTTTGAGACATTACTCCCATGAAGGAATGTGTGCATCGTGACTGTTGTATTTAATCCCGATGCAATTTCTGTGTTTCATCAACAGTCTGATAGTCCAAAGATTACAGAATGCCACCAGATGTGCACCGGAAACTACTACTGGTCTTCCAGGAACGATCAAAGCGTAGACTGTTTGAGACATTACTTCCATGGAGGAAAGTGCGCATGGTGACTGTTGTATTCAATGCCGATGCAATTTCTGTGTTTCATCAACACTCTGATAGTCCATAGATTACAGATTGCCACCAGATGTGCATCGGAAACTACTGCTGGTCTTCCAGGGAACGATCAAAGCGTAGACTGTTTGAGACATTACTCCGGTGGAGGAAAGTGCGCATGGTGACTATTGTATTCAATCCCGATGCAATTTCTGTGTTTCATCAACACTCTGATTGTCCACAGATTACAAAATGCTACCAGATGTGCATCGGAAACTACTACTGGTCTTCCGGAGAACAATAAAATCGTAGACTGTTTGAGACATTACGCCAGTGGAGGAAAGTGCCCATGTTGAATTCATCCCAATGCAATTTCTGTGTTTCATCAACACTCTGATAGTCCACAGATTACAGAATGCCACCAGATGTGCATCGGAAACTAGTACTGGTCTTCCAGGGAACGATCAAAGCGTAGTCTGTTTGAGACATTGCTCGCCATGGAGGAAAGTGCGCATGGTGACTGTTGTATTTAATCCCAATCCAAATTCTGTGGTTCATCAACACTCTGATAGTCCACAGACTACAGAATGCCTCCAGATGTGCTTCGGAAACTACTACTGGTCTTCCAGGGAACGATCAAAACGTAAATTGTTTGAGACATAACTCACATTGAGGAAAGTGCTCATGGTGACAGTTGTATTCAATCCCGATGCAATTTCTGTGTTTCATCAACACTCTGATAGTCCACAGATTACAGAATGCCACCAGATGTGCATCGGAAACTACTAGTGGTCTTCCAGGGAACGATCAAACGTGGACTATTTGAGACTTTACCCCCATATAAGAAAGTGCGAATGGTGACTGTTGTATTCAATCCCGATGCAATTTCTGTGTTTCATCAACACTCTGATAGTCCACAGATTACAGAATGCAACCAGATGTGCATCGGAAACTACTACTGCTCTTCCAGAGAACAATCAAAGCGTAGACTGTTTGAGACATTACTCCGAAGGAGGAAATTGGGCATGGTTAATTCAATCCCGATGCAATTTCTGTGTTTCATCAACACTCTGATAGTCCACAGATTACAGAATGTCACCAGATGTGCATCAGAAACTACTACTAGTCTTCCAGGGAACGATCAAAACGTAAATTGTTTGAGACATTACTCACATTGAGGAAAGTGCGCATGGTGACAGTTGTATTCAATCCCGATGCAATTTCTGTGTTTCATCAATACTCTGATTGTCCAGAGATTACAGAATGCCACCAGATGTGCATCGGAAACTACTAGTGGTCTTCCAGGGAACGATCAAAGCGTAGACTGTCTGAGACATTACTCCCGTGGAGGAAAGTGCGCGTGGTGACTGTTGTATTCAATCCCGATGCAATTTCTGTGTTTCGTCAACACTCTGATGGTCCACAGATTACAGAATGCCACCAGATGTCCATCGGAAATTAATACTGGTCATCCATGGAACGATCAAAGCGTAGACTTTTTGAGACATTACTCCCATGGAGGAAAGTGCGCATGGTGACTGTTGTATTCATTCCCGACGCAATTTCTGTGTTTCATCAACACTCTGATAGTCCACAGATTACAGAATGCCTCCAGTTGTGCATCGGAAACTACTTCTGGTCTTCCAGGGAACGATTAAATCGTAGACTGTTGGAGACATTACTCCCTTGGAGGAAAGTGCGCATGGTGACTGTTGTATTCCATCCCGATGCAATTTCTGTGTTTCATCAACAGGCTTATAGTCCACAGATTACAGAATGCCTCCAGACGTGCATCGGAAACTACTACTGGTCTTCCATGGAACGATCAAATCGTAGACTGTTTGAGACATTACTCCCATGGAGGAAAGTGCGCATGGTGACTATTGTATTTAATCCCGATGCATTTTCTGTGTTTCATCAACACTCTGATAGACCACAGATTACAGAATGCCACCAGATGTGCATCGTAAACTCCTACTGGTCTTCCAGGGAACGATCAAAGCGTAGACTGTTTGAGACATTACTCCCGCTGAGGAAAGTGCGCGTGGTGACTGTTGTATTTAATCCCTATGCAATTTCTGTGTTTCATCAATACTCTGATGGTCCACAGATTACAGAATGCCACCAGATGTGCATCGGAAACTAATACTGGTCTTCCTGGGAACGATCAAAGCGTAGACTGTTTGAGACATTACTTCCATGGAGGAAAGTGCGCATGGTGACTGTTGTATTCAATGTCGATGCAATTTCTGTGTTTCATCAACACTCTGATAGTCCATAGATTACAGATTGCCACCAGATGTGCATCGGAAACTACTGCTGGTCTTCCAGGGAACGATCAAAGCGTAGACTGTTTGAGACATTACTCCGGTGGAGGAAAGTGCGCATGGTGACTATTGTATTCAATCCCGATGCAATTTCTGTGTTTCATCAACACTCTGATTGTCCACAGATTACAAAATGCTACCAGATGTGCATCGGAAACTACTACTGGTCTTCCGGAGAACAATAAAATCGTAGACTGTTTGAGACATTACGCCAGTGGAGGAAAGTGCCCATGTTGAATTCATCCCAATGCAATTTCTGTGTTTCATCAACACTCTGATAGTCCACAGATTACAGAATGCCACCAGATGTGCATCGGAAACTAGTACTGGTCTTCCAGGGAACGATCAAAGCGTAGTCTGTTTGAGACATTGCTCGCCATGGAGGAAAGTGCGCATGGTGACTGTTGTATTTAATCCCAATCCAAATTCTGTGGTTCATCAACACTCTGATAGTCCACAGACTACAGAATGCCTCCAGATGTGCTTCGGAAACTACTACTGGTCTTCCAGGGAACGATCAAAACGTAAATTGTTTGAGACATAACTCACATTGAGGAAAGTGCTCATGGTGACAGTTGTATTCAATCCCGATGCAATTTCTGTGTTTCATCAACACTCTGATAGTCCACAGATTACAGAATGCCACCAGATGTGCATCGGAAACTACTAGTGGTCTTCCAGGGAACGATCAAACGTGGACTATTTGAGACATTACCCCCATATAAGAAAGTGCGAATGGTGACTGTTGTATTCAATCCCGATGCAATTTCTGTGTTTCATCAACACTCTGATAGTCCACAGATCACAGAATGCCACCAGATGTGCATCGGAAACTACTAGTGGTCTTCCAGGGAACGATCAAAGCGTAGACTGTTTGAGACATTACTCCCGTGGAGGAAAATTTGCGTGGTGCCTGTTGTATTCAATCCCGATGCAATTTCTGTGTTTCATCAACACTCTGATGGTCCACAGATTACAGAATGCCACCAGTTGTCCATCGGAAATTAATACTGGTCCTCCATGGAACGATCAAAGCGTAGACTGTTTGAGACATTACTCCCATGGAGGAAAGTGTGCATGGTGACTGTTGTATTCATTCGCGATGCAATTCCTGTGTTTCATCAACACTCTGATAGTCCACAGATTACAGAATGACTCCAGTTGTGCATCGGAAAATACTTCTAGTCTTCCAGGGAACGGTTAAAATGTAGACAGTTGGAGACATTACTCCCTTGGAGGAAAGTGCGCATGGTGACTGTTGTATTCAATTCCGATGGAATTTCTGTGTTTCGTCAACAGTCTGATAGTCCACAGATTACAGAATGCATCAAGATGTGCATCGGAAACTACTACTGGTCTTCCAGGGAACGGTCAAAGCGTAGACTGTTTGAGACATTACTCCCATGGAGGAAGGTGCGCATGGTGACTGTTGTATTCCATCCCGATGCAATTTCTGTGTTTCATCAACATTTTTATAATCCACAGATTACAGAATGCCTCCAGATGTGCATCGGAAACTACTACTGGTCTTCCAGGGAACGATCAAATCGTAGACTGTTTGAGTCATTACTACCATGGAGGAAAGTGCGCATGGTGACTGTTGTATTTAATCCCGATGCATCATCTGTGTTTCATCAACACTCTGATAGACCACAGATTACAGAATGCCACCAGATGTGCATCGGAAGCTACCACTGGTCTTCCAGGAACGATCAAGTCGTAGACTGTTTGAGACATTACCCCCATGGAGGAAAGTGCCCATGGTGACTGTTGTATTCAATCCCGATGCAATTTCTGTGTTTCATCAACAGTCTTATAGTCCACAGATTACAGAATGCCTCCAGATGTGCATCGGAAAATACTACTGGTCTTCCAGGGTACGATCAAAGCGTAGACTGTTTGAGACATTACTCCCATGGAGGAAAGTGCGCAAGGTGACTGTTGTATTCAATCCCGATGCAATTTCTGTGTTTCATCAACACTCTGATAGTCCACAGATTACAGAATGCCTATGGATGTCCATCGTAAGCTACCACTGGTTTTCCAGGGAACGATCAAAACGTAGACTGTTTGAAACATTACTCCCATGGAGGAAAGTGCGCATGGTGACTGCTGTATTCAATCCCGATGCAATTTCTGTGTTTAATCAACACTTTGAAGGTCAACAGATTACAGAATGCCTCCAGATGTGCATCGGAAACTACTACTGGTCTTCCAGGGAACGATCAAAGCGTAGTCTGTTTGAGACATTGCACGCCATGGAGGAAAGTGCGCATGGTGACTGTTGTATTTAATCCCAATGCAATTTCTGTTGTTCATCAACACTCTGATAGTCCACAGATTACAGAATGCCTATAGATGTGCATCGGAAACTACTACTGGTCTTGAAGGGAACGATCAAAGCGTAGACTGTTTGAGACACTACTCCCATGGAGGAAAGTGCGCATGGCGACTGTTGTATTCAATCCCAATGCAATTTCTGTGTTTCATCAACACTCTGATAGTCCACAGATTACAGAATGCCACCAGATGTGCATCGGGAACTACTACTGGTCTTCCAGGGAACGATCAAAGCGTAGACTGTTTGCGACATTACTCCGGTGGAGGAAAGTGCGCATGGTGACTGTTGTATTCAATCCCGATGCAATTTCTGTGTTTCATCAACACTCTGATAGTCCACAGATTACAAAATGCCACCAGATGTGCATCGGAAACTACTACTGGTCTTCCAGAGAACAATCAAAGCGTAGACTGTTTGAGACATTACTGCGGTGGAGGAATGTGCGCATGGTGAATTCATCCCAATGAAATTTCTGTGTTTCATCAACACTCTGATAGTCCACAGATTACAGAATGCCACCAGATGTGCATCGGAAACTACTACTGGTCTTCCAGGGAACGATCAAAGCGTAAATTGATTGAGACATTACTCACACTGAGGAAAGTGCGGATGGTGACTGTTGTATTCAATCCCGATGCAATTTCTGTGTTTCATCAACACTCTGATAGTCCAAAGATTACAGAATGCCACCAGATGTGCACCGGAAACTAGTACTGGTCTTCCAGAGAACAATCAAAGCGTATACTGTTTGAGACAATACTCACATTGACGAAAGTGCGCATGGTGACTGTTGTATTGAATCCCGATGCCATTTTTTGTGTTTCATCGACACTCTGATAGTCCACAGATTACAGAATGCCACCAGATGTGCATCTGAAACTAATAGTGGTCTTCCAGGGAACGAGCTAAGCGTAGATTGTTTGAGACATAACTCCCGAGGAGGAAGGTGCGCGTGGTGGCTGTTGTATTCAATCCCGATGCAATTTCTGTGTTTCATCAACACTCTGATGGTCCACAGATTACAGAATGAAACCAGATGTCCATCGCAAACTAATACTTGTCTTCCAGGGAACGATCAAAGCGTAGACTGTTTCAGACATTACTCCCATGGAGGAAAGTGCGTATGGTGACTTTTGTATTCAATCGCGATGCAATTTCTGTGTTTCATCAACACTCTGATAGTCCACAGATTACAGAATGCCTCCAGTTGTGCATAGAAAACTACTTCTGGTCTTCCAGGGAACGATCAAAGCGTAGACTGTTTGAGACATTACTCCCATGGAGGGAAGTGCGCATGGTGACTGTTGTATTTAATCCCGATGGAATTTCTGTGTTTCATCAACAGTCTGATAGTCCACAGATTACAAAATGCCAATAGATGTGCATTGGAAACTACTACTGGTCTTCCAGAGATCAATCAAAGCGTAGACTGTTTGAGACATTACCCCGGTGGAGGAAGGTGTGCATGGTGAATTCAGTCCCGATGCAATTTCTGTGTTTCATCAATACTCTGATAGTCCACAGATTACAGAATGCCTCCAAATGTGCATCGGAAACTACTACTGGTCTTCCAGGGAACGATCAAATCGTAGACTGTTTGAGACATTACTCCCATGGAGGAAAGTGCGCATAGTGACTGTTGTATTCAATTCCGATGGAATTTCTGTGTTTTATCAACAGTCTGATAGTCCACAGATTACAGAATGCCTCAAGATGTGCATCGGAAACTACTACTGGTCTTCCAGGGAACGATCAAAGCGTGTACTGTTAGAGACATTACTCCCATGGAGGAAAGTGCGCATGGTGACTGTTGTATTCCATCCCGATGCAATTTCTGTGTTTCATCAACAGTCTTATAATCCACAGATTACAGAATGCCTCCAGATGTGCATCAGAAACTACTACTGGTCTTCCAGGGAACGATCAAATCGTAGACTGTTTGAGACATTACTCCCATGGAGGAAAGTGCGCATGGTGACTGTTGTATTTAATCCCGATGCATTATCTGTGTTTCAACAACACTCTGATAGTCCACAGATTACAGAATGCCACCAGGTGTGCATCGGAAACTACTACTGGTCTTCCAGGAACGATCAAATCATAGACTGTTTGAGACATTACCCCCATGGAGGAAAGTGCCCATGGTGACTGTTGTATTCAATCCCGATGCAATTTCTGTGTTTCATCAACAGTGTTATAGTCCACAGATTACAGAATGCCTCCAGATGTGCATCGCAAACTACTACTGGTCTTCCAGGGAACGATCAAATCGTAGACTGTTTGAGACATTACTCCCATGGAGGAAAGTGCGCATGGTGAATGTTGTATTCAATCCCGATGAAATTTCTGTGTTTCATCAACCGTCTGATAGTCCACAGATTACAGAATGCCTCCAGATGTGCATCGGAAACTACTACTGGTCTTCCAGGGAACGATCAAAGCGTAGACTGTTTGAGACATTACTCCCATGGAGGAAAGTGCGCAAGGTCACTGTTGTATTCAATCCCGATGCAATTTCTGTGTTTCATCAACACTCTGATAGTCCACAGATTACAGAATGCCTATAGATGTGCATCGTAAGCTACCACTGGTTTTCCAGGGAACGATCAAAACGTAGACTGTTTGAAACATTACTCCCGTGGAGGAAAATGCGCGTGGTGCCTGTTGTATTCAATCCCGATGCAATTTCTGTGTTTCATCAACACTCTGATGGTCCACAGATTACAGAATGCCACCAGTTGTCCATCGGAAATTAATACTGGTCCTACATGGAACGATCAAAGCGTAGACTGTTTGAGACATTACTCCCATGGAGGAAAGTGTGCATGGTGACTGTTGTATTCATTCGCGATGCAATTCCTGTGTTTCATCGACACTCTGATAGTCCACAGATTACAGAATGACTCCAGTTGTGCATCGGAAAATACTTCTAGTCTTCCAGGGAACGGTTAAAATGTAGACAGTTGGAGACATTACTCCCTTGGAGGAAAGTGCGCATGGTGACTGTTGTATTCAATTCCGATGGAATTTCTGTGTTGCGTCAACAGTCTGACAGTCCACAGATTACAGAATGCCTCAAGATGTGCATCGGAAACTACTACTGGTCTTCCAGGGAACGGTCAAAGCGTAGACTGTTTGAGACATTACTCCCATGGAGGAAGGTGCGCATGGTGACTGTTGTATTCCATCCCGATGCAATTTCTGTGTTTCATCAACATTTTTATAATCCACAGATTACAGAATGCCTCCAGATGTGCATCGGAAACTACTACTGGTCTTCCAGGGAACGATCAAATCGTAGACTGTTTGAGTCATTACTACCATGGAGGAAAGTGCGCATGGTGACTGTTGTAATTAATCCCGATGCATCATCTGTGTTTCATCAACACTCTGATAGACCACAGATTACAGAATGCCACCAGATGTGCATCGGAAACTACCACTGGTCTTCCAGGAACGATCAAATCGTAGACTGTTTGAGACATTACCCCCATGGAGGAAAGTGCCCATGGTGACTGTTGTATTCAATCCCGATGCAATTTCTGTGTTTCATCAACAATTTGAAGGTCAACAGATTACAGAATGCCTCCAGATGTGCATCGGAAACTACTACTGGTCTTCCAGGGAACGATCAAAGCGTAGTCTGTTTGAGACATTGCACGCCATGGAGGAAAGTGCGCATGGTGACTGTTGTATTTAATCCCAATGCAATTTCTGTTGTTCATCAACACTCTTATAGTCCACAGATTACAGAATGCCTCCAGATGTGCATCGGAAAATACTACTGGTCTTCCAGGGTACGATCAAAGCGTAGACTGTTTGAGACATTACTCCCATGGAGGAAAGTGCGCAAGGTGACTGTTGTATTCAATCCCGATGCAATTTCTGTGTTTCATCAACACTCTGATAGTCCACAGATTACAGAATGCCTATGGATGTCCATCGTAAGCTACCACTGGTTTTCCAGGGAACGATCAAAACGTAGACTGTTTGAAACATTACTCCCATGGAGGAAAGTGCGCATGGTGACTGCTGTATTCAATCCCGATGCAATTTCTGTGTTTAATCAACACTTTGAAGGTCAACAGATTACAGAATGCCTCCAGATGTGCATCGGAAACTACTACTGGTCTTCCAGGGAACGATCAAAGCGTAGTCTGTTTGAGACATTGCACGCCATGGAGGAAAGTGCGCATGGTGACTGTTGTATTTAATCCCAATGCAATTTCTGTTGTTCATCAACACTCTGATAGTCCACAGATTACAGAATGCCTATAGATGTGCATCGGAAACTACTACTGGTCTTGAAGGGAACGATCAAAGCGTAGACTGTTTGAGACACTACTCCCATGGAGGAAAGTGCGCATGGCGACTGTTGTATTCAATCCCAATGCAATTTCTGTGTTTCATCAACACTCTGATAGTCCACAGATTACAGAATGCCACCAGATGTGCATCGGGAACTACTACTGGTCTTCCAGGGAACGATCAAAGCGTAGACTGTTTGCGACATTACTCCGGTGGAGGAAAGTGCGCATGGTGACTGTTGTATTCAATCCCGATGCAATTTCTGTGTTTCATCAACACTCTGATAGTCCACAGATTACAAAATGCCACCAGATGTGCATCGGAAACTACTACTGGTCTTCCAGAGAACAATCAAAAGCGTAGACTGTTTGAGACATTACTCCGGTGGAGGAATGTGCGCATGGTGAATTCATCAAAATGAAATTTCTGTGTTTCATCAACACTCTGATAGTCCACAGATTACAGAATGCCACCAGATGTGCATCGGAAACTACTACTGGTCTTCCAGGGAACGATCAAGCGTAAATTGATTGAGACATTACTCACACTGAGGAAAGTGCGGATGGTGACTGTTGTATTCAATCCCGATGCAATTTCTGTGTTTCATCAACACTCTGATAGTCCAAAGATTACAGAATGCCACCAGATGTGCACCGGAAACTAGTACTGGTCTTCCAGAGAACAATCAAAGCGTATACTGTTTGAGACAATACTCACATTGACGAAAGTGCGCATGGTGACTGTTGTATTGAATCCCGATGCCATTTTTTGTGTTTCATCAATACTCTGATAGTCCACAGATTACAGAATGCCACCAGATGTGCATCGGAAACTACTACTGGTCTTCCAGGGAACGATCAAAAGCGTAGACTGTTTGAGACATTACTCCCATGGAGGGAAGTGCGCATGGTGACTGTATGTATTTAATCCCGATAACACGCGATCTAGTGTAACAGTCTGATAGTCCACAGATTACAAAATGCCAATAGATGTGCATTGGAAACTACTACTGGTCTTCCAGAGATCAATCAAAGCGTAGACTGTTTGAGACATTACCCCGGTGGAGGAAGGTGTGCATGGTGAATTCAGTCCCGATGCAATTTCTGTGTTTCATCAATACCCTGATAGTCCACAGATTACAGAATGCCTCCAAATGTGCATCGGAAACTACTACTGGTCTTCCAGGGAACGATCAAATCGTAGACTGTTTGAGACATTACTCCCATGGAGGAAAGTGCGCATGGTGACTGTTGTATTAAATCCCGATGCAATTTCTGTGTTTCATCAACACTCTGATAGTCCACAGATTACAGAATGCCACCAGATGTGCATCGGAAACTAATAGTGGTCTTCCAGGGAACGATCTAAGCGTAGATTGTTTGAGACATAACTCCCGAGGAGGAAGGTGCGCGTGGTGGCTGTTGTATTCAATCCCGATGCAATTTCTGTGTTTCATCAACACTCTGATGGTCCACAGATTACAGAATGAAACCAGATGTCCATCGCAAACTAATACTTGTCTTCCAGGGAACGATCAAAGCGTAGACTGTTTGAGACATTACTCCCATGGAGGAAAGTGCGTATGGTGACTTTTGTATTCAATCGCGATGCAATTTCTGTGTTTCATCAACACTCTGATAGTCCACAGATTACAGAATGCCTCCAGTTGTGCATCGGAAACTACTTCTGGTCTTCCAGGGAACGATCAAAGCGTAGACTGTTTGAGACATTACTCCCATGGAGGGAAGTGCGCATGGTGACTGTTGTATTTAATCCCGATGGAATTTCTGTGTTTCATCAACAGACTGATAGTCCACAGATTACAAAATGCCAATAGATGTGCATTGGAAACTACTACTGGTCTTCCAGAGATCAATCAAAGCGTAGACTGTTTGAGACATTACCCCGGTGGAGGAAGGTGTGCATGGTGAATTCAGTCCCGATGCAATTTCTGTGTTTCATCAATACCCTGATAGTCCACAGATTACAGAATGCCTCCAAATGTGCATCGGAAACTACTACTGGTCTTCCAGGGAACGATCAAATCGTAGACTGTTTGAGACATTACTCCCATGGAGGAAAGTGCGCATGGTGACTGTTGTATTAAATCCCGATGCAATTTCTGTGTTTCATCAACACTCTGATAGTCCACAGATTACAGAATGCCACCAGATGTGCATCGGAAACTACTAGTGGTCTTCCAGGGAACGATCAAAGCGTAGACTGTTTGAGACATAACTCCCGTGGAGGAAAGTGCGCGTGGTGACTGTTGTATTCAATCCCGATGCAATTTCAGTGTTTCATCAACACTCTGATGGTCCACAGTTTACAGAATGCCACCAGATGTCCATCGGAAATTAATACTGGTCTTCCACGGAACGATCAAAGCGTAGACTGTTTGAGACATTACTCCCATGGAGGAAAGTGCGCATAGTGACTGTTGTATTCAATTCCGATGGAATTTCTGTGTTTTATCAACAGTCTGATAGTCCACAGATTACAGAATGCCTCAAGATGTGCATCGGAAACTACTACTGGTCTTCCAGGGAACGATCAAAGCGTGTACTGTTAGAGACATTACTCCCATGGAGGAAAGTGCGCATGGTGACTGTTGTATTCCATCCCGATGCAATTTCTGTGTTTCATCAACAGTCTTATAATCCACAGATTACAGAATGCCTCCAGATGTGCATCAGAAACTACTACTGGTCTTCCAGGGAACGATCAAATCGTAGACTGTTTGAGACATTACTCCCATGGAGGAAAGTGCGCATGGTGACTGTTGTATTTAATCCCGATGCATTATCTGTGTTTCATCAACACTCTGATAGACCGCAGATTACAGAATGCCACCAGATGCGCATCGGAAACTCCTACTGGTCTTCCACTGAACGATCAAAGCGTAGACTGTTTCAGACATTACTCCCATGGAGGAAAGTGCGGATGGTGACTGTTGTATTCAATCCCGATGCAATTTCTGTGTTTCATCAACACTCTGATAGTCCACAGATTACAGAATGCCACCAGATGTGCATCGGAAACT
The DNA here is from genome assembly GCF_023897955.1 of Schistocerca gregaria. Classification (NCBI taxonomy): domain Eukaryota; kingdom Metazoa; phylum Arthropoda; class Insecta; order Orthoptera; family Acrididae; genus Schistocerca; species Schistocerca gregaria. The sequence continues at coordinate 2,408,924 of NW_026061799.1, read as the reverse complement.
ACTACTGGTCTTCCAGGAACGATCAAATCGTAGACTGTTTGAGACATTACCCCCATGGAGGAAAGTGCCCATGGTGACTGTTGTATTCAATCCCGATGCAATTTCTGTGTTTCATCAACAGTCTTATAGTCCACAGATTACAGAATGCCTCCAGATGTGCATCGCAAACTACTACTGGTCTTCCAGGGAACGATCAAATCGTAGACTGTTTGAGACATTACTCCCATGGAGGAAAGTGCGCATGGTGAATGTTGTATTCAATCCCGATGAAATTTCTGTGTTTCATCAACAGTCTGATAGTCCACAGATTACAGAATGCCTCCAGATGTGCATCGGAAACTACTACTGGTCTTCCAGGGAACGATCAAAGCGTAGACTGTTTGAGACATTACTCCCATGGAGGAAAGTGCGCAAGGTGACTGTTGTATTCAATCCCGATGCAATTTCTGTGTTTCATTAACACTCTGATAGTCCACAGATTACAGAATGCCTATAGATGTGCATCGTAAGCTACCACTGGTTTTCCAGGGAACGATCAAAACGTAGACTGTTTGAAACATTACTCCCATGGAGGAAAGTGCGCATGGTGACTGTTGTATTTAATCCCAATGCAATTTCTGTGGTTCATCAACACTCTGATAGTCCACAGATTACAGAATGCCTCCAGATGTGCATCGGAAACTACTACTGGTCTTGAACGGAACGATCAAAGCGTAGACTGTTTGAGACACTACTCCCATGGAGGAAAGTGCGCATGGCGACCGTTGTATTCAATCCCGATGCAGTTTCTGTGTTTCATCAACACTCTGATAGTCCACAGATTACAGAATGCCACCAGATGTGCATCGGAAACTACTACTGGTCTTCCAGGGAACGATCAAAGCGTAGACTGTTTGCGACAATACTCCGGTGGAGGAAAGTGCGCATGGTGACTGTTGTATTCAATCCCGATGCAATTTCTGTGTTTCATCAACACTCTGATAGTCCACAGATTACAAAATGCCACAAGATGTGCATCGGAAACTACTACTGGTCTTCCAGAGAACAATCAAAGCGTAGACTGTTTGAGACATTACTCCGGTGGAGGAAAGTGCGCATGGTGAATTCATCCCAATGCAATTTCTGTGTTTCATCAACACTCTGATAGTCCACAGATTACAGAATGCCACCAGATGTACATCGGAAACTACTACTGGTCTTCCAGGGAACGATCAAAGCATAAATTAATTGAGACATTACTCACTTTGAGGAAAGTGCGGAAGGTGACTGTTGTATTCAATCCCGATGCAATTTCTGTGTTTCGTCAACACTCTGATAGTCCAAAGATTACAGAATGCCACCAGATGTGCATCGGAAACTAGTACTGGTCTTCCAGAGAACAATCAAAGCGTAGACTGTTTGAGACAATCCTCTGGTGGAGGAAAGTGCGCATGGTGAATTCAATCCCGATGCAATTTCTCTGTTTCATCCACACAATGATAGTCCACAGATTATAGAATGCCACCAGATGTGCATCGGAAACTACTACTGGTCTTCCAGGGAACGATCAAAACGTAAATTGTTTGAGACATTAGTCACATTGAGGAAAGTGCGCATGGTGACTGTTGTATTCAAACCCGATGCCATTTTTTGTGTTTCATCAATATTCTGATAGTCCACAGATTACAGAATGCCACCAGATGTGCATCGGAAACTACTACTGGTGTTCCAGGGAACGATCAAAGCGTGGACTGTTTGAGATATTACTCCCATGGAGGAAAGGGCGAATGGTGACTGTTGTATTCAAACCCGATGCAATATCTGTGTTTCATCGACACTCTGATAGTCCACAGATTACAGAATGCTACCAGATGTGCATCGGAAACTAATAGTGGTCTTCCAGGGAACGATCAAAGCGTAGACTGTTTGAGACATTACTCCCGAGGAGGAAGGTGCGCGTGGTGACTGTTGTATTCAATCCCGATGCAATTTCTGTGTTTCATCAACACTCTGATGGTACACAGATTACAGAATGAAACGAGATGTCCATCGCAAACTAATACTGGTCTTCCAGGGAACGATCAAAGCGTAGACTGTTTGAGACATTACTCCTATGGAGGAAAGTGCGTATGGTGACTTTTGTATTCAATCCCGATGCAATTTCAGTGTTTCATCAACACTCTGATAGTCCACAGATTACAGAATGCCTCCAGTTGTGCATCGGAAACTACTTCTGGTCTTCCAGGGAACGATCAAAACGTAGACTGTTTGAGACATTA